>NC_090943.1:150585721-150889679 GCF_040807025.1 Struthio camelus
CAACGGACGCCGCGGCCGCGCTGGGACCGCCCGGCGCGGGGACCGCGCGCCGCCCCCGCCCCCCGCCCCCGGCCCCGCCCCCGGCCCCGCCCCCGGCCGGGCTCCTTCGCGCGCTTGGCTGCCTGCCGCCCCGTACCAGTTCTTCGCCGCGGGCTGTCACTGAGGGGCGCCCGGTGCGGCCGCCCTCCCTCCTCTGCCCGCACGTGAAGGGGCCGTGAGCCGGGGTCACAGCCGGAAGAAGCAGACTTTGCTTTGTTCTCAGGTTGCGAGAGCACGAGAGAAACGGGGGAGGGGGGCGGGGCAGCCGCCGCCGTTTTCGTGTGCGAAGAGGACCGTTTCTACGAGGGAAACAACCGCCTTCCTCACGTCCGCCCCCGGCGCTGCGAAGGTACTCCGTCGAATCGCCTGCCCAGTCCTGGATTGACGATGGACGTGTTTTCACCAAGAGAATAGGGTATTCTTAACTCAGTTATAACTCGAGGTGAAATCCTAGTAAAGAGGAAGGATGGAGCTGGGAAAGGAATCAGTGATTTATTCGTGATTTATCACGTTGAGAAAAAAAATTGATTTAACCTGTTCACTTTTCTGCAAAGTATACAGTACTGCGTGTGTGCAGTTTTTTTTTAACCTGGAGTTATTTAAGAAACTTAAGTGCACAAAAAATACTCAGATTTTCAAAGCTATATTATAATGTTTGTAGTTGGTGTTTGCATCACACTGAAATTATTTGTCATAACCTTTTATAAACTTCAATATTTTTAACTACTTTTAAAATTATTAAAATTGAGCAAAATGTTTGATGATGGAAACAGTAAGATTGTGCTTAACTAGGCATTGCTATTAATATATTACATTTTAATCAACAAATCCTCTACAAGTACAATGTCAAGTGCAAAGAAAGGAAACCCTTAAAGATATATAAAGCCAAATCTGTAGATGAAGGGTCCAGCCTCGTTAGTGTACATAACAAGATTCCCTTTATAATTCTATTGAAATTCAAATAGTTCTTAGATTTAAATGTCTATATCTTGGATATATAATGTTTTACGCCTTTACCTCTACGGGATTTTACCTGCCAGTTGGCATAAAACCAGATCACAAATTTGATGTCTGTCAGCTAGAAAAAAAAATCTCGTCCAAAAAGAGTGTGGGGAAAAGGTTAGCTTTCAGCTAGAGAAATAGGTTAGCATTTGGAAATACTGCGGTAGCCTATAAATGTTTCTGTATACTGCCAGTAGATCTAGAATAAGGACAAATCCAGATTTGGATTAGATTTGCCTTGACCAACGTATATGCTTTATATCAGTTTGTCAATGACATATATTTGTCCACACATGCATGTATATGTGAACATTTAGTATATGTTCTTAAAAATGTTTTATATTCAGAAATAATAAATACTGTTTTTTACCTCCCACATATTTTGGAACTTTATAAAGCTATAGCCAAGAAAAAAACAAAGTTTTTTTTTTTTTTTACCATAACAAGACATTGTAGTTAGATGTTCAGACGTAAGACCCAATCCCATCCTTTATGCACCATTCTGCAGTGTTTTGTGGGACTACCACTGTACATCTTTCGGGAAGAAGGTTTGTAGGAGCTCTTTTCCTTCAACACAACTGTCCCCATTAAAAGGGAAACATCTGAAAAGGTCCGTACAGTGACTATTCTTGGTCCAGAGTTCTTCCATCTCTTTAGCAATAATCTGAAACAAAATATAAAATAAATACTAGTGGAATCTTCAAGTGACGAAATGTAAGGAAGTGGTGAGTGATGATAAAGCCTGGTAGGGTGATTAAAACAGCACATATCTTAATACAGTTGAGATCAGGGTGACATAAGAGTGAAGATTTTAGCGTACGCTCACTATGGAAGGCTGCATTTCAGAGAAGAGTGGTAAAGTAAATGAGTGGAAGGTCATGCTACACAGCCAGCTAAACAAGAGCTTCCTTTTCTGCCATGAAACATATAGAAAACAAAAACTAACAAGCAAAACCTAGAGATGTGTTATTATTACATTAGCATTAATGGGACTGTTACCACCAGTGTCTCAATTCAAACGTCCATGCATCATAAAAATGTTGAAAAATTTGAGAAAGTTGCAAAAAGACCTAAAGCAATGACCGAAGACTTGGAAAACTTGGAATAGAGGACTTATAACAGGACTATTTAAATTCCATTAAGTGTTTAGTTTATCCAGTTGAAGTTTAAATGAACAATTAAATGAAGCTCCAGAACGATGCAAATTGTCATTGCCCAGTCGGAAGAGTATTGCCATTGCTAGCAGCAGGCCACAGGCCTTGTGCCAACTTTGCAAGGCCCCAGTCCTGGCCTGCTGGGCTTGCTACCAACCTGTTGTGAGAACCTGCTGTGTGACCTGCAGCTTGGTGCCAGGTACCTCTTGCTATGAAACAGAGTTTAAGCATGGGACAACAGCAAACACACTGAAAATACTGTAACAGGGTGAAAGCAGAGGCTCCCAAAATAAACAACTCACTGATGGTCAATTACTGATAGTTGCACAACACTGAGAGCTATGAAGAAGACTGCTTTGGGCGTACCAAAAAGAAGCAGCAACAGCTAAGCAAGAGGAAAACAACCAAGCAACAGGAGGAGAGGTTTGCTGTGACCTGTGACAGTAACACTCCCCTGTATCACAAAGTGCGCAGCTCAAACATCTTATAAAAGGACAAAATCCAGAATCTGGGGGAAACGGAACGGCCATCATGGGGATCGGCAGTCATGGAGTTGCTATGGGATTGCCAGAGCTGCTAGTGTGCTGCCTGTGCTCCCTGCCTGTTTCAAAAGCCCTGACACATCTTTTTTGCTGCCTGCTCCGTAGGCCCTGCCTCTCTCTGCCTCCTTGCCCCGAGAAGCCTGCCTCCTCAAGGACCTCTTGACCTGCCAGTTCATCAGGACCGTGTATGTCAGAATGAATGTGTGTGTGTGTTTTTCCCCACAAATTCTGTGCAAATTCTCTGATGCGCTAACCCTTTAGTAAAGCCTTACTGCACATAAACTCAGTTTGGCTAATTATGAATCCTGTGTAGGAAGGATGGTTTAACAGATTAGTTTTGCGTTTGATCGTTTGATTTTTTTTTTTCACTTCAGCCTGTAACAATTAGATTTTATTATGAACTTGAATCACTTTATCTGGGATGTGCTAGATTCACTGTTACACACCTCTTTAAATCGAGACTGGATGCATTACTCTGAATATAGTGTACCTGAGGTGTAAGTTGTAGGCTCCATGCAAGAAACATTTACTAAAGTTCTCTTTTAAAATTCAAAGAAGTCAGACTAGATTATCATAATGGTCATTTTTGCTATTGAAACTTATGACTCTGTTAATCTGTTTTATTCAGAAAACTCAAACCTCCCATTGAAATCAGATAGTTGTAAGATATTCTGTAATAAGAGGCATAGAGTGGGTCTTTTATACTGTCAGAACTGAAATTTTCAGGATTAATGGGCACTTTTGAAATGTGACTTCTACTATTGTCATGCTAGTCACTGGAGTCAACGAGTGATGGTTACCTTTGATAACAGCGGACTGGGACAGTGAATTAACCAGCTGTTGTATTCTCTTTGTTTCATATTTATTTTATGAGGAAGAAAGCGTACCTGGCTATTTACACTATTAAACTTTGCCATCCTATCTATCATCTTTTTCCCACTCTGGTTTTACAATGTTTATTAAGCACGCTGAAAATCAGGAAGGTCTTTTGTTCATTGGTATTTTGTGAGTAAGTCAGGGTGGGACCCATGGCACTCTCCAAAAGTCTTAATTTTGTTTCTTCAGTTGCAAAATCAGTAAGCTAGAGCTGTCTAGCAGATAGTTTTCACAACAGCAGTAAAGAGCATCCAAATCTTACTCCAGCTAAGTGGTATAATACATTGGTCGAGCAAAAAAGCTATCACTATTTTTAGGTAAGAATGCATCTCGTTTTCCTGCATTGCATCCAGAATGTTTTTAGCTGAGCATTAAAGTGAATGATACACTGGTAGTAGCTGTATATAAAAATCTTCTAAAATGGCCTTATTGTTGCACTGAGGTTTTGTTGAGAGTTTTCTGATTTACATACTATATAATCAGTGAAGGCACCTTGATCCCAAATACTGAAGCAAAAGTAGCTAAACTTTCCTTTACTCAGTGCCATAATATCAGCTGGTTTCAGTAGTTTAAGATTTGCAATTGTTTTACATCGATTAAGGACTATACATTATAGTGAAGCCTACCCAGGACATGCACATCACATTCTAATTTGTTCCTAAAGCCACCTAGTACGGTAAGATATTTAGACACTATAAGCCACACAGATTTAGGGTCACTGGTTATTCAGTTATCTTACAAACACTAGGTTCCAGAGAAACTATAGGCATTACCTGGAAATATTCTTGATTTCTAGGAAGACTGCTAGTGAGAAATGTTTGTATTAGTAGTAGCACAATTTTGCCAAACACTGCAAGCGTATTGTGAGTTTTACAGTGTTTTGATTTCTTAAAATCTCAGCAGTTGGAATTAAGTGATTTCATTAAAACCTAAGTGTTTGGATTTTTAAGTAGTTTTCTTGGCGATATGATTGAGATATGTGACCTGCATTTGACAAAAGGTGACTTGAATGCGTCCTGAATGCTTAGAAACAAAAAGAGAGCGGGGGCGGGGGGGGGGGGGGAAAGCAAAGTTCCAACGCCTCCCCTGCTTTTCAGAAGAGAAATTTGAAAAAATGGGATGCTTGGAATTTCCACTACTAATAGTCACTTAAATGCATTCAGCAGAGACTATCAGTCAGGTTTCACAGGGTTAGCACTGAGCGTTGTCAAATTTTGCTGCTGTAGTCTTGGCAAGAATTCTGGCCTAACCCATGCTCTGCTAACCCCTTGAAGGTACTGCAGTTTTCACTGTAAGCTGTATCTACCCTCTAAACTGTGAAATTGCCAAGTATAGCCTGTGTTGTTGCTATAAAACAATAAAAGAGAGTGACAAATGTAAGCGGTCACCCCCCCTCCTCCCCCCGCCCCGGCAATCTGATAATCTTCCCAGATCTCTTCTTAATGAAAGAGAAAAGAGTGACTGTAGGTACTCCTTAGGCTGCTGAGATAGAGTAACTGGACAGTTACTACAATCTCTGAGACTCTCAAAGTAGCATTCAATAGTAAGTGTTTGTGCTAAAGTTACATCTTATACATAAGCAGACTTCAAGACAAATAATAGATTACTAAAACTTTGGACTGTGATTACTGCAATAATTTCTTCCTCTTATACAAATAAAATACAATTACACTTTATACCCCAGACCACAGCTGTCCAGCATGCAGACCACTGTTTTATTCTGTCCAACATTGTCTAGAACTCTCTTCTGCGGCAAGGAGGAAAGGATGCTGCTTAATTTAAATGCCCTAGGGACAAAAATATGTTAAGGAGAAGTAAAATAGAAGAATCAGAAAAAGAGTCTGGAGGGAAAGGGAAAAGGGAAGAGGAAAGAGTCTGAGCGTTGTGAAAGGAGCCTTGGGCTACTGAGGGGATGGCTGGACAAAGAGACCAGGGCTGTGACAAGAGGAAGGACTAGGAGCTAGTACAGAAAATGGAAGAGGGAACTGGCGAAGCTGTGATTGACACTATGAGGAAAATTGTAATATAAGGGATGAACAATGGGGCTAGGATTAGTCAGATAAGGAGAGAGGGAATGACTGATCTGTAGGATTGAGTAAGGAGATAGCTCTGGCAAGGAGCAAGGCTGCAAGAGAAAACCACGATGAACTGAATGAGAAGCCAGAGATAATTTAATTCTCATTAAATTCTCATCATGGATGAGACTCCACATCCCCATCATGGATGTGGACAACAGAAGTTGGGGGAAAAACAGAATAAGGATAAGGACCTAGAGTGGGAAAAAGGAGTTACTGGGGCAAAGGAATGGTTAAAAGAGATTAACAAAACAGACGGACAAACTCCAGAGCTTTGCAATACGATCGTAAAGAGAGTGGGCCACGCAAATATTCTGACTGGCCTACAGAGACATTGTTGCACACTTTCAAAAAAAAAAAACCTATCACAATATGTACAACATTTACAAACAACTAGTTGATGAGTTTGGCAACAGACTTGTTTGCTCTCTTGCAGTGTGTTAGAACGAACGGCCTCTAAATGGAATAATTTATGTCTGAATTGTGGAGGCTGAGGAGATGGAATAAGACAACAAATGACTAAAAAATGAGCACAATTTAATTACTTGAAAAGGTACAGAACATACGAAGGATACAGCACTTGGCAGATGAGAACAGGTCAAAGGAACCAAAAAAGTTGTAAATTACAACTGATAGGCTGCAAATATGAAAGCTTTAGTTCAAACATTTCAAAACAGTGTCAGTACTTAACACCAGCCATCTTTCAATATCTCTTTCAAAATGCTTCATGAGATTTTATCTGTATATTTACAGAACCCATTAATAAGCTCCTGCCGAAGCTCTCTATACCTTTGATGTGTATTAACAGTGGAAAATAGCAGAAACCGAAAGAAAATATGGCAGAAAACAAAAGAAAATCCAGTAGATTCCCCAAAGCCAAAGCAAGTAACAAACAAAGCTGATGTGTATTTCCATTCCATCTTATTGTACATTAAATGAAAATCCTTTTCCACACTTACAAGAAAGTGATACTTACAAAAATAACCAACATAATTTTATTCCTTCCAGTGTCTTTGGAGAAGGAAAGCTACTTTAAGCTCTTGAATCTCTGGCAGAGCTGAATTTTCCATTCCCCTGGAAATCCTAAAGCTATGTCTCTCTTTCAATTCCGGATTTAAGCTTCCACTAGCATGTCCGTCAAAGACAGTTGAAGAATTGTATTTGTTCTTGGTCTGCCATCTGTTCTAGTAATATGCCCAGAGATGCCATGTCTGATTGCTTTCAGAAGCTAAGGACATATTAAGAGACCATAGAGATTATAAATTTCATATAGTGTTTTATGTGATGTGTAATAGTTATCATACTACAGACTTCAACTAGTACAGTAGGTCATCTGGAAGGAGTTATGGAAGGAAGGCAGAAAGGATAAGCTGGAATTGTAGTAGCTGCCAGCTACAATAAGTGAAGTGGAAGCTATCCATACTATATGCATACTATATACAAGCATGATGAGAGGCCTTACAGATCTAAAAAGTAAAAGAGTAGAGAGTAGAGAGTAAAAGATGATAACTTGAGTTACCTGATGGCAAGATCACAGCAAGAATATTAGGTCATTGGCTCCCAAAGCTGAGGCACACCAAAATAACTTTCACAGTGATAAACTCGAACAATTAAGTCTCTTGTTTTTTCTTCAGATGAAGAGAACACAGTAGTCATGTATCATGCACTATGTGCTGGGTTATAACATGCAAATAATGTGTTTATTAAAAGAACTGTTTATAAAAATGCTGCAATGGCATTAAGTACACTCATTTCAGTACACCTTTTTCAGTTGTACTGATCTTGGAACTTGTTTGTAGTATGACTAGTGGGATTTTTTTTTTTTTTCTATTCAGTTGTTACCTTAATTCTACCATTTTGCATTCCGTGTCCTTTTTATACCTCCTGTATCTTATTCCTGACAATCATTAGGCTGGTGAATTGACAAGAACAAGTAGCGCCTGGGTCTGTTTTGACCTTCGCCAAGATCATATTGGGTTTTGTATCAAAAAGATGTAAATTTTTCTTCTGTTGAAGATCACAGTATTATTGTCATGCTTTGCACTGTTCCATGTCAAGTGGATACTCATACTTGATCAGTAGAGGCCTTTGCCTCTTCTCAGGTATGCTCCTACCCCCAACTTTATCCATGACAGCTAATGCCACCTCTTAAATTGGCTGGACCTATTGATTGACCCCTTTGAACAAAATCCCTTTTTGCACCCATCAGTCATCACTCACCACAGCCTCCTTTAGCATCTGCTTCTTGAAAGCTGTTCAACTATGGTAGTATTTATTATTTTACAGCCTGTTGCATTCTGCTGTGTTCATCTTTTGTTGGTTCGTCTGAAACTTCCCATCATAAGAGTGAAGGTATTAGCATGCTAATATATCTGTCTTGAATGTATGCCTTGCTTTTTATACCTTCCAGCAGTGATTTTCCTAAGCAACAATTAACTCCCCACTATAGTACTTGATGCTCTTATTAGCATCCTCTAATCAACTGAGTGTACTCAACAATAACTCCATGACAATTTCTAACAACTGTGATCTAATCACATATCCACAATATGCTCAAAGATATCATCACTTTGTTAGTCAGTGCTAAATATTATTATTAACTGTTGGCAGTATATCAATATTGTGTCATGTGGAACATGAAAAAAGGTATTTTTCTTTTATTCGTTTGCTCTGCTGCCCAAATACCGAGTAATTATCCTCCTGTTTCTTGTGCTCTGTAGCACGTATACTGGACTATAACATATGCATTTCTGGTCTGCGTTTCTCTCTAATACATTCCTTCAGCTTTCGTTGTGTACTTGCTGAGCACTAGATGCTGGCATCATTTTGATTCCTTCCGTAGAAAGCTCAGCTTCTTCTCAAAGTCTTCCAGAGTGTTAGAGGTATTTTTCTCACCAGTCTTCCTGGTAAACATGTTCCTATGCAATTTCCAATTGCATCCCATTTCCATGCATTCCAAAAAAAGTGTTTCCAGCAAGTCGTATTTGTAAACCCATTTGTGATTAGTGAGTCTCCAAAATTACATAAGGATGTCAGATTTCAGCTCTTTAACATAAGTATCTATTCCTTCTTTGGATTCTTGGCTTCATTTAAGAAATGGTCTTACTATGTATGGAATCGTAACACTGAACTCATCAAGCCTTTATCAGCTTCTCTAGCGTTCAGGCATTAGTCCTGGCAAATCACTCACTTCTCACGTCTTTTTCATCAGTGGGAGAATAACATATGTTGACTGTCCACTTTTCCATTTTTAATCTGTACTGATAAGATCTAGGTACCAACAACATGTTTATTATTTGTAGTCTTACAGCTGGAAATTTCAGCTCTCAGTAGTCTGAGTCCCTTCACGCTTCTACATTTTTGGTTTCTCGTTGCTACTATGTTTTCCAGTTGATTACACTTTCCTCCTTACTGGTGAGCCTCATTAGACTAACTGTTGCCACACAGCTCTTGCACCACATGCTGAGATACACAGTAAGACTTCATATCTGTAAAACTAAATTTTTCTTTATTGAAAATAAAGAAATAAAGAGGTTCTGCAGGTACAGCCAATATTTAGATAATGTGCTTACAGTTTAATTTCTTGGTGTCTACAGTCAGTTCATCCCTACTCAATCTCTTTTGTTTCTATCAAGTTATGTGGAGCTTTCCTGACTTACAGAAGCCCTGTAGAACCATGAGCCATAGGGGAATCAAGCTCAAAACACCCAAGGCTGCTCAAGAATTTCATTCAATTTCCAACAGTTGCACGTTCTTTCAGCAGCACCGTCTCTTTTGGCAGATCCTACTTATAAAGCTTATCTTGTAGACAGGCCATCACCAGCATTTTCGCTCCCCTAGTTTGATTTCAAATGTTTACTTTCCAAGTTCTGGCAACCTGAAGACTGGCAGTTAAATAGGACTATTCCTTATCACATATGAGCATCATGTTAACAAATGAAGTCAAGTTTAAGCACTGTGCCACTTCAATCCATGCAGAACAATCTATGTGGAACAGCCTTTGCAACGCAGTTCAGAATGTTGCCATGAACCTATGAAGCATTAGATCATCTGTGGAAAGCACCACTCATCTGAAATAGATACAGATGGTCACGTAACATAGAGTAACAGGCCCGCCCTGTTACTCTTTTTTATTCTGCTGGACAACTTCATAAACAACTTCTGTGCATTAATCACTTCATCCACTGTAGAAATACAGCAACTCTTTAATGAAAATACTGCATGAGACAAGAGTTTTGGTCTAAAGTGAAGAATAATGCTCAATGAGACTGAAATGGCAAGAGGAATTTAAGCAAAAAGAATAATTGCCCAAACTGGAGTTTCACCAAGATGCTGCTATACTTGTGATACGTGTCATGGGACATCTTATGATCAAAAGCTGTTATGACCTCGACTTCAATGTTTAGCTTGCTTCTTGATTCTAAATCCCCACCCAGTACCACAAGGGTACAGCAGCCCAGTCCATCCTTAGAGCAGAGTGCCATCTACTGAAGCATTACAAGTGACTTTAGATCTTTGCCTGTTTTTCTTGAATGTCTTTCATCTAGGAATTGACTAAGTCTGATACTGCTTAGTTTTATGACCAAAGCCTCAAAGGTCTTTATAGCTAACGATAACTCAGATCAAAACTGAAGAAATGCTCAAATAAATGTGTAATGCCACTTCTTCCCTCTCCCTCTCCCCAAACGCCCACCCTCAGAGATCAAAATTAACTAAAAATTAGAGACCAAATGAAGATCATCTAAGATGCCATAATTTAGACGTATCTAAAAAACACTATATCTGGTAATATTCATGCATTCAGGAATAGAAAAGAAGGTAGAAAAAAGGAATTAAAAGGTTATTCAAAAGCCACTAATAGGATAACATTTGAATGAAGTTAGTAAATGAATGGAATGTTTCTGTAGAAGGAAGGGATCTAGGTACAGGTGTTTATTGAGTTGCAAACTCTGATGCATAATAAAGGAAGGAATCTTGAGTATGTGTAATGTGATTAGGAGGAGATGAATAAATTAAAATAAGATTTTTGAAAGTAGCTGGTGTTTTCAAGATGACCAAGGAAAGGCTTAGCAGTTACGGTAATACACTGATATGGAACTAGGCTTGAAGAAAAATTAAATCACATAAACAATTTTCCTGCCAATCAGGCTTACATTTTCCAATGTGAATTATTTCAGAATTGAGGCTAGAAATACCTCTATTATTCCAAAAATAAGGTTAACTAGAATAGCACCAAGACTATAAAAGAAATGACAGATGTGCCATCAGGAAAAGATAATAATAAGAATGAGCCTTATAAGAATCGCAATTCCAGTTAGGAATAATATAACAGGTCCCCCTTTGTGTAAATGTAGACATCTTTACCATGATCACTTCTGTCTGCCATCATCATCTACTGTAGGAAAATTAATGCAATTCAGTAAATTACAGCTTTATAACAGCAGCCTCCATACACACATTTGCACAAACGCTCTACAGTGATAGGAACAGAGAAGATAGATAGAATAAAAAGTTACCAAAAAATAGGTATGTAAAGCTGCTGGCCAAACGCTACCCATTGCTTTTGGGAAGAGAGGGTAGCAACAAGCGGAGGCTCTGAGGGCAGCTGGCGTCACTTCTTGCTGCACTTGCTTGCTGCTGTTCCTGCCTTTGTAGCTTTGCAGGTGGGAAGGAGGGGTTTGAAAGAACAACCACTTGCTGCAACAGTAGCTGCTACCAACCCCTTAAGTCATCACTGAGTAAGATAACTTTCTTTGTCTGTGGTTTGCTAGTGGGAGGGTGACTTATATCAGAAACATGATGGGATGAGCTGTGTTGATGTGTCTAGACGTACAATACTTTTGCACAGAAGAGGTTCACATTTGGTGAATTCCTGTGTTCCGTAGACTTATTATCCAATTTCTGCTGCATGGAGAGGAGCCAACCCTAACCTCAGTACAGAAAAATAGGGATTTACATGATGTTCCCATTTTCACGTTGTTTGTATACTTCTGCATGTGAATAAATGATAATAAGAATAGACCGATTCATAAATTAAAAGAAAGAAGAAAAATAAACAGCCCATCATACTACCAGTTTCAGACTTTATCATGTGAGTTGCTCACAGCAATACCAATTTACAAAGGCATTTTCAGTCAGAAGTCTACACTAGGTTGTTACACAACACAAAGATCAGGAATTGAGAAGCATTTTCAAAAGACTTGCCAGTCTCTCAAAATATACTCTCAAATTATCCTGGATATCCTGGATACTGTATCATACATATTATATTAAACTGTGTTACCTTACATGTGACCACATATGCAAACCTATAGTTAGTTATTTTAACGTGTTAATTGTTATATTATAACCTATATTTCATATTATACACGATATCGTTATTACATTTCTTAGACTTATGTAAGGTATAAAATTATACCTTGTTATAGACTTAGTCTTGCAGCATAGGATACATCTGTGAATTAAAATCATGAGAGGATTTTGCATTTGCTCTATATGCTGCTCACATTTCCCTTTATGTTTTACAGTTTTTGAAAATTAGCCAGATCTTCTTGTATCCGACTGCACCTCATTTTAATGTAGCGGATCTGGGAAAATATAAGAATAAGCACTTTTCTTTTTTTTTCCCATATACTAACCAAGGAGCAGAAGAGAAATCAATTTACTTCAGTAACACAGGAAAAGAGACGATTAAGACAAACACCATGTATTACAAAAATCTTAGTCACTCAGTTTACCTTCTCCTTCACAGCACTGCTGTATTCAATTTTTGACATGCCTAGAAATTCAGCTAGTCTAACAATCAGCTATAGCCCATAACTAGATCTTTCAAAAATAATTTAAACTAAAATTCTGCAAGCATATTACAGTAGATTTTTATTTTTGTTTTTACTGTCTTATCCAGTACCAAAAAGGGCAATAGAAAGGCTTTTCATTGATTTCAGCCATTCTCAAGTCTGATTTTATCATTCAAAGGTTTAGATGTATAATATGACTTTAATTTGTGTTTACTTAGATTATTATACTGCCTGCATAGTATCTGAAAACTGTGTGTTTCATAACAGAGGCAAATGATCCCAGGTTTTTTCTTTCTTCTTCCTTTAGCCTTTAGGAGGAAGCTTGATCTAGCAAATAGGCCCTTTGATCAGACCCGAGAAAAACAGTATTCCATTTCTTACACAAATAGTGGGATGTTATGTGAACGTGCAATACCCATATTATGACTGTAAACCTACTGAATTTGGGTTTTTTTTTAAATTATAAAAGATCAAGGCAGTGCTCTGTGCGTTTGAACATCTCCTACCACAATGGATTTAGGCTTGCAGTCTAAGCAATACAAAATTTGGATGTTATTTGTTGCTAAATTTAACTCATACATTACAAAGTTACCCGGGAAAAGTCAGTAGAATACCTACGGACTCCATACAATAATTTTTTGCACTATGAGTTACACAGTCTTGATTTAACAAAGAGCGGTAGCTAAACTTTCTATAATGTTGATACGCAAATATTTTGCGCTTGATAATAGCTTCAAAAAGTGCAGTTTTTTTCTCATGCTAAACTAATTTAGTTCTTTCTTTTATCTAGGAAAAATGAAAAACAAAATAACCACTGAGGAAGATAACGTTTTCAAAATGAAAGAAAACTTGAACGTTATCAGGCTTTTCAAAAGGTCACAAAAATGATGCAAAGTAAATAAAAAAATGAAAGAAAATATGCCATGGCATTTTAATTTTATGCCTCTATTTAATATATTCCTTGTTAGTAAGTAATATCCTGTCTTGCTCTGCCCTTACTCATATTATACGTAAGTTCATATGCAACAGCCCAACTTTGGGGCAGGATGGAGCAGTGCATGTGTGATTTAGGTCTGCGACACAGATGAAGGCACTTTGAGAAACCTTTGGAAGATCAACTTCTCAGAGGCATCTTCCCTGCAAGTCTTGTATCTAAAATATTTCCCTCAACTCGAAAAATAATCCTAAATACAGGCATAGCCACCTTGTCCCCAGCAAAAATTCCCTTTGTTGTCAGCTGCCAGCTATAAAAGTGCTCTAACCATTATTCTGTGTATGTAAAACAGCAGTTTCAGTCTATAAACCCCTGCAAAACTAAGAATCTGTTAAAACCACATTCTATTCAGCACGGGCTTTATAGCGGAGGACCTTCAAGATTCATTGGCACCATAAACAGGTAGCGCAATACAACTACGCGGCATACACAAAGGCACACTGTAACTCACAGGTCAAAGGCGCCCAGGGGCAATGAGGTTGAGTGCACAAAAGGAGGTGATGCGCCCTGCATCATGGCCTGTGCTAGAAATGCTGTGGCACTGAATTCAAGCAGGATTTATCATCTGGGTAGCGCAGTCATGAGCAGGGCTGCTCAGGAGAGAGCATCCTTCCCACTGAACAAGGCAGAATTTTAATAGAAGAAAAATTGCACGTGGTGTAATTAATATGTATCATAAGGCATTTGTGTCCAGAGGAAGAAGGACAGGAAGAAAGTAGCAAATTCTCATTGCTTATGTTGTCTTAAATCTGGCATTATCCAGTGCTCGAATTCTTCCCTTTGCAGCCTGAGTAGCATGCACAGAGTGTTTGTTACTAGCTGAAAGTATCGTCTCGTTTGTTTGTGCACCTTTTGGTATCCTCTGTTGTTACTGGCTGGGTCAAACTAACTTGGATATTGCAGATGATGACAGCAGATCTAAACGTCAGACTGCAATGTTTTAGCTGAAATGCAGACATTTAGTTACCTTAAATACAATGGATTCAAAATACTGAAAAAGAGGCAAATGGTTGAACTATTAACTGATTTCTGCTATTTTAGAATGTTTAGCAGCTCCAGCGAATAAAAGATTTAAAGAACTCTGGCAAGTCAGATCACAGGAGCTGGAGAAATGCATTTTTTTTTAAATCTTGAGTGGGTACTTATTTAGATGACAGTCATATTTCCAATAATAGGTCAGCATGCTGGGATGTGAAATAACAATTCTTGCCTGTAAGTGCAGGCTTAAGCTGTTTGGCGGAACTGAGTTGTGACGTAGCTTTCCCTTTGCATAGCTGACAGTGATCTTAGGGATTTTAGTCTCCCTCTGAGGCATGGAACATCAGTTTAGTGGCTAGGTCCCACATAATCAATTTTCTGAAACTGCAGAATGAAATTACAGGATGGAATGGATCTTGGTGGAACTCAACGCTGCCTAGTAAGTGGCTTTAAAAAAAGTATTGTATTTTTTCGCAATCCATGAAAAGTGATAAAGAAACCTGGTTGCAAATGCCAGGTCCTATATTAAAATTCCAAAAGAAAGCCTGTGTCTACCAGTTGAAACGTGGGTATGTGCTAATAAAAACATACAGAACACGTGCTCAAGATACATGTTGACTAGTAAGAGTAAAGACCTGTTCCTAACCTGCTAATATCAGCCTAACAGTAGCTCAGCAACATGAAAGATTTAGTGGTACAAAAAACACTGCAAGGCCTAAAACTCCTCACAGAAAAAGCCTTTAAGTGTTGATTTCATCCTGAGAGAGTTCTTTTTAAGCTGACTGGAAAGTGAAAGTTCAATCCAATTTAAATCAAACAAGCACCTTCCAAGTTAGTTACAACATTTTCTACGGGAAGAGCCAGTGTGACATGGCATGACTCCATTTCCCGCACAGTGAAGATACCTGGCCTAACAGCCAGCTGCCTTGTAGCGTATTGTTCCTTATGTGGTATTTTCAGAGCTAGTTGAAACGCAGTTTATTTGTGCAGCAAATAACAACGTTTAAAAATGTAATTTTGTCCCAAGTGAGACGACTAGGCAATATTTCAAAATTTGCTATAAAATTAAAAATATTTTTAAAATATTACAATAACCTATGAAAATGCTGTGTTTTTACCACAGCATGTTTATTCAATATTATAATTACTAAAGTAAAAATGAATCGTTTCAACCTTACAGAAATAAAATACATCAGCCTCCTTTTCATATATTTTGATTATTTCTCATACAGACTTTCAAATACATCAGTCTATTCTTGTAAAGTAGTTTGATTTCCTAGATTCTATTCTTCTTGTGAAAAACTGCTCCTGCAGAAAATTTTCAATGGGATGTAAATAACAGCACTTTACCTGTAAAAATCATATTTAGGAAGGAATATGACCGGCTAGTGAAATTTCAGACTAGGATATCATCTGATATAGTTTCCCAGTTAAGACTCACTACCCATTTCTTATGAAAATGTCATTTTAAGAAGTGGACTGCACTTTTGGGATGTTAGATAGTACTTGAAAGTCATGACGAAGATCCTCTTTTATTCAAAGTAACTGCAGATCTTGTGGCATTATCACAGTCTGGCTCTGGCTATCTCTAACCTATGGATAATGGATCTGCATGACGCACGGGTGACAAACATCTGCTTATTTCAATGCTGGCTGCAATGGAAAGCCTGTTCCCTGCTCTCTGCCTGGAGGAAAGGCTATTCCCCCCTCTCTGCCCGAGACTTCCAGATGGTGCCTGAGTGGGCTTTCTAGCAGAAGCAAATTTATAAGTCCTGAAGTCCACAGAGAGTTCAGTGACACCAGGCAACCCTTCTCGGATGAACAGCAGATTTTATAGCGTGTAGATTTATCGCCTCACGTTGAAAGCGGAATTAAAGGTCACCTCATCATCTTCGCGCCTCAGTGAGTAGAGTCTCAGCGCGGCCCATCAGTCTCCCTCCTCGACCTCCTGAAAAAGACAACTGGCAACAGCAAAATCAGCTAGTACCTCCCTGTTTTCTTGTTTAACATCTCTTCTCTGACACCCATGTCCGCAAGCCCCCCTCCCCGGCCTTCTCGCCGTTTATTTTTGCGCAGCGCGGGGCAGCAGGGGACGCTGCCTGCAGGCGGCCGGCGCCGCAGCACGTCGCACCGTTAGCGGCTCCCCGCAGCCCCTTCCCGCCCAACCCTCCCTCAGGTGGTCCTTCTGTGCGCCCGGTAGCTGCCAGCGACCGCGGAAGGAAAGCCTGGCCCTGTCGTGACACGCAGGTGAGGGGCGGAGGAGGCCGCAGCCGGCGCCCAGCCCCGGGCAGCCCTGCTCCCGCCGCGCCGCGCCGCGCCGCGCCGCCGGGGCCGGGGCCGGCAGCTCGGGCGGAGGCAGCGCGGCCCGCCCCGCTCATTAGCCCGCGCCGCCCCCGCCGTCTCTCCTCCTCCCTCGGCCCCGTTCATTGCCACCCCCCTTCCCCTGCGCCGCCGGTGCCGGCCGCCGCCGCCGCCCCTCCTCTCCCCGCCCCGCCGCCAGCGAGGGAGCGCGCGGGGCCCTGCCCGCCGCAGTCATGGCTGCTGAGGGGGCGGACGAGCGCTCCCCGCTGCTGTCAGCGCCCGGCTCCGGCAATGTCACCCCCACGGCGCCGCCGTATCTACCGGACAGCAGCCCCCGAGGTAAGGCGGCCGCCCGCCCTCCTTCCTTCCCCGGCCCTTGCGGCGGCGGCGGCGCCGCAGCTCGAGCCGGGGAAGGGGCGGCCGAGGGACGCCGCGGGGCTGCCCCAGCGCGGGCGGCGGGGCTGCCGGGGGGCTGGCCGCAGCCGTGAGCGCCCCGCTGCCGGCGGGGGAGGGGGCGCGGGCCGGGCCGTTGGGCGCGTGCAGGGCCGGAGCCGGAGCCGGGCCGGCCGCGCGGGGGCGCGGGCCCGCCCCGTGGGGGGGGAGGGGGAGGGGGAGGGGGCGGCCGGGCGCCATGTCGCTGCGGGGCCAGGCCGCCCCCGGCCCGGCCGTGCTGAATCAGGCGTTTGCTCCCGCCCTCGTTGGCGGAGGCGGCGCTGCGCCCTGCGGGGGGGGGAACGGCCGCGGGCGGTGCTGCCCCGCTGCTGCGGAGCTGGGCGCAACCTCGAACCTGGGGCCGCCTATTCCTGGCGTTTGCGCTTTTCTTTTTTAATTTATTTTTTGGCGGCCCGTCGGGGCGGGGGGCACCGGGCCGGGCTGACAGGGCCCCTGCTCTGCCCCGGGGGCCGGGGGAGCGCTGGGCCCGACAGGTGCCGCCGTGGAGGAGCGGGGCGGGTCGTGTGTGGCACCCTGCACCAAATCCTAGTAGGAACTCTTCTTTTTAAAAAAAAAAAAAAAAAAAAAAGTTGTTTGCAGTTGCAGAACGAGTTTGAACCAGTCTGGTTATTATAGCTGAGTCGCATGTTGGAGCTTGCAAGGTAATTGTTGGACTTCAGTTCTCCTATTAATTAGAAGTAGGATTTAGGGAAAAGATACCTAACTATGAACAGTTAAATTCCGTACAGTGAGTTGTAGGATGCTAAGCAGTAGAGGCATGATGTAGAGAGTCAAAACAGAACGGATTAAAAGCGCAGACATCTCTATTGCATCTCTAGGGATCTTCAGTGCCCTACTAGGAGGCACCAGCTGATCTGATCTGTTCTTATTCTGGCAGTCAGACTTGAGCCAGTAGCTCTGGGCAATGTGGTACTTGAAGTCCAAAACACTAGGTTGCCCTTGCAAACCGATCGAAGGCCATGGGTGTTTTCAGCTTTATTTTTAAAGCAAGTAGTTAGTTGCAAATCTGGAATAACAACTTCATTTTGTGGTACTCAACTTTCTTGTGCAGACTTACAGAAATCATCTTGTTGATGAATGTTGAACATTTAGTAGTTGGGGGTAACTTAAATAATTCAAATTAGGAGGTAGCAATATGTGACTATACAGCTTCATAAACTTGGTCAGTTTACAAAATACAGTAATGCAAAAATTTTTTTTTTTTTGCGTTCTGCTTTCTTGAAAAGAGTTTAACTGGCTCAAAAAAAGAAAGAAAGGGGGAGGAGGGGCTGAGAGTTGAGACTAAATAAGATTATTGTAGCTTTGCTAGCCTTTTAAATGTAAGATTACAGTCTTGCCCTTTCTGGCTAGAGTGTGTTGGGTACTTCTTAAGGATTTTTATGTAGTTGTATAGATTTATTACATGTCTATGTAAATAGATATGTATGTGTGTGTTGTTCTACATAATAACAATTTCAGAATAAGCTATTTATACATGAAAATACTGTAGATGGGACTGCCAAAGGAAGTCCCACAAGTGAGCGTCTGTGTGTTTTGAGTAATCTTTAAACTAACGGAAATCTGGATCTCTGTGCCTTGATATGAAAATGTATTTCTTTCAGTGCTGTAGCTGATTTTGACTATTAACTTGCATTTGACTTGCACAAACCAGTATTATAGTGAAAAACAGCAGAAATCAGACTTTTTGTCCCCATCAGATTTTGTAGGATTGCTTTCACTCCTTAAGTTGTTGTTGTTGTTTTTTTTTTGTTTTAATTGATATATCTACCTTAACTGACATTTTCCTGTTCAACATTCTTTATTCTTAGCGGTCCTTACTCTGTAACTGATACTGTTGTGTGCATTTCAATCTATTTTAAAAGTCATTATGTATTAAATAAGTGATGAAAATGCATTAGATCAGTTACTAATGTTTGAATGCAGGATAAATCTTGTGACGTACAAACAAGCTGGCCCAAATGCTCGTTTCAGTTAATAGTTGTATCCTGTTGTGTCTCTGGTGCATATCTGTAACTTGTGTTAACTAATTTGGCACAAGTGGTATCTACTCCCTAGGAGAAGATTTTGGTACTTGAGATGAGAAGTGGCCTTGCTTTCAAAAGGGAGGAGGAACCATAGAGCTTTCTTAAATGTCAGACGTATTTTTAAAAGTTTAATCTCTTGCTTAATCAATCCTTAAGTGATTGTACCAAATAGCAGTTCAAATATGCTAGTCTGTTTTGAAAAAAAAAAAAAATTGCACAACAACATTTTGAAAAGGTATTATAGAGACCACATAGCTCTGTATTTGCTCAGCTATCGTTAGCAGCTCCCTGTCTGTGCAAGCTAGACAGCCTTTTTAGCTGACAGACAGTCTTTATCTCTTTCCCCAGCCCACGTCTGGCCTAGGGAGAAGAAGCACTCTCAAGGGGAAATGAAGTTTACTTTTAAAAATGCTTTCCACAGCACTTGCTTGTTAATCAGTAGCTGAATGTTGGGGAGCTGGAGGGGTAGAGGAAGGAGGAAGAAACCCTCTGCCCTCAAAACTACTGTCCGAGTGTACGCTAACAGATTTATCGTCGTGCATGTAATTATCTACCGTGCCCAGCGCATAATCCTGAGCTTTAAATTGGAGAGGCTATAGTTTGGAAGAGGTCACCTCCTCTTCGCTCGTTGGGCTGCAGTTGAGATCCAGTTGACTCTTTTCAGCGTAAGATGGTGGATGGTTTCATGCTTTTGAATCCTGGTAGTGGTTTGGTGTTCCTAGTGGTGGAGCCAAGGAAGAAAAGATGGCTTGGATGTTGTCCCAGGGCACAATGCTTAAGAAACTTTGCACACAAACGAAGGGGTGGGACCATTGATTCTGCTTCCAGTATAGAGTGATTTTTTTTTTTTTTTTTTTGAGCTTTCCTCTTCTGCATTATACAGCAAGCTTTTGCCTCAACTTCTATTTTCAGGCCTTGACTACTGGTTTCTGATGCCTGTGGACTCCATAAAACAGTATTAATGTGGACTAAGAGGGGCACTGAAATAATCACTAACTTCCCTTCCCTGCTGCCTCCTTCCTCACCCCCCCCCCCCCCCCCCCCGGAGGAGAGGACAAAATTTCTTTCTTCTTCTTTTTAAAGAAAAAGAAAACCCACTTCTATACAGGTCCTGGGTCACTTAGTTTCTCTTTGACCAAGGTAAACGGGATGTAGTTCCCTGTGGTTTTTGTTTTCTTTTGCAGAGAAGGAAAGTGCGTAAGCACTTCAAGAACTTTCTAAGGTTGAATATATGATTTCTTCCACAGCATCTCTATTCTGTGAGGGGTGTTGGGAATGTGTGAAATTGTAGCTTAGAGTCAGATGTACTGCGTGGCAGGGCATTTTGCTACTCTTGCTGATCTAGTTATTACGTTTCTTAAGAAGAAACGTAATATCTGTAAAATGGAATGTCAGTAGCGGGACATCTAGTATCTCACTAAGTTTGTACTGATATCTGCGGTTTGTAAGGGAGGCTTGCCTACCACCAGTCACATCAAACATGGTGAGCCTTTATGAACTATATTATAGATGCTGTATTTAGCCTGAGATTTAACCTCTCAAGACATACCAAAGTTCATATATTAAGGTGTTTTGAAAGCTGTCACCGTTTTTATGAACATTTTATTTAATGAGCAGCAAATGATGAGGGAATACCTTTATTTTCCTTTTCACTCCGCAATATAATTTTATTTAAACTTAGCTTTTGGGTTTTTTGCCAGTTTGGATTTGGAACTCCTCCAAATGCAATTTTTTAAGTTTGAGGGTTGCATGTTAAGATACTTCTGGCTTTCTCTACTATATAGCAGATGTTATTTGCTGCAGCACCGCTCTGAAAAGCAGCCATTACTTGCTTGGTATCTCAAACCTGCTGAGACAGCAGGACAGGAAAAGAGAATTTGCTTTACCTGGAAGCCAAGCAGCTCCAGTGTGAGGCTACAGAAGAAACTGAGTGTATGTGCGTGCTCATGTACCTTTTTTGACCACTTTTGAAAAACCTTGTCACTTGCAAGTAGAAGTAGAATCTTTTACATATTTGGAAATCTATGTATATACTTGCCAATACTTAAAGTATTCCAGGATCACGCAAAGCTGAAAGTCTCAGAGGCTTTGGGTTTTTCTTTTTTTGCATTCTAGTTCCCTTTGAGATATTATCTTTTAAATACAATTGCCCAGCTGATAGGGGTTGAAAACTCACCCTTTCGATAAGAGCAAATAAGAACAAAGCAGAGTTCAGTTACAGGATAGCAGCATTTCAGAGAAGAGACCTCAGAGCTGGGATTGAACTGTAGGAGTTTCCTAACAGAGAATTTGGTATTTAGTCTGCTGAACATGCTTCTTATTTTATGGCTGCCTGTTCCTGTAGCCAGAGACTTTACTGTTTGCTCAGATCAGAAGAGTTAAACAGCCTACTTATGGCCAAAATGAAAAAACTCCTGCAGCAGCCTTAGTTTTGATGCTCACAGCTAAGACACTGCTATTTCAATTGTCCAAATTCCAAAACTGTTTTCTGCAGTTATGGTGGTCTAATTAATAGGCTTGAGAATGTTTCCAGTTGCCAAATTTTTTTTGTTATTTGTTGCATTTTCTATCTTGTAACTCTTCTCTCTTTTGTACGGTTCTTGTATTGAAAATATGGTATCACAGTACTATGAAATATAGTTATTCTTTTAAATTTTTACCTGGATGCTATAATCCTTCAGAAAAAGCAACAAAAAACTCAGAGTAACACTTCCAAGCTACCTGAAATTCTGGAAAACGTGTTGGCTTCTGCAACCAGGTTATCAAAGCTGAAGGCATGAAGCTTGCTTTCTCAGATAAGAACATCAGTTTGTATGATTACTTCAGAGTTGCATAGCTGAATACAAGTGAATTTTGTTTCTTATCTAAAATATCTCAAGTATATGAATGCTGTTCTGAGACCTTCAAGGTGTCCACCTTTCTTCTTCTTCTGCCTTGGTAAGCTAAACCCAGGTAACGATCTGGATAGTTTATACGGCAGGCAGCAAAGAGAAAGAACGTTGAACAATACCGCTGCTTTAAAGTTTTGCCATGACTTTTGAATTCTAAGGACAGGTTTGGTTTCTTATATGCCTCCAGTATTCTTATTAGAGTAGAGTGAAGGACTGATGGGTGCTTCTTTATAGACTTAAATGTAATACTTGGGCTTGTCACCTTTGATAGCAGTTTGTGATTTCCTCCCCAACCCCCCCCCCCACTCCCCCCCATCAGATACTGCTTTTTTCAGTGCTGTTGGTAAACTGAAGGAAGATTGATCTTTCATTGCTTGTTTGAAGCTTTTACTGGGTTTTTGGATGCAATTACAAAGTGGTTTATTGAGTAGATCACAGGATGTTTTTTTTTCCTTTTCTTTCGATGACTAATTTGTAGTACTTTGCTGCCATGGACTGCAAAAAATTGTCTCCTTTGTACCATATGCCCACTTATTACTTGCTTACCTGAGGAACCCTGAGCTTATTGATGAAATAAAGCCCTAAGCTACTACATGCCAAATAAATGTGGTAATAAGCTTTTGAGAGTTTGATAAGATGAATTGTTTATATTCCATGGATTTTTAAACTTAGAAGTATTTTAAACGTTTCCTTCCTGGCTTGTCACGAGTTCAAGACTGGTGGAGAAGAAATCTGCTCTTCCACAGGGGCATTAGAGCATTGCATTTCTCCGTTTGTGTTGGCCTGTTTTAAGTGACTGAAAACCTCCTTGTGCGTTCATGCTTAGGCTTTTGGTCTACAAAAATTTTGCAAGCCTTAAAAGCAGGAGCTCTAAAGGTTCAGCTCAGTTTATTTCTTCAAGATAACATACACCTATTGCACCTCAAAAAAAGAAGCACTTTCTGTCATCTTCCATCGAGGATCCGGCCTGGATTCTTGCGAGATCCGCTGCATATGCACTCATCTCTCTGCTCTTTTAAATTCTGAGAGTCCCAGCTTCTGTTAGTTACGCAAAATAAGCACAAATGCTAGTTGAGGCTAAATACCTTGGTCTTTTGGAGCTATTCATTTTCCATACCTTTCCTCCTTAACTTAATAGGACTTTGCTATATTCTTACAATACTATTTGGTACCACGCTATACACATTCACGCTGTCTCTCTAGATGTTTGTAAACGCTGATTATGGCTCTTCTGTCTACCTGGACTATGTATATCTTGTTTAATCTTCTGTTTTTCTTCAGAAGCCAGTTTTTGTTTTTTGGCTAATCTGTGGGGTTTTTTTCTTTTTTTCCCTAAACTCCATAAAAGTTTAACTTTTTTTTATTTAAGGCTGTTGGTTTTAGAGACTACATTTGCTTATGGTGTTTTAGAATCCCCTGTTTAGTTTCTCAACTGAGGTTTCATGTTCTCTTGCAGCAGAGCTTCCACCTCCATATACTGCAATTGCAAGTCCAGATGCCAGTGGTGTTCCTGTAATAAACTGCCGTGTATGCCAATCACTAATCAATTTGGATGGCAAGCTACACCAACATGTTGTTAAGTGCACAGTCTGCAACGAAGCTACGGTAAAAATGGATTTTTTACCATTTTCTTTTTGTGGAAGAAAGGGGGAAAGGTAGAACTGTAGAGTTGTTGGAATTCATGTCCTTGCATGCAAAGGGTGAGTCACTGACATCCCTACAAAGGATCTGTCAGTACAGCTGTTAGTGTGCTAGCATACAAGTTC
This sequence comes from Struthio camelus, assembly GCF_040807025.1. Taxonomy (NCBI): domain Eukaryota; kingdom Metazoa; phylum Chordata; class Aves; order Struthioniformes; family Struthionidae; genus Struthio; species Struthio camelus. Next base: position 150,609,614 of record NC_090943.1, read on the forward strand.
AAGGATTGTTAGCACAAGGATGATCATAAGTGGCTAGAATAAATCTTCATATTATTGAGTTTACTAGTTGAAATGTTGCATGCTGAGGCAGAGGATAAAAAACAAAGTTTTAAAATAATTGCTCATGTGTACAGAAAGGTGAAAGAAATAAAGAATTTAATTATTTTAAGAGTAGAAGAAACTAAAGTGCCTAACCCATGCATGTTCCCCTGGATCTGTGCCTTTCTTACGAAATATGTTCAATCAATTTGTCAGCATGCTAACAAACCATAGCATGATAATTTTGCAACATAGGAATTGTAGGTTCTGTTCCACATACTGCAGTGATTTCCCCTCCCCCCCCAACCCTTTCTTAATTCAAGTGTTTAGTTCTTGAGATCCCTGTAGTTTTTCTGCCTGACAATTTTAGTTTGGAGATCTGATACTGCAGAGGCCCACAGCTACTTGTGGGCGTTTACATGGAAAATACTGGATTGGAATTTATGGGAGGGGGAAGGGGCGAGGGGAAACACTGTTGTCCAAAGAACAGGAAGATCTGTAAATCTGTAGGAAAACATTTTTCACTTAAAAGAGAAGTGAGAGTAGATAACTTTCTTTGCCTGCATATAATGTTTCAGGCCAAACAAAGGATTGTCCAGCTTTGAGACTTGTGATTTTCTGTTTGAAAAGAACCCAGAAACTTGACTGCCAGCTTTGAGGAAGATAATTTCAGTACAGTTTAAAATAAGATGACAGTTCAGCAATGGCTGCCTATTCTCTTAGTAACTGTGAGCCAGACTTTGATTCTTTCATTTCTGAATAAAGCCATTGTACCAGACAAGGAGGCTTTCTTGATATTTTAACTGTTTTTTGAAAAATGTACAACTGGTTAAGCTTACGTTTGAAAAAAAGAGCTATACAGAAGACTTGAATTCTTTATTGCTAAAATATGAATGCCTTTTCCATTAGTTTACGGAATCTTTTGTTTGTTGTCAAAGATGTTCTGGTGAGAAAATATGCATCATCTTTTTCTTTCTTTGGGGGGAGAGAGAGAACTTTCAAGTTTGACTTGACTCTCAAGTTTCCTTCTGTAAGAACTGTATTTCCCTGTTAATATAAATTTGTCGTGTAAATTGTAGTGTTTTGTTTCTACCCCCCTCCCATAAAAGTATAAAAAGTGAATTGCTGTGATTTACTATGTATGTTATGTGATTTTTTTTTTTTCATTTAGCCAATCAAAAACCCTCCTTCAGGAAAGAAGTATGTTAGATGTCAGTGTAATTGTCTTCTTATCTGTAAGGATACATCTCGGAAAATAGGCTGTCCACGACCCAACTGGTAAGAGTAAACAGACTCTAAGTGCTTTAAGACCGTTTTCTTTAAAGCAATGGCACACCATCATGCATTGAGTATTTAAAACTAAAGAGATTCGAGCCTGGGCAGAGCTGTGCATAAACTTACAGAGCATTGGTGAATTACTGCATAGACAGGTAGTGGTAGTGTCATTTTGATTTTTTAGATTGACTTGCTCAAAGATTAAAAGGTTAACTGCTTTTCTGTTGTATTTAGTGACAATCTTTATGGTGTATTTCTCATGTATTAGATATTGTATAAGGAACACATGATATAAAGAGTAACAGAGAAGAAAACCACTTCTCACTTCTGGGGGGTAGCATTCATAATATCCTACAGACTTCATTGTTGTAAATACACAGATTCCTCTCTTTACCTGATTCAAAATAAGGATTTCAGAATGAAATGAGGGAAGGGGCAATAGGCTGGCTTCTTTCCTGTCCTCCCCTCTTTGTTACCCTGAGGTAACATCTTTCCTCCCAACTCTCTTTCTTTAGATTGCACATTGTCTGTAACAAGAGATGAGCATGATTGCCATAGTGAGCATTCTTACCATGGGGTTTATATCATTGAAGATCCTACTGAGCTAGGAGTAATTTGGTTCTAAGGGGTGCAGCACTAACAGGAGAAACCAAAGTGAAGGCTGGACGTGCAGATACTTGAGTGGAAGCTCTAACACATTGTGTGCCATAGCCCCCAGCCTGCTAGCTCTTTTGTTTTGGATCATCGTGGGTGATTTGGGGCTAGGGAGTGGGGAGGATTTTTTTTTTACTAATGCAGTATTTGGAAAACTTATAAATTAAAAAATTGTAAATATCTTCTCAAAAAATGTTCATGGGATTCTTCAGTTGTAATACATGATACAGTTGGTAACCAGGCTGAATCTGAAGCTCCCTAGTTCTAATAAAATGTTTCCTGAAAGTATGGGTGTCTTCAGCAGCTTCCCTAAGATAGCCTACATATCTCTCTTACTGGAAGATGAGCAAAATCATAGTACTTTAGAGGAGAGGGTTGAGGAGTATGCCCTGAAGGGAAGGCTTCAGTTTGAAGGGAGGCCTCACAGGCCACATTTTTTGCTCTAGATGAGAAGAGATGCAGTGCAATTTAAACAATACTTTTAGTTTTCCCTTCACTTATTTCATATCGGGAAGTCTGATCCTCATTCTGCTTTGCATTGTTTAATTTGCCCACTGTCATTTTTCATAGACAAATCATATGATTAAGTTGGAAACACATTGAACATAAAAATGAATAGTTAAAAATTTATTTTTTTTCTTAAAGTAAATTGACTGCTTGTGTTTAGTCAAACCTAGATGCTTTTCTTTGATCCACTCTATTTGAATGGAAATTTTACTATAAAAATGCAAGGAAACTGCTTATTTGGCTTGTTGTTAGTAATGTGGGAAGAAGCAATACCTGGCTTGGGAAAGAGAAGTAGGTTATGAAAGAATTCTCACTCTTCCTCCTTATTTCCATATAGATGTGTGCATTTCAATTCACAGCCTTGCTCAGCCTGGGTATTAAAATTTTCCTACGGTGTTCCTGCCATATGATTGCGAGTCTTTGATCTCTGCAGGATCTACAGGGATCTGGCATGCATGGATGATCTTATAAGGAAAGAAAATGTTTTCAAAGTGGAAAAAGAAAACACTTACAATGAGAGAGGCCAAAACTGGGTGCATCATCTACTTAAATTATAATCTAATTTTTAGAAGTGTAACACATTTGGTAGTGACTGGCTGAGCTAATTGCTTAAATGCATCATCCTTTCCCTTTGCTAGCTTAATTGCATGTAAATCTAATGTTCTTAACACAGTAGGCGCATCATTACGCTGGGTCCAGTAATGCTGATTCCAGAAGAGCAGCCAGCTCAGCCTGCCTTGCCAGTTCAACCAGATGGAACTAGAGTGGTATGTGGGCACTGTGGAAATACGTTCCTTGTAAGTACCAGAGTCTCCTCCTCACCTAAATGTGCTATCACTCCAACTATTGTAAGCACTTCTAAGAGCATATCGCCTCACTCTACGGTATTGTCAAGGAACTAAAGCTCCTTCTTTGCTGATATTGCCATGGATGTATTTCATTATCTCCACCGCATTTTCAAGGAAACATCTGATGTTCCTTTCATATTGATGGATGGAAGGTCAAAGGCAGAGTTATTTCTTAGAGATGTGGGAGTGGACGGTAATGGAGAATATGCTTCTAGGTTCTATTTTGACTTGCAATGATAGTCATATTTTGCAGTGGCTAAGGTGGTACAGGTTCTGCCATTGCTTTATGGACCCCTGGAAGCTGTTCCTCTTAGCTCTTCCTATTAGCGTATTGGTCAGCTGTTATGGGACTGGAGATGTTGGTTTATATCTGAGGTTGAAAGTTTCATCCCCTTTGGTAGCAGAGAATGCAAAAATACTGTTTTGCTGTAAGCCATTTTTGAAGCTCTTTACATAAACAAGGGGCTGCCATATTTGAATTTTGCAGTATGTGAGACAGTACGTTGGCTTCAACTTCATCATTCGCCAGTTTGTTAGTTTTAAGAAACGGGGCTAACGCAAGTGGTACAGCTGATTGACCAGTGTAGTCATTAGTGTTGTTATGTTCCTGGAGCAAAGGCTTGGAAGATATGTAAGGGCCAAGATGACTCAAGGACATCTCATGAAAGGAGGTAAAGGTGGTACTGCATGTTGGCTTATATCCATAGTGAGACAAGGGTTTGCTTGTGATGGGTTTTATAATGGAATAGGCTTGCTCCTTGAAATCTTGCGTCACATTCATGGATCAGTTAAATGGATAATAGCGGCTTAACTACTACAGTAGATGAAGAATGTAGGGAGTAGAAGGTGGCTTTGATGTGTTTTTGAAGGAGAATAGCGACTTGATTTGTGAATTTACATATAGCATTTGAAAAACCATTAGACGCTTGAGAAACATTTCTTTCCATTAATTCTGCCCATATATAAACCTATTATATTTAATCCTAATATAATCCTTGCTGAAAAACAGAAGTGCGTAACTAGAGAGCTGGAGCTGTGTGTGTGTGGTTTGTTTGTTTTTATAGCACGTTACAAACTGTTGGGCATCCAGATGAACACTGTAGTCTGGTACAAAGTTGTAATTGAATTTTGTAACACAATTATAGTGTTTAGCAGTGCTTTAAAACTGCACAGGCAAAAGCAATACTCTACAAGAGGTTATGGTATTAAGTTTTAAAGTGTTCTCTTAACACAAAAGAGCATCTCTACTACATGGTCTAACCTAAAAATCTTTTATTAGGAAGAGTTAGCATTACAACATCAAATTCTCCTTACTAAACTCTTGGTCTATTTTTGCGTACTCTCATAAACGTGGATGTTTTATGTATCTTAGTCCCCCTATTCTGTTTCTGTAAGTGTAGACCAAGCTAATTCTGTAGTTTGCAGTATGAATTTCCTTAGATGGGATTCTGCTGTGAAAAGTTAGGGTAATATAAGAAAAAATATAAAGGCTATTTTTTGACTGTAACTACCAGATTGTGCCCTAAGAAGCTAAGTTTTCTAATTGTTATTTGTACATGTGACTTCAGATTTGATGGCTCTGTTAGGGAACTGCATCATTTGGAACTTCGTAGACCCATCTGCCAGTAAGACTGATTTACAGTTTCATAGTACATTAAAAAGAAATCATCAGTATCTTAAAAAAATTTTGAAACTTAGTTCAGCGTAAGAGAATACATCAGGAGAAGAGACCTTTTTCTTTCTTTTGTTTGACAGACCTTTACCACCATTCTTAGTAACAGAAAAAGCTAGAAACAAAGTTGTATTAGATGCTGGAAATAAAAACTTTAATAAGAGAAATCACTAAATTGCTTGGATTTGAGAGCAGGCAGAGAAGTAGCAAAAAATAGAGAAGTGCTTTAGCCTATGTAGAAACTCAAGTTTTGTGAGGATATTTCTGCACTTCAGTATCTCAGCATTATATTTTTGCTTTATCATGCAAGGTGTATCTCTCAGTGACTCAGTAAGGTATTTCCTTTACTTCACTTGCCAGTTTGAAAAACGGGGAGGGATAGAGAGAAGAAAAAGCTAGAATAGCTGGGGGAGAAAACGCCAAATTGTCTGTTACTTGTTCTGTGTTGTCTCCTAACAGTATCTATTTGTCTACCTCATTTAAAGAAACTGCATGGTATAAAAAAGTATAATTATGGACTGGGCTTTCTCTGCGCCTACAGATGTGAGGGATGCTTGTTCTGTTTTTATGCCTTTCTTGTTCTGAAAGGCAACTTTAGTGTTATCCCCTGATACCTGTTGTTTGCAGATTAGCCAAAGCACTCTGATTGCTATGGAGCATCATTAAGTACTACTTAAATAACTACTTAAATATGTGGTCTTTTGGACAGGTTATATGCTAGAATGTTTTGTGTAATTATACATAGCAGACAGAAGATGTAAGCAAATGTAGAAATAACTTAAGTGCAGCTGTAGTATCACTTCAGTCCTGTCATTAATTACTGGCAATCTTGTTCATTAGACTTTTATCTTGGATAACCTGATAGCCTTTTCTGTGTTTAGGTTTCCATTGTTTCTGGCAGATTTGGGGTTCAGATAAATGGAAAATGGTAGAACAGAAAAGGAGGCCAAGGTGGTAAATTAACTCTCATGAGAAGCTGCATTCTGATCTGGTTTGGGCTTTTTTAAAAAGATCTTCTGGACCTGGACTGTGGCTGAGTTAATGTTTTAGCTAGTAGTAAGTCATTCCCCTACCCCCACTCCCAAGGGCCTTTGCCTGTGCTGGTTTGTGGCTGTGAGAGGGATGAGACTGAGCTGCCTTTGGAGAGGATGACAGACAGGAGAGGGGTGATTCCAACTCCCCCCCCCCCCCCATCTCCATCCTCCTGCCGCCTCTTCTTTTCAAAGAGACTCTCAAGGAAGACAAGCCAGGAGTAGGCTATGTAAGCCACAGGCTGTAAGCAAGCACTGCGGTTTGTCAGTTGTGCTCTGTCAATTTTTTTTAACTAATCAATTTCAAATATACAAGGATTTTTATTATTGTCTTAAATGAAATACTTTAAATTCTTCAGCAAACAGAGAAATGTTTTAATTTGTGAAGGTGTTTTGCTTTCCAAAAGGACTCCTGGGGTGAAAAAAAGATTGCCTTGGTAGACGCAGCTGTGTATAGCTGCATAAACCAGTGAGTGAGAGTGTGTGTGTGTGTGCGCGCACGTGTGTGTGCTTCCCCCCACCGTCCCCCTCCGTGGTCTTGTACTGGATGAGCTAATAACAATCCTAGGCTCAGAAGGAAGGAAGCTTGTCACATTCTTTTAAGTAGTGTCTTGGACTGATATTTTTCTTTGTCCACAGCTGGCACATTTAAGATTTCCCCAAATTTCCCATCAGTGTTTCAGTACATCTAATCAGTGATTTGCATTATTGGTTTACTGTATTATTTTGGTTGGAAAAATCTCTCTTGTATTATTGGTGGAAAGCTACATCTCCTGTAACTGTAACCTCAAATTTTATTAACAACTAGAAACAAGATTAGGTACTTTAAAGCATGCTGGAATATAAGTGAGAATACTCACTTTAAACCTGAGGTTAAACTACTTTTTAAGCCCACCAAAACTCCAAGAATTAAAAATTATTTGAAAATAAGCTTTTTTTTTTTTTTTAAAGGGGCTTTTTCTGTTTTGCAAACACGAGCTGAATTTTTCTAGTTTGAATCTTTTGTCAGGGTGACTTAATTTATTTCTTGTTCTTCTGAAAATATTACTGTGTCTGCAGAAGTCATTAAAACAAAGTGCTTCTGTAACTTCCAGGTAACTTGCAGTGAAAACAGATTATCAGTGCTTCTGTTATTTCCCACAAAAATTGGAGTTCACATGCATTTGCATATATTTTTATGTCCATTTAAAAACTACAGATGATAATTCATCAGGAATCTTTTTTTTAAAAAAAAAAAAGAAAGAGAAATCTACTTAATAATCACTATTAAGTAACTTTGGAAGTAGAGTTGCCTACCCTGGGATAAATGGTGTACAGAAATGAAACTGAATTAAATTTAACATCTTTGTAAGTCCTGGAATCAGGCTTCTGTCTATTTCTAGAATTGCTATCTAAATAGCTGAACGAATATCTTTGAAGAGGTCTGTCTTCATCTTGGGTACTGACCAACTGCATGTTACCCCATTTTTCCCTATTGTAAAACCAAGGGAAATTGATTAGTGCTCGACATGGATGCATGCAAATAGCCAATGTATTTCTGTGGCAAAAACGTGGAAGTAGAATCAATGCCCATAAAATGCATTACTTGGGTGGGGAGTATTGCAGAAGTTTTCATTTCAGGCATTTAATTGGTCAAGTAGAAGTTAAATTACAAAGACTCGCCCAAACTGTTTTCCCATCAACAAATTTTTGTTAAAAAGCAACTGTATAACTTGTAGTGTAAATTGATATTTTGGAACCAGAAAAAATTAAAGGAGTTTTTTAACAGAGAATTAATCCCATTAGAAGTAAATAACACTGAGGGAGACCTTCAAAAAGCTGGAAAACATACTCTGTATACTATGGATCAGAATCTTACTCGCATCAGAAAGCTTGTATTGGCTAGGCTTTATAAGCCTGTTATTTTAGTTTGCATATAAAATCGTGAATTCATTCTCAGTATTTAAATAGCATTGTGATGTGGCTAGGTCTTCTATTCAGTACTGTTAGGGGGTCTGACTTTGATTTTGTTTATAGCAGATAGAATAATACTGTTCATTTCAGTAGACTTGACTTCTGATCTCTCCTAGAGATAAGGAGAATCTGAATGGAGGCGTTAGTATTCTGTGCTATGGCTTGTTCCTGCGCTAATAATTTGTAGTGTGACTCTTCTGTAAGTTATCAGAGGAGAAGCGATGAGAATTACGTGTATACTTAACCAGGAAACTGCTAACCACCTACAGTTGAGACAAGCAGCAGAGAAGAGTTGAGCAGCTTCCCATGTTTAGACTGGGTCCTTCTTTATGTGAACACCAGCAAGACCCACACATACATGTGACCAGAATGCCATAACTGTTAATTCTTGCTTACCGTATCTGGAAACCAGAGTGAGAACTGGATTGATACCTGTCTTGGACTAGGGCATGTAGTGATGATCTCTTTCCCCCTACCCCCAACACCTGTTGATAGAATAGGACTTTTCCGTTAAAAGATCCCTGATAAGCAGAAACTGAAGAGTTCCCAAACTTCTGTATTGCCGTCATAGAACTGTACTGTATCATATTGGCAATGGCAGCTCCCTGGCCTTGTGGATGCGAAGAAGGGAGACTTCACAAGAAAAAAGAAAAGAATGTCTGCCTGGAAGACAGTAGTACTAACAATATTCAGTGTCTGAACGGTTACTTACCCCTCTTGGAGTAAAGGAAGTGGCAAGGAATGCCAGTTGGATAGCTGTTTTGTTTTTAAATTGTATCATAGTTTAACCCGTTACAGTATAACTACTTGCAGAGAAAAGAGAAATATTCTTACTCCTCTGCTTAAGGTAAATGTGTTAAAACTAGATGTTCAACACTTGTATCATCACAGAATGAAATTTATTAAAGACCGCTGTTTTTTAAAACCGGTCTGACTGTGTATCCTTTAAGGTGATGCTATGTATTATTACTCTTGCTAAGACTATAAGATGAGTTCCAGTCTCTGTGTGGAAGGCTGTGACCATACTATATGTGTTTCTATATGTCAGCTCTTTAAAAGGTCATCTAAGTAGCCAATAGTGTTCTCTCTCTTATTTACATAAAACTTATGTCTTAGAAAGTAGATGCCTTTATTCTTGAACCTTTCTATGAACACTTAATTTAAGCAAGTGATGCAAGGGTTGGGGGCAGATGGGAAAATACATCTAATGGTGCCAAAGAAAACATATTTATTTTGACTCAAGAGTATGTTCATAGTCTTGGAAGTAAGAGGAAAAACTGTATTAATATTATCATATTGCCTGTACTGTGCCTGTGGAAGGAATCACATTACGTCAAGCAAATCTTGTAATGGTAAGGCATGTCATGGGAAAATTTCACATAGAAATCCCAATCGTAAGTTGCCACTGACAAAAGGGCATCCCATTTACGAAAGAAAGCAAGAAACAAGTCAGAGAAAGCCTGAGAAGCAAAATATTTTCACGGTGACATTTAGCATGAAGTAAAACAAACACTTTCTCAGGGCAGTTTTTCAACTTTTTTTTTTTTCTTTTTACAGTGGATGGAGCTGAGGTTTAACACGCTGGCAAAATGCCCACACTGCAAAAAAATGTAAGTTTTCTGAGAACAAGATTACATAAATTAACTTTTAAATATGTTGCCAATGTTTCTTCTGTAGAAGTCTTTGGAGTGAGATGTCTGCCATGTGTATTATTTTGCCACGTTCACCTGAATTTCAAGACTAAAGAGCATGTTATGTGCGCATGAATTCTCCCCTCAGTATGCACAGATCAGTAACTTTGACAAATCAAACCTGCATTTAGTAAAATGCTCTGATTGAATTGTCAGAGGCAAAAGTAAGCTTCTAAATTGATAGAACTGAGTTGCTAAAATTAACAACTAGGAATTTTTTTAGGTCCCTGAAATTTTACCGCTTCATGCAGTAAATCAGCTGTCATGTTTGAATGCAGAGCTTGATTTGTCCTGATCTGAAAAAAGGAAAGGAAATCTTTTCTTAATTTGAAAGAGGTTTCATTCATTTCATAAAGTCAGCTAATTTGTGTTAGGCATCATAGTGCATTAGCTTGTTTAATGTTTGTGAATTATTATGGTATACTTTGTCTATGCATTTGACGTTACTTCACCAAGGGAGAGATGTCACTTACCTCAAAGAGAATTAAAAGTAGAATATCAGACTTGTAAGAGTGGGATTTGTGTGTGTGTTTACTATTAATAGCATTAAAGGCTATACTCCAAACATACCTTAATTTTATATGGAATCTCAACTACAGGATGTGAAATAGGACTTACTTGTCCTGCTGGTTTATTTAAAGAAAGTGAAAGTGATTGAAATATGTTACTGAAGTATTTGATAAAGAAGTCAGTCTGGTGATGCTTTTAACCTCAGGAGTGTAAATGTGTATGGAGGTGAATGTCCCTGTGTGTGGACGTGTTCTAGTTTGCTTAGATCAAATAAGCTCAGGATCTTGATGAGATGTTGCTTTACAGGGTACGGTCAGTAACTGCATTCAGGGTGTTTTTTTTTATTTTTCCCTTTTCAGCTTTTTTTAACTAATTGCAATTTTGGTTTTTATATTTAACACTTGATAGCTGACCTCAGTTCATCCCTTCTACTTGAATCTCCTTAAGTACAAAATGATCTGCAGCTTAACGAACCAACCAAACAAAAACAAACAATAATCCAAGAGTCATACCGTGCGATCTCTTGGCTGTCTTTTCTTGATCTATGTAAGTAGTATTTTAATCTACCTGGAGTCAAAGGACCTTTCAGCATTTTTCTTCGAAGTGCAAAGCACATCTATAGCATACTGTGTGTACATAATAAAACCGGAACATCTCTGCAGTATAATTTGTGTAAATTACGACTTAACTGGCAAGTGAAAGAGTTGCAGAATACAAAGCAAATCCTAACAAATAGGCACTTTTGTCCTTGGGCTTGGGACGCAAATTATTGAACATTGAAATTTAGCTTTGAATGGGTGGTTTGATGACTTCCTGTCCTGCATTTGAGATGTGACAGTCAGGAGTTCTGCACTTCTGGCAGCATAAACACTTCTTATGCATGCATCTAGGGCACGGTGTAGGTGAAGCAGAACTCTGACTCATGATGATTGAATAAACAATTGTAGTGACCCATTGCTTTTTTTCAGCCCTTTTCCAGAGGTCACTGTACCTGTAGTCAGAAGAGCATGTGTATAGTTCTGTTTCAGTAAATTAACACACAAGTTTCTTCATTAGTAGCTGAGCAGTCAGATGTGAAAACATTCGTTCCGTCTGTTGAATCAGCTGAAGATTGTGTCTGAAAAAAGGATAGAGTAGACTGAGGCAAGAGGCACCTTAAATCATGACAACACTAGATTTTTTCAGGAAGGCATTTGAGACTTCTAGATACCAAAATCCTTTTCAACATTTTTCTCTTAAAAACTTTGTTTTTAAAATTGCTCATGAGCCTACAGATAAAATCTTAGTCTCTTCTTTCAGGATGGAACACTCAATGGTGTGCACTGAGTTTGAGTTTTGTAGACCTACCTGAATATGCATGTGTAAACAATCTCTTATGCATTCTGCAATAAATCTCTGCACACAGGCTATTTGCATTCACCAAGTAGGTGGTCACAAACTAGGTCTTAATATGAAGAATGTATCCTATGAAATTGCAGGGGGGAAGCTAGGATTTATTATACCCAGCAGTCAAAAATGAAACAGTAATAATGTTCTGAGAAAATAAAGTGATCATGCCTCAGAATATATAAATTAAACAAAAGAACCTTTCATATCTGGATGTTGGGTGAAACACTATTTCAGTGTGTAAACTCAGTACTGAGTAAACTCAGTTTCTTATTTGTTTTTTAATTCTGTCTACCTGCCACCAGTGTGGTCACAAATGTAATATTTTTTAATTTTTTCACGAGTCATTTGGGCAAAACCACTTGTTAAGAAACAGGAAATGATTTGTGATGCACAGAATAAATTCACTTATTCTGTAAATGTCCAGCTCTCTTTGGAAATGGCCTACAAGCCTGCTCATGCCACTATATTTAAGGTGTTTATGACGGCTCTACAATTTGTATTGATTCTGCCTGACATAGACAGTTAGTTGCATGTTATCTGCTGCATCAGAACAACAAATGCAGTTAAGGAGTTAAGTTGTTGCAAAATAGTTGTATTCGGTAGTGTAGAGGATGACCTGGGAAGGGGGGGAACTGTTTTCACTGTTCTATTATTTTTGTGTGTTTCAAATACAAAATCTCAGATGTTTATCAGCCTGATGCCAAAAATGTGGCAGTTTAGAGAAGGCCTCTGGGATCTTTCTCTTCTTGCCTAATGATGGAGAAAGGATATTTGCTGGTTTTTGTCTGCTGCTGTCTTTCCTAAGTTGTATATTAAATCCCGCCCTCCCCCCTCTCCACCCCCAACATTGTACTTACTCTTTTTAAGGTCTGGCATGATGATGAAGACCCGTAATTAATTTTTAACATTTTTGCATCCTAATGTCTATAGTACTCTTTTATAATTGCTACCTCAAACTACATTGACTTTGGTATCTTTTATAACTTGTGCTGCTGCTGCCCAAAGGTCTTGCAGGTGCCTTTGTTTCCTTAGCAGCAGCTCAGGAGGGGGGGGAAAAAAAAAAAAAAAACTGCCTTCCAACTGGCTTTGTCATAAGTTCATTCTAATTAATCAAAAAATGAAAACAATATCTTCTGATGTCTCCTTCCCCCCTCCTCCCCTCAGCCTTTTTTATTTGATAGGAGGGGGCAGAGCTTGAGGGAAATATGAGTGGAAAATGAACATGGCAGTTCTAGTGTTATGGTTGCAAAAACAAGGTCATGAATTGGACAACTCCAGAAGTAAAGATCTCTTTCCTAAAAATGAACTGCATCTCCATGTGAAATATGCAGTGCAATAAACTTAATGCATATTTTAGGTGAATTAGATATGACGCTTCTACCAGCTTGTTGGCTGGTTAATGCTTATTTTATTGTGGAGTTGAATACTTGAAAATTAACACACTGAGAACATAGCTAGGAAACTTTGTAAGGGGAGGAGCCTTAGTTCAGTTTGGCAAGCTCAGTTCACTTTAATTGACGTTTTGGAAGCTGTCTCACCCCTTTCCCTTTCTTATACAACTCCTGATTTGTTTCCCTCGTGCTACTTGGAATGAGATATTTCCCATCTTCTAGAATGGCCATAGAAGTATTAAGGGTGGCTTTTGGGGAACCAAAACTATTTTCGCTTGTGTAGTAGGTCAGGTTGTGTGTCAATGGTAAGATACCATTATTTCCCCAGTTAGGAATTCCCGTCCCCCATCCACTACCCACAGCAGGTAGGCTTTCAGTACGAAGTAACTTTTCCTCGTAAATTAATGAGCAGAACAGTTCTATGACTTTTTCTTTTCTTTTGAAAACATATAGCAGATGGTGTGTTATTGGTCACCATAGTCCTCACCTTGCAAGATGAAGCTCAACTTGTGCATATTAGCTTGAGGACTACTTCTTTTCTTGAAGCATTTTAGAAATTTCTTGTAAAGAAATAATACTGTAGTAAAGCTGCTTAAGTCAATCTGTCTGAAGGCTTTCTAAGAGGAACGTTTAAAAAAAAAAAAATTCTAGTCACATGCTAAGCATATGAGGCCTTGCTATGTGGCTAATTAACTGGAGCTAGAAACCTGGTCAGTCATATGACAGATGAATAGCTCAGCATTGCTTTCTTTAATGTGTTTATCTCAAATATGTTGAACTGTCATGAGGGGTAGATGGCTTTTCCTTGCATCTTTGAACACAAAGTACAAGCATCCCAGTATTTCTAAAGGCATGTTGATCTTCCAGAACGAGAGGAGGTACTTTACTGATGACAGCATGCTTCAGGAGGCTTCAAAACCACCTCTAGGAGAGCAGCACCTCTACTTCTCTGGCCCTTTCAGTTGACCTACGCATTCACTGTCTGTCAGTGGAATTAAATCATGTTTTATTTTCCTCACCAGTGTAGGTGATTAAAAGACGTGATTAAAACTCCTGACTTGAGATAGATTTGCCAAACGATACCGAGCTCCTAGAATAAATTTCTAGTGTGAAGAATCTAACCTCTTAATAAAATTTTGCATTCAGTTTGTCTGAAGGACTGTAGTAGCCTGTTTAATCTGGCATGGAGAGAGATAGTGGTCTGCCTTGGGGAGTTTAGAGAGGTGACAGAACTTCTGAGGGATTTATTTACCTTGGCTGTCAGCAGACTTGTGAAGTTAATTCAACTTGTGGTAGAGCTCTGAAAGAAAATAGGAAAGTAAAAAGAACTTGTCACATCTTTTGAAGCTATTAAAAGTGACTTAAATGTTTCTAAAGAGTTTTAGTCTTCAGAAGCATGATGAGCATGAAAGATGTTCATGTTTCTGACTAAGGATTTGGGGGGGGGGGGTTAATATCTACAAGAAATTGGGCAGAGTATGGCCAATCAGTGGTTTTGAATTACTTATTCCAGGAAATAGATTGTGCAGGTGATTGCTATGACATTGACCTATGGTAGAACTGATTTCCAGTTATTTAGATGCTATGAATATATTGTGAAACACTCTTTAGTCTTCTAATAAGTTATGTTGAAGTTGCAGCTAAATCTGTAGGTCTAGCATTCCTTTCTTTGCAGATGTCTAGATTTTTAGGTACTAGAATTTTTGTTAATCTTCATCTATAGTCCCCTTTTAAACAAATGTGTGAACTGTCTTTTACTTTCTATTTGATATAATTGTAGACTTTTCCTACTACTGTACAAACTTAAGATGATACAAGTGAATTCTCATTCTGTTTTTTTCCACTTAGACTGAATAGATTTTTTATCTAAATGCTTATTATTTTCTTGCAGTTCATCTGTTGGAAGCGCATTGCCACGGAGACGATGCTGCGCATACATTACAATTGGAATGATATGCATCTTCATTGGAGTTGGATTAACTGTGAGTGATGTACTGTGATGTACTTGCAGCTATGCAGGGGGTGTGCATGTATGAAGGAGTTACCTGAATTACCATCTCTTCTTTCCCCAGCATTTGAGCAAAGTCTCTGAAGTTTGTATTTTTTTTTCCTTCTCTATTAAAACCATAGATTTAATCATCACAGTTAACTTAAAAACAAAAAAAACCAAAAAAAAAACATTTTGTTTTGGAAAAATGTTCTGGCACTTTGAGATTCTCATTTTCCTGATATTAAATCTGACTCTTTATCTCTTAAACTTCAGTTTTATGTTAACTTTGTTTTAGAAATACCAGAAGATCTTGCTCTTGCTAGGGCTATCAAAACTTTTAGATTTCCAGAAATCTAAAATTCCTGTACAGCCAGGAAAATAGGTCTTGCTCTCCTCTGGGGAGTGGGATTCCAAAGAGTTAAAAATATGGATATAGCTTTACAATTTGTACAAGCTATAACGAGTAAAACCAGGTAATACACTGTTTACAAATAAAAAGCTCACACTGCGTTAGCCTATTATTCAATGAACTATCTGGATTTCTTTCCACTTGAAGAAGCTGGTACTGGTCACTAGAACTAACTTTTTACCCTGCAGTTCCAAAACCAGATAAGGGGAAATATGTTCATATGTGTGATTTGCACTATAGTTAAACATAAAAATTATGCAGGCTGTTGTACAAACTTAAATGAATTACGAAGGATTTTTCAATTTTCCTAATAGAAACAACTTCTGGCTCTCACTTTTTTTGTTGTTTTTGGTTGGTTGGTATTTTTTGTTTTAAACACCCATTTAATGAGTTTGGAAATAATGAAAATATTTTTTCCTGTAAGGTGTTGGAGCAGGTTGCCCAGGACTTGACTGGACAAAACCCTGAGCCACCTGGTCTGACCTCAAAGCTGACTCTGTTTTGATTAGGTGGTTGGACTAGAAACCTCTTGATGGCCCTTCAAAGCTCAATTATCCTTGTGGTTGTTTGAAATTAAGCTAATAACATATCTGATTTATCTTTATTGGGGTGAAGACAGCACTGAAGTGCTTGTTATTAATAAAATTTGCTCTTTTCTGAAGAGCAGGTGCTGCTGTATATTTGACTTTTTTCTTTTTCTTTTTTTAGGTTGGTACGCAAGATTTCGCCAGGCGATTTCATGCTACATATGTTTCTTGGGCTATCGCTTATCTCTTAGGTTTAATCTGCCTCATTCGAGCCTGCTACTGGGGAGCCATAAAAGTCAGTTATCCAGAGCACAGTTTTGCATAGAGAAATTGGTCAATTATAGCAGATGAACATCTAGTAATTCTGGATACTACATCTTGGACGCTTTTAAAACCTTTCCTGTAAGGATTCCATTCTGTTCAAAGTAGTTTTAAGAGTGGGGGTCTATAAGAACAAATGTTCATTGCACTACATAATATGCAAATAGTTTGTTTTGCTGCTAGATTCCCTAGCTCTCAATACTAAAGCTTTGTTTACATGTTCATAACTCTGTCTTTATAGGTGTTGAATTTCATTCCAACAGACAGTATTAAGTTTTACACTTTCTTTGTTATGTTATAATCAGTCTGCCAGGTTTTTTTTTTTTTTTTCAGGTGATCAGTAAGAATTCAAAAGCAAAAGTGTTTATAAGTGTTTCTACAATAGCTTCACATTTGTACTTAACATTTTAATTAAAACTATATTAAAGTGGCTTGCTTTAAAACCTAAGCAATAAGCATTTTGCTTGAACTGCTTACTGTGTCTTTTTGCCTAAGATCATAGTGACCTTATTCAGGAAATGAAATTTATGAGTGTACTTGAAAAGACTGACACTGTTGCTAGAGAGACATTTGTAAACACTGTATGCTTTCTGCTTTTCAGGTAGAAAGATGCAATATTTTGGTAGTCCAACTAAATTCCCATTTATTCAAGATGGACTTCAGCTAGAATAAATGCTTGCTCCTCAAGGACTGTGGGACTTGGTCCCTTCCCCTCCTCCCCCCACCTTCTCCCTTTCTTTCTTCTTTTCTGTTTAACTGGCAAATCCTAAAAGCCATGCTTGGATTATGGAACTTAACTCTGGTTATTTGTACAAATTCCTTTACAGGGTCTAAGGGAAGCATTCCATATGACTTGTTTGTAATACGTCAATGTCGTGTAGCTGACAATAAGCTGGTGATGGGTTGCCCCTTACTTTCATCTGATCGTGTCAGATTTTTCCCTGTTTAGGAGAGATGCACTGGTCACTACAAAGGGAGACACTGTAACTTCACATTAAGGAAGCTGTTAAAGGAAAATAAGTAAACTATTACTTGGATCATTCCATCAAAGTACATCTAGTCAATTTAGCACTGACTTACTAAGAGAATATGAAACAGCGTTGTTTTTTTTTTTTTTTTAATGATGTGTTCACAAAGGATTGAGGGACCAGTTCTTGCACTGCCCATCTTTATAGTTTTAAACAAGTTTTTGCTAAATTCAGAAGGAATGTCCTGAGTGGTTTAGGTGACTGTAGTAATTTAGATAATGGGGTCAGATGGGTAAATTAATGTGGATGTTTCAGGGATACATGTAACTTAAATTATCTATGTTCTTGCAAGGACAAAATGATATTCAGATAAGGATTTTTGAGCACAATAAATGTAAATGATCAAACTGTAAATGATCTGTCTTTGTATGATGATAAATGTATAAAAGCAGTAGCTCAGGATTACAATGTACCTTTTACAAATCAACTAATAAATAAAGATTATTATTCAAAGTTAATATTTTGTTATTTATGCATATATATAAAATAAATACAGAAGTAAAAGAATTTGTCAAAATGATGTAGAAACAACATAGGTATTGCACAACAGATGTGAGCTCTTGTTTTTCTTGCCAGATGGCAGCCTCAGGAGCGTGAGAGTAAGAACAAATTGTTTTCTTGATGTTTTAGGAAGAATGAGGAGAAAGTAAATGAAGGGTGAAACCTCTGATGGGAATATGCGCTCTGTAGCAATGGCTCATTGAGAGAATTTTTTAATATATACTTTTTCCTCATTTATTTATTTATTTTTACCTAATTATTGAGGACCACTGTGCTCATTTGCATCTTAAACATTGGGATACTCCTTCCAGCTGTTTTGCTTTTCAAAATAATGCTTGCCCTCTGCATCCAGAAATAAAGCAGGCTGGTGCTGTGCAGAAAATCATCCACTGCTTCTGTAACTTAAGAGAAAAAGCCTGGGTACAATGTTAGATTAATGAGCAAAGAATTTGAAACTTCTTGCCTGTATGAAACTGTATCTCTTATCTCCTATTTCTTTGTTTTCTCCTCATCTGTTTGAACAGATGAGAAAAATAAATGGACTACACAATCTCTGTTTTGTCTGGATCAGGATAACTGCACAGTATTGGCTACTGTTTCCTTTTGCAAAGTGAACCATTACAGTTATTTCTATAAAAGTGAAATGCACTTTATCCTTACTTTTCAACCACTTTTTTGGAACTTAAGAACTGTGATACTTAACTCTGTAAGAAAGTGATCAGCAGAACTTGCAGATATCCTACAAAGGACTTAAACAGATCTGACAGTTTTTGGAACAGACTTGTTTGGAGTCTGTCATGACATTCTGTGAGGGACTACAACTTAGTCCATTAAGTTTTCTGTACGCTTTACTCTTAGAAAAGAGTCGTTCACTGTGTATACTGTCATTTACAAACATTTTAGCTTTATTAATCACTAATTTATTTCATTGACTTCTAATGGTATTTTCCTTGACCTATTATTTTGTGTTAGGTGAGGGAGAGAGCTTTTTAAATTCATAAGGAAGGGCTTTTGCACTTCCAGGTTTTCTGTTCTCCCTTTCCTGCTTTCCCTTCTCTCCCTCCCACCAAAAAAACTTTAAAAAAATTGAATGTTGCTGACTAGGAAATACTTCAGACCCAAAAACAACTTCTTTTTTTTTTTTTAATTATGAACCTGCTGGTAAGTGTCTTTAATGTTTTTTTGTTTGTATCCCTATTACACATTGATTGTATTTTATTTTAAAACTGAAGAGAGTAGCATTTCTGAAAGTGTATGTAATTTGTAAGTAATTTGATTATCTGGAGGTCTTTATCACAAGTAGCACATAGAAAAAAGCTAGAGATACCAAATCCACTAGGTATGATATTCACCATGAAGTGCTTAGAGAAGTTACTGAAGCACCATTGGAAGCATTCATGCTTATTGCTGAGAAATTGATGATGAGCAATATGTGCCTTTTCCTTTTCTTTCAAACATAATGCATGTCTTTACAATTAGAGGGAAAGACAAGGTGGCACCTTTAGTATCCGTTGTGAGAAAACCCTTGTAACTGACCACAAGGACTTGGCTAACTAGTAGATGAGTAGAAGCAAATATGATTTGTCATGTTAGATCAATCTAACTGCCTTTTTGACAGTGCTTAGAACAGCAGTATTCTGCCATCTTGAAAAACATAACTTAGTAAAGTTACTCCAGGGAATGCTAAATTCAAAAGATAGTCTGATTGTTAAACTTGGAAGGATGTAGCAAATACATGTCAGCTATTTGGAACTACTCAATATTTTTGTAATGTTAGCGTGCTTGCTACATCACCTATGTTATGTCTAGCTGATAGAAAGCTGATTGAGCAAGCTGAATGACAGGATAAAAAGTCAAATTAAGTTCTTAAATTGAGGGGAAAATGCAATTAAATAAAATCAATAGAAAATTCTATGGCTAGGAAAGAATAATCAACTAATGTATCACAAATGAGCCTGGGCTAACAATGTAATGCTCACTCTTTCTGTGCCAGTATCATGCTGGGATGGGAGCACCGGCGAGGAAAGATGAAATAATCTTTCTGCTCCTCTCTGGTATTAGGAAAGCCTTAGCTGGGTTGCTCTCTAGCTTTGGATGATACATTTCAAGTAAGGTATGAACTGATTGTTTCTAATCTGGAGGACAGCAAAAGGAACTGAAGATGTCAGTCCTGTTATCTCAGCTTTTCCTTGCATGGCATGCTTTTGACAAGGACGTGTTTAAATAGGGAAAGGTGGCAGGAAATAACCAGAGAATAAAAAGTAGACATGGAAAAGCAAGAAGATAGAAATGGCAAAGGAGGCTTAGGTTAGACTGGAAACTTAGGCAAAACTTTCTAACACTAAGCACAGTTGAAATGCTAGAGTAGTTTGACATGAAGTTTGAACATCTGCTGGGAATGGGATAGACCTAGCTGATCCATGGGTTGGTTGTGTCAGGAGAGGGAAAGTCACGTCACGCAACCTCATTTCCTGTTGCTTTGATTTTTAAGGCCCTGCTGCTAGCTTCTGACGCCTCAACCATTGACCCAAAGTTTTGAAGCGATTACTAGATTAATTCCCAGATGCACTAAAGATTCCTGGAGTTTTTTGTTTTTCTTAGACCATCATGAAAACAATATTCCTCTAAGACAAAGCTGAGCATAAAGCATTTTTGAACAAGATACCTAGCTTTGGAACCAAATACCAGAAGACGCTATAAATACAATTACTTGCCATATACAGAACTGCAAAGTCTTTTCCTCTGTGAAGATCTCTTTACTGCATCAGTAATGTAATACTGAAACAGTATTCTTCCCTTAGATCATATCACAAGTGAAACAAAATAAAAAGCAGTAGAACAAAAGCCTGAACTTCAAAACTAGTAGAGTTTTGGTTTGTAATGCTCACAACCTTGTTTTTCAGAGGCCTCAAAGGTCAATGAGGATTTCAATGACTTTCTTTTTTTCTTCATGAAAAACGTACGGATAAGACAATGATGAGTAATGACTTTGTTTGGTTTCCATGAACCTATTTCTTTTTTACTTCTGAGTTATAAAAGTCACTAATTTTGGAAGTTATCTTACTATTTCACATTTTTGTTCAAAAAGTAATACACAATTGCCTCGTCTGTTTAGCAGTAGTTTGTAACAGCTTTTTTGAACCGCTGACAATTTCAAGCACAGAGAAATGAAAGAAACCTTTAAAAAGGGCAGCTCTGTAGAAAAGAGCTGCAGCTTAGCACACCTGCTGAGTGACAGGTTACAGAGCAAGCTCAACAGTTACTGATGGCTTGCCTTGTGCCCTGGCCAGTAAACAAGTGCCAGCTGGGCAACAGCACAGCTCGGGACCGCTGTCGTCAGCCTTCGTGGGTCACCGTGACCCCTGTGGATACATGACTGTGGCCTTTGGAGGGAAACGCAGGGTAAGGTCGGGGCAGGGCAGCATCACAATAAAAAGAACATGAGTTTGTATGAAAGCAAGCTCCATCTATTTAATTGCTTGTGAAGCAAACTGGCCATTTCTTTATGCTTTCCAACATTTCAGTTAAACCATCTTACTTTCCTACTTGTGATGTAGGAAGTAGTGTGTGATTTAGACTTACAATGTCAGGAACTGAGGTCTCCCTTTCAAATAACGTGGAGAAACAGATCAGTGTTAAGAAGTGAGTATCTTTTACTACTTGCAATAGAAAATTGCAACCATAACATGTAGTATAACGGATAAGTTTTGAGAGCTGGACTCTATAATAAATCCTCTCTTAATGCCAAAGATTATTTTCTTTCTAATGGAGTTACAAAATACATTGGCCTCAGTAGACAAATCAGATTAGAATGTTCTCAATTCCTCAGCTTTGCCGTTGAGTCTATCTCTATACCATGGTTCAGCAGCAACGCTGTGCTGCCAGAAGAATCTGAGGGATAGCATTGTACACGGATCACTGAAAAAATCCTAGTTAAAAATAGCCCTTGGGGGGGGGGTGCCTCTTTAATCCATATTTTTTTCAATGATTTTATTGGCCCATTTGATGAGCAGCAGGTTCCATGAACGTAGAGGAACAAAAGGCTGGGGGATCATGAAGACAAAGGGAGAAGGGAACCAATTCAAGATGTTTGCAAAATGTTGTTATGGTCGTTTGACCTAACAAGAAAAGAATATCTAGGCTCACTGTTTCTTACAGATATACTCACAAAGGGCTTTTATTTCAGAACAATAAACCTACTTGTTAGCTTGACTAACTAACAAATCATCGTATGTTACACTTCGTGGGAAGCTGGAAAAACCTACCAGGGTGGTATTGCGGTATCGCTTTCTCTGCTTTTATATCCTACTGCAGGCATTCCCTTTTGGCTGCTTTTGGAAACAGGACACTGGGCTAAACAGATCTTTGATCTGAGCCAGTATGGCTGTTTTTATGGATCTCTTTTAATGATGAGATTATTAGCAAGAAGTATGTTCAGCTAAATTTTGTGAACAAACGTATGATAGTGTGTGGCATGGAAATTGCTGATCCTGGTGAAGGGTCGTATATCGTTGCAATCAGTTACTTAAAAGGTTATCAAATGGTTTCATTAAGATCATTTATTATTAACGATGGCTATAAAATAAAACTAGATGATAAGCATAGGTTCACAAGGACAGCTGCAGACTGTGGCTTTATCCAAAAAAATGTATTTTGTAATGGAGAAACAACTATTTATTTCAAAGTAAATATAATATTCTTTTGCATAGCTTTGTATCAATTTGAAATTACATAGTTATAGAGCCAATTTATTAAAATTTAAGTGTGTTGCTCGATTTCTTTTTTTTTTTTTAAGGAGGCTGAGCAAAGAAAATGAGGTTAGGAAAAGACCTGTGATGCTATGGTTCTTATTTCTTTTAAAGTATTTACTAGAGAAAATGATGTGGCTGCTGGAATTTCAAAACTGATTTGAGCAAGAACTATGTGAAAAAGAGGTTGCTAATTAGGCTTACAGGTCCAGGTCTAATGACATATGGCCTGTTACCTTCCATAATAAGATCAGACTGAATTTCTAATAGTTCCAAAGCAACATCTTTAAACTTTCAGTGGTATTTAATGAAGTATACACATGTATAATGCCTCTTTTCTGGCATATTTTAAATTATTTCTTAAAAACAATTATTTGCCAAAGTAATACCTTTGGAGTTTTTTTGATCTTTTTATTTTTGTAATGTGAATATCATATTTTTGTCTTGTGATATGACTAATCTTATATCTGAAACTAACCATAGCCTGCAGTATCTGCTGTTTCTTAAGTTATTCTCTTAAAATACTTTGATTTTTTGCCTATTTAGAGGATGCTTTTATAGTATACTGAACATAACGTCTAAACATTTCAGAGCTAAAGCATAAAGCACCTTGAAGAAATTGATTTCTTTAATAACAAGATTTCTGTTGAATATCAGCTTGAACAATATAATGCACCTCCCAAGAAGCTCTGAGAGCGTGGAAGCTCTCATCCTGAGCACGCTGCATATGACAAGGAAGCCCGAATGCCCACCAGGTGAGCCTCCAGAAAGCGTGCAGGTTTTCAAGAGTTCTGTATCTGTATTTCATTGAAAATGCAATCACCCTAGGAGTCTGCCATTTAAAAATTTGAGTTTGATAAAGTGGCATTCTCTGATTTCCTTCCCCTTCCCCCCATCAAAAAATGCTGAGCTAGCTCTAATCAGTGCTAAAGAGGACTGACAGACAAGTGCTAATTACAGTTTGTGTACCCTTGTTATTGAGAAGTAAGAAAATAGTGCTCTACCTTCCCTTTAACGTAAGTATGGTTTATTGCTGTTTCGAGGGGAGAGTCAAAGGATTAGAAAGCATGCTTTAAAAAATTATATTTAATTTATCTAACATTTTCATTCTCTGAGATCTAATTGTCTCTTATCTGTTTTGATGCTTATAACACTGTCAAACATTAACCTTTTCAATCAAAATTTTCCATTCCAGCTGTTTGCCTCAGGCATATTTTCTGTTCAGTTTCAGGTTAAACAGTACTATTTTTCTCGGAAGGAGAGCTAGGGAAAAGCTGTTCATCTGCTCATGCTTAAAACTACATAGCCAGAAAATTCCAGCTTTCCCTAAACCATGCTTTGGAGCAATTTGGCAGGATCGGTTGGCATTATGTTGGGCATGTTTTCAACTCTCCTGTTAAAGTGAGCCGAAATATGACTGAGTTATGGACTCCCAAAAATGTCACCTCTGTGTTCTCAGTAGACGCTTGTTAGCAGTTGTCAGCAAACATCTCAGATGATCTGTTTTATCCTGGGCACTTCCTGTTTCTTCAGGATTGCTCAAAGAGTCTTTACGTGATTCATTGCAGAGGTACAGGATATATACCTGGTTTTCTTTTAACTCTGGCCATATCTGAAAGAAGAAAAAGGCTATCTTCTCTTGTATTGTGGGGTACTCTGTTGGCAGTTGCACAATGTGAAAGAGAAATTAACAGGGAGTGTCACGATGAAGTAGTCGCCTAGATGAGGATAGTGATACAAAGGCAGAGATGGAAAGCAGAGTCTGAGAAAGCCAGGCCAAGCGCAGGAATAGAGGAAATGAAACTAGAGAAAAAGAGGAAGAAATGCCTAATCACTTCTTATGAACATACTCTGCTTAAAGCAGCCTTGCTGTAGGCTGCTCCTTTTTTGTGTAGAACGCCTTTTGGCACAGTATCTAATCCACAGAGCATAGCATCATCCCTGACAAAATCTTTTAGCACTCACAGTTCATTACCACTTGACTTCATAGCAAAAGGATGAAGACAGAAAGAACGTGGTTTGAGAGCTGGACTTCTGGGCTTTTTATCTCACACTCCCTCTCTGAGATGAGAGCATACTTGTGCGCCCCACAAGTTCACCTCCTTCATCACCTCCTTCCTGTGCAACCAAGGGACCTTGCAATTCCTGGCAGAAATGATCTGAGCTCGACAGTACCCAGGCACACAG
Source organism: Struthio camelus (assembly GCF_040807025.1). Classification (NCBI taxonomy): domain Eukaryota; kingdom Metazoa; phylum Chordata; class Aves; order Struthioniformes; family Struthionidae; genus Struthio; species Struthio camelus. The sequence goes on from NC_090943.1 coordinate 150,634,285, forward strand.
TACAAGGCCCAGGAGAAGAGGGAGCCAGTATAAATTTTGGAGTTAAATCCATTTTACAAGGGCCAAAACAAGTAGGAAACAAGAATTACAAGGGCAATCTTAATTTTGCATTTCTTAAATTATAAATGGTCAGATGTTACTCTACAAAGCTTTGGTATGCTATGCTATGTTTAGATTGTCTAAGCTGGACATTAGGATGATAGTGGAGCTAAGCAAAATTGTTAGAAGTGCATGCATGGTATTTAAAAAAAAAAAAAAAAAAGGAAAAAATCAAAGCCCATTATGAAATAGCTTAAGTTTTGCTCGGAGATCTGGCTGTCACAAAGAAAGGGTTACGCATTGCCATTATGCATTAATCTCTTTCTCAGTTTGTGTGCAGTCAGCCCTCTTTACTACGCCGACAAGGTTAATGAAGCACCACTGAAAGCATCATGTGTACATACTGCCTTTTACAGTGCCAATATGAGAACAGTGCTGAAATTAATCTATTTTATTCTCATTAGAAAAACACTAAAGTGGTTTTACTTACATACTGCTGAACAGAACAGATGCTACAGGTTTCCTGAAAAATCCTTATCATCTGTATTTCTATTCAAAATACTTCCAGTTTTGTCTAAAATGCCCTGTCATGAGTATCAGAATTGACACACAATAGACTTTACGGACTGGTAGGCTTGCAGTAAATTAGCACATTTTGCAACTGTTAGGGAAAAAGAGAACACAACCTCACAAAATGTGTTTTACTTTCATATTTTGAAAAATAAAATGTAGCATTTACTTACAGTAAAACCTCAGATCTAGAAGCATACTGTAGTTTATTTTGCAAAGCCAGTAATGTGATAGTCATAAGACACTATTTAGTTCTGGTATTAAATCTATGGCAGGAAGCTTAGTTAATTTTTTTTTCCCTGATTACCAAAGTAAAAATGAGCAAGAATAAACCTTTTTTCTTCATTTTTGTTTTTCAATAAAAAGCAGAAAAGATAACTTTTTAAACCAATTTCATTAAACGAGAACAAAAATACTCTGCAGCCCTTTTGTTTCAATGTAGTTGAAAAACGGGCTACAGTTAAAGCAAATTTCCCACAATTTAGTGCAATTGGCTTGATGAAATCTGAGTATTCTTATTTAAAGAAATCCAAATGGAAAGCTTAGGGTGTATCTCATTCTGGGAAGAAGCTAATGAAAGCTGAAGGCGTCTCATATGCCCTCTCATATGAGGAAACCCATAGGTTCCTATATGATGATTTGTAGAAAAATATTGTCGTCTCCTCTAATTCAGGCTTTGTCAAATAAGCTACTCTATTTTCCAAACTGTTAGCATTACGAAGACATAGCAGGTCAAGAGTGTGGAGAACTGTTATGTTATGCTTCACTGAATATGGGAAAAGCAATGTTTCTCTCATGCACAGACAGCATGGCACTGTGTGTTGTGTGTGATAGTCTGCCCTTTTCTACACTGGAGAAATGGCCTGGCCCTGTAACAGTAACCGGTCGCTACGCTGATATCGGCAAGAACTTCTAGCGTTGACAGAAAAGATGAAGAAAAGATACTACCGTAATAGAATGAAGAATCCTACTATGCCCAAACTACCTCATGTACTTTTAATATAGCAGTAAGGATACTGGACTGTTACTAATACTCACTTGCATTTTGAGAGCAGACAGAGTAAGAAGAGAATGACAACATTTACAATTTAAATGTTTACATTTATGAAATTTAATTTACATCCATACTAGGATTATCTGCTTTTAGATTCACACTTGTAAGTGCACAGGTTTGCTGTCTGAACCAGCAAGCCTGAAGAGATTTTCCAAACAGCAGATCCTAATCCTGGTCTGAAGGAAAGTCTTGTTGTGAGCTGATTTAATGACTAATGTATCAGGATTCAGGTGGCTGGCTGAACATGTACGTTCTTTATTTCGTTAGTATTTATGAAATCTCTGTCATTCTTCTAAGTTTACAACCTGTTTTAAATGGATGAGGAACATATGCTAGGATGAATATAACCTTTTTTCAGTTTTGATACTCTTTAAATAGAGTGAAATTAAATATTTTCTGGTTAGTATAACTTATGTGTAATATAGTTTTTATGAAGATTATATTGCCAAGGTTTTTTTTTTTTTTTTTTAATCAAGACATCAGAAGTTTACTTCTCCTACAACACGTGAAAGAATGGTACTGCTACTAAGAGACCACCGAAGTCCTTGGAAGTCACTTTCCAGGAGCTAGATTAGACTCTGAAGAGCAAATTCCTGATACACAGAAGCATATGCTTAATTTTAAGAGCGTGACAGTGACACCAGTGTTGAACTTGCAAAATATGTCTATCTACCCTTGTGTGAGGGAATTAAGAGTGGGTCATAATAACTCACTAGATGATTTCTCACAGAATCTGATTACTAAGGAATAGCAATAAACTTCTGTGAGGGATGGCGGAGATGACTCCTTTCAAAATCCCAACTTCCTAAATGCTTTTGTGCTTATTAAAAGTTTTGGATGAAAAAAAAATCTAAAATGGGTTATATCTGTTGATTGAATTACAGCTAACCGGTTGTTAAAAAGACTATTCAGAAAAGTTCAGGTTTCTCATAAAGCTTGGCTTTAATTATGTCACTTCAATAAAAGCTAAAAGACTGCACAAAAAATAAAGTACCTGTCTAAAAATCTTTTGTATATTTGCAATCTTTGAGAAAAAATAATGGCATTTTTTGTTACACCTTGTATAAACAGGTACTTTTGCTGATTTATTTCACTATACCTGTAGGCTAAACATTAAATTAATCTAATAAATTTGGATTAATGCTGGTCTTACAAATATTTATCCCAAAATATTTTTTAAAAGTAGTATATATTAACTGTAGCAGAGTAAGATAAATTGAGAGATATGATGTGCAGATATTAATTTGTTTGAGAGCTAGATATATTATTATTCTTGTATAGAAGATTTAGAATGAAAACAAAGGACTACCTCTAGCTACCTTGTGCTGCCAAATGCTTCTGTGAGTATATGCTAAGAGAAACAGAGAGATTGATTAACAAATAGTATTTTCTACTTAGAAATGAGAACCTGATCTGGTCTTTTTTGATGTTTCTTTTTTATTTTTAGTAAGACAAATCTAAAATCTTTTAGTTTTTGCTAGTTAAGGGACCACGCAAATTCTGTGCTCATACTCAAAATGTCAAGAACTTCACCTGTTCATTTTGTAGATAGTGATTTTCCTTCTCTAATTCATATATGAAACAAAAGACTTTTGCCTATTAAAAAAAAATCAAATTAATTCTGATTCCAGTTATGACTGTGGGACTTTGATTCCAGACAGGGTATTTAGACACTGTTTCTGTTTTATTCTGTTTTTTTTTTTTTTTTTAATTTACCCTATGTTTGGTTAATGGCATCAACAATGATTTTGTATCTGTACTGCTCCTGGTCTTTATTCTCATCTGCTGTTCAGTGACCCTTGCTTTTTCCACACCTTTGTCAGTGTTTAAAAGGATCACAGTAAGTTACAGGGCAAGACCCTGAGCATCTGGGAGAGGAAAAAAAAAAACCCTTTCTTGGTCAGAACAACCCACTGTTCTGAGTTATGTAACCAGACCAAATTTGATGGGCCTATTATTACAATGAAGTGGAAGATTAGATGACTGAGAGTAAGTAAATGACAGACATATTGGAGCACAAGCTGTACTGTTTCTGGCCTCTGTTAGCAGGGTAATCTCCAGCAGGGAATGCCAAGCCCCGTAATGCATTCATTTTCCCTTAGTACCCTCTTCCCTTACCAGAAACTTCCTACTGTCAAGCAGTTAGGCAAGTACCACTGCAAGGAGCTGTTTCATGAACACTATCAAACTGCTGCTTCTGGCAGAGGAAAGGCGGCCACTTAGTGGCACTTCCTTTGCTAGACTTTCTTGTATACGCCTTTGCTGTAATTTCTCCGATCACTTTAGTGCATTAACTGTTTGTTCTCACGTTAATTTGCATTGCAAGAGATCAGTTCCATGTAGTTAATCACCAAACAGTGATATTAAATTGTCACTGGACCAGCATGCAGAATAGGCAGACTATGTCTATAGAGTAGGGATACGCCCCAGCTATGCCCAGACTCCATTTTAGGGCAAGCCTCAGGCGCCTAGTATTCTCCCTCCCTCTGCCTCTTCCTTGTGCTCCTTCCAGCACTGACTGGATGTGTGAACTGGAAAGATGCTGCAGGGTGCTGCAGTAGTTCCTCCTGGCTTTTCCCAAGATTAGAATATGTCTGCTGGATATTACATGAAGCATTATCTGTCCTGTGATATAGATGCAGATGCAAAGATGGAACTGACTGGAAAGCATGTTTTTGTATAAGGCATTTCAAACCCTAATACACATACACACATGGGATACAGAAATATCTGTAAAAGTATCTTGAAAGATCAGTATGACCTAAAGTTATACTTTGATGCTAACAGTTTGTCATTACAGGCTATGAAATATACACCACCACCTAGAAGAACAGTGACATATGACAAATACTAACTTAAAGCTAGAGAAATTTCCTGGGGTGCATTAGGAAGAGTGTTGCCAGCAGGTCAAGAGAGGTGATCCTGCCCCTCTCCTCAGCCACATCTGGTGAGGCCTCAGCTGGAGTGCTGTGTCCAGTTCTGGGCTCCCCAGTACAAGAGAGACATGGCACTCCTGGAGAGAGTCCAGCGGAGGGCTACAGAGATGATGAGGGGACTGGAGCACCTCTCCTCTGAAGAAAGGCTGAGGGAGCTGGGCCTGTTCAGTCTGGAGAAGAGAAGACTGAGGGGGGATCTCATCAATGTGTACAAGTATCTGAAGGGAGGGTGTCGAGAGGATGGGGCCAGACTCTTCTCTGTGGTGCCCTGTGACAGGACAAGAGGCAACGGGCAGAAACTGAACCACAGGAAGTTCCATCTGAAGATGAGGAAAAACTCTTTCCTATGAGGGTGACAGAGCATTGGAACAGGTTGCCCATAGAGGCTGTGGAGTCTCCTTCCCTGGAGATATTCAAAACCCGTCTGGAGGCGATCCTGGGCAATATGCTCTAGAGGACCCTGCCTAAGCAGAGAGGTAGGACTAGATGGTCTCCAGAGGCCCCTTCCAACCTCAACCATTCTGTGATTCTGTAATTCTGTAAATATGAATCCTTCTCTTGCAGTAAATTAAAATTTAAATGGCAATGTAAATTAGAAACTTGATTCTGATTCCTGATAAATCAGTCACACCTTGTGTCTAGAAAAAGCTAAATGAAATCAGAGTTCTTTCATTCCAGTATTTTGGTAATTTGCACTTACTCACTTTACAAAATATATATTAAGATGACAAAACAAATGTGATTTCCCAGAATGCATGCCAATAGATCAATTTTCAGTTTTGCCATTCTTACCCTCACATACCTATATATATTCACACATCTGAACACTCAGCAGTTATACCATATTGAAATCCTATTTCTTATTTAGTAGGTAAATTAATTTGTAAACCAATTGTGCAAACCATCTTTCCACCTATGTCATATCAACAGATTATTAGAATCATAATCACAGTCTAGAGAGACTTGAATACACAGTTTTCATGTGTGTGATTTTTACAACTGGTACTCCTTTGCACAGCTAGTATGTATTTCCTCATACGACATTCCAAGCTTTGGTTGTCTTTTTCTGTTTTTCTCTTGGTCCTGACTCCTCTATCCCCACATTTCTGTATCTCTGTTTATTCAGTTTGCTGAATCATGCTGCATACTCTGAATTTAAAAGTAGCAATGTCTTAGTCATACGATACTATAGTTCTGGTATTAAAGCCATGGCAGGAATCTAGATTAATATGAGAACAAAACTAATTCCCATGACTGAAATACAGAAAAGCAAAATTCTACATCCTATTGCAGCAGGAGCAGATTTCTCCCACCGTTTTGCTTAAGATCCAGAGAGTAACTCCAACATCATTAAAGAACTCTAGGTTTTCGCCTAACTCAGCTACGATAGATATAAGAATTCAGAGAAAGAGAACCTATACAAACACCAGGTGTAATTGTCGTCCAAAGGAAGAAAACGAAAGCAAAACTTGCACTAAATTCATTAAGCCACTATTTCAAAATTCTGTTCTCCCAAAGCAAACTGAACTCTTCCAGGATAACATTATCAACTATTAAATGCATGAGTTTCTCTTCCTGTATTTCTATACAAACATACAATTGGATTTATATGTACTATGTTTCCTTATACCTACCTACTACTAAGTACATATGTACACAGATTATAGAACTCTGTTCTGAAATGTGATCACAGATGTGGATGAATTTTTGTTCATTCATTCTCTGTTAAAGGTTTGTAGGACCACACATTTTTTCTAACTTTCTTTTCTTCTGCTTTTATTAATAACAAAAATAAGCAAACAGTAGGTATCTTGATACTTTCTCCTAGTCTGATTGTGGATATCTTCTTTTGTGCACAGTTCTTCAAGGTTAAGGAAGCTCTGTTAGCAGCAGTCTAGCAGTTTTCCTTCTCTATGGAAAAATGGTCCCATGGTATCTTTTTCCACATTATCTATCTGATGCAATCGTATCAAAACAAAACTTTCCGTATCTGAGATGTGCCCTCTGCATGCTAGTTTCTTCAACAGCGCCACAGATGAGCATACCAAAATGAAAAGGGCACCACTGAGAAGTGCTGTCAATGCTGTTGCAGGCAGCGAGCGCAGACTCTGCCATTGAGATGAAACCTCTGTGAGGTAACAGATCCAGCAGGTTCCAGTGGCACTTCTGGCTCCTCGGCCTCCAGTCCTGCTAGTAGCTTCTGGGACCCCCCCCTTGTGCATTTCACAACCCACAGAATAAGGTTAGTTGACATTTTGATGTGCAGTGTCTACAGTTAAAGAGAACATTCAGATCACAAATCCTGAATTAACACAGCTCAGTCCAGGCGCTGTAATTGAGCTCTGTAACTCAGTAACGCCATCTCTCAATGTTAAAAACGAGCCAGGCAATCCTCTAAAAAAGTCTGAGATGTAAAAATAATGATTGTTTAAAAAGATATATTTTTAGGTATCTTACATAGATAGTTTTGTTTATAACATTTTTATTTGCCATTTGGGGATTTTCTGGAATTCCTATGATGCATTTGATTCATGTTTTCAAGATTTTTCTTCACACTCGCAGAAACTAGCAATTTAAGGGAAAACTACTGAGATTCTCTTATAATTATATGATCCTAGGAACTTCATTTTAAAGAAAAATACAAAATCGCAATCCAACAGAAGCGTGGGACTGACAGAAGTTCTGAATGTGAAGAAAGAATATTTGCATATATTAATGCACATATTATACGCTGATCTCCTGATTATTAACACTCACACCTCTTTCCAGTTACATGAATGTTTTGTAAACAATACTGCAATAGCTTTGCGCCTTTTAATTCAGCAGTTTCTCTAGCCAGTAAGCACAACATTAATAACCCTTACTGTTTTATATGCTGAACTCTCAAATCTCAGAAAAGCAGAAGAATGGCATCAGTATAGTAAATAGGTGAACTTTAGAAACAGGCAGAGGGTAAAAAAGTTTTTGCATCCTTTCCCTGTGCTGCTGTCACAAGACTGGCAAGGCTTCAAGTCACTAGTTCAGCTGAAGTAGCCATTTCACAGACATAGAACTAGAATAAATATTCTGTATACATATGCATATGTATACACATGTTTTTGTCTCTCCGTGTTTGTTCCAATGACAGAATAATAAAGCATATATTAAAAACAGTACTTTTTTACTTCGCGGTTAAATTACTTTGAAAGAGATTTTAGAAAAAAGACCCCTCTCCCAAAAAAAGTAGTGCTATATACATCAACATGGCATATGAAAATTGACTGATTTGGCTGCAGAACTGAATGACAAATTACACTGAAATTGTAGTTGCAAGCATAAGAAGGCAAGTCTGCCCCCAGGCTGACCCAAGAGTCCTTTCATTTAGCGCAAAGCCATTACTTTGCTATTAATCCACCCATTTGAAAACTAAAATCACGTGCAATTATGATTACATGCTCATTTAGATGTGCAGTTGCGCATTTTACACGTGCAATATGGGCATCCTCTTTCCTAAATGCCCTATGCTTTGCTGAATCATATCTAGTCCAGGCATTAAGTGCAACTGTGTGGCCCTCTCCAATCTACAGACTCTGGCTGCACAAACAAGTATTTAAAAAAGAAAGAAAGAAAGAATCTGATTAGTTTGCCAAGTAGAAAAAGCCAGTATTTTTCTTCCATAGAAATGTATTTTTTTCATGCATCCAAAAAATCTTTAATATTCATAATGTTATGCTTTATATGATCAATCTCTCTTGACCAGACCTATCATTGGCTCTTAAAAACTAATTATGGCATGTATCAGCTATTTAAGGGAACATTAGATTATCATCATGTTATGTAAGAACACATTAAATGAAGTGCAAATATCCATCAGAGCACTAGGATCATTCCAATATATGAAAAATGGGAGGCAATTGATAATGTGGAAAAAAATATTAACTGTTTTGATTTACTGCAGTCATCAGAATTTTCCCGAGGCACAGCTGAAGTAAGAAATTACTTAAGACAGCAGGTTTGCTGGGATCTACAAAATGGCTGTGGTCCAGCGCTTCTTCTGCCTCCGCCAGGATGCTGGAAAGCTAGCCTTGCTGCTATTGCTGGTATTGCCAAGTCAGGGGTGGCAGCGTGTGAGGTGCTAACTATTCCTGCTGGGATGGTCAGCGCCTCGCAAAAAGAGTCATTACCAGCCTTAACATTCACATCTTCCCAGCAGGTCCAGAAGCAACAAGCTTCCCTATCTGACACACTCGATTTCTTTCTTCTTCCTCCCCTAGCTTCTCCTCCCCTTATATGTTAAAAGCAGCAGGCCAGTCTGTTGCCCCTATGAGACGTACAGGTAAGGTCCTTACTGTTTAATTGAGCCTTAGCATATCTAAACCTGCCTAAATATTGGAAGGATATGTGATACTATACCATGATCCATGATATTATTTCAATATGCTAACCAGAAGAAAATGTTGCATTCATCTTGTGCAAATCTAGTTTGCAACACCTGACACTTCCATCAAAACCAAAACAGCCTTGTAGTAAACTGCACCTTTAGCTTGGTTGCCCCACTGACTTTTCTGTCAGGAACTGTACTGGAGTAGCAGCAGACATTTAATATTTATGTTCACTTACATATTAATCATTGATAATTAGTGCCGATTTAGCTAAGGGGAATGGTTGACATGAATATGGAAGTAACTGTTTTGCAAGATAATCTGGCAAGAATAGATGGCATGGGTCAGAAGAAACATGAAAGCTCTTGGGAGAAGTGAGACTTCAAAGCATACTTTAAAAGGCATCAAGTGGTTAGCTAGTATGCAGACGTACCAAATCAGTGTATTCCAAAAGAACGCGATGATGCGCTGTGAGCTGTACGTTCAGGCAGCGACCAGGGAAGTGAGAGGTGGTATGGGAGCTGGAAGGCCCCAGGAGCATGACATGTACGTACTCGCCTGTGTTTCAAGGACAGTGTCCAGCCCTGCGTATATCTTTGCTGAAGAAAAATTAAAATTAAGAAATTACAGCAAAGACAAACCAGGACGCGCGGTGGAATAAAAATGTCTTCACATAAAACAAATTAGGATTGTAAATCTTAACACTGGCTATTAATAATTAAATAGCTATTATTTACATATTAAGATATTTATATAACTAAATTACATCATTTATCCGTGCTAAGCTCTGGAGGCAGTTAAGTGCTATGAAATATAACCAAAAAAAAAAAAAAGCTAAGGACTTTTCACTAAAATTGTATGCTTAAGTCACATAAGATCTCTGCCTTGAATCTAGCATATTAATATATTTTAGTCTGCCTCCCTGGGAGTTAGCAAGGCTTATCCATGGCTTTGTTGATCAGATGTTGTAGCGAAAATACATTTTAATTTCAAAAGCATGCAAGACAGTGTAACTTATAAAAATGAAAAGCCCTTGCCATTCCCTGGTCCTTCATGCCTGTGTAATTAAGCACCTCTGTTCTCATATAATTTAGTTTTTCACGTTGCTAAGTGCTGTTTGATTTGCAAAACACACCTTACAGTTTTCTCAGTCAGAGGGATTTTCCTCTTCTTTCTGGATGAGTCTAATTGCGGAGGCCTCACTGCTGTGTCCAAAAATTGCCCGTTTTCTCCCGCTTTCTACTGTAAGGTACTGAACAAACGCGACTACACTTTGTAGAATGGATGAGTGACTAAACAGAGTGATTTTTTGAAAGAACGGGCAAATCTGATTAACTACCAAAGAAGGCGGTTAATCTTTTCCGCGTGATTTTCAGAGCAGACGTGCAGCGCTTTCTGTTCAGCGAGTAAGTCCCCCGGACACAAACTGACTTCACGACTGCACTTCTATGGGCAGTACGGGCAGTATGTCACGGCTAGGAGCCGAGGAAGGCCCTCCCCCCGCGACGCACAGCAGGTCTAACACACCACAAAGGTGGGCCATTAGCTCTGTCGCTTCTGGACTGCAAGGTAAACACATTTCAAAAAAATATACACACGCACACACCACCCTGAAAAGGCAAAATTTATAAGGCAAGTGGAAAAAAGAAGCAACTGAAACATGCGAGTGATCCCAGCCCTCCTTTCCAGTCTCTCTCAGGCAGGACAAGTCCCGGCACAAGAAGGAGGCGGCAACAGCACCCGCCTCTCCTGCCCCCTCCGCAGGGCCGCCAAAACCCGCGGGGCTTTGGCTGCCCGCACCCTCGCCCCTAAAAGGCAAAAGAAACCACGCCGCCTTCCCACAGAAGGACACGAAGCCCCCGCTTAGGCTCCAGCCCACCCCGCCGCCCTATCGGCGGCGCGACCGTTAAACGGCCGGCGGCGGCGGCGGCGGCTGTGGCCAGGCCCCTCCCCGCCCCGCCCGCCGCCGCCGCGCCGAGCGAGCGAGCGGCTGAGAGCGGCCGGTGGCGCCGAGGCCCGTTCAGGCTAATGGGGCAGAGGGAGGGGTCCGGGGCGGGGGAAGCAGCCGTGGGAGGTAGTTGGAGATGGCCTGGCGCCCCCTTCGCCATGTCTCGGCCGAAGCGGGGGGGGGGGGACGGCGGCAGGGAACGGCTTTATTTTTGGGGGGGAAGGGGAGGGTTATGGTAGGCTTTGCGGGGCTCAGGAAGGAGCGAGTGCTTTGCCTCTTTGGGCCCAGGAGACGGTGTGTTGCTGGTTACTCGGGTGCCCTCGCGGTTTACTGGGCCTCGGAGATCTTTGTACTAAAAACCGCATTTAATCTTGTCGATGCGTTCAGGAAAACGTTGAAACTCCCGAAAAGCACCTCTCACGGGTCCTTGTAAGCGGAGTGCTGTGAATGCACAACAGGTTGCTTAAGGTGTTTCTGGAGATGCTCGAGAGTCGGGCAGTCCTGTGAGGCCTGTCTGCCCCTGCCAGGGGCAGGTCCACAGCAGGGAGCAGCTCTGCAGCAGTGGCGTGGCCTTGTGCGGAGGAGGGCTCGGGGCTGCAGCGGGAGCCCGAGCCCTGATGTTCTCCCCTTTTTCTGAGGCCTGGAAGCAGTTTATTTCTCAGCTTTTAAGAAAAGTATAGGAAGATGGGGTTTGATACTAGTCAGTGCATTGCAGTAATCTGGAAGAGAGTGCCAGATGACATGTGGGGATCTCTTTTAGTTTTCATCTTGATGTGTAAAGGACTGGTAAAGGGGGAAGTAGAGCTGTTGTACCACTGCTCTTGATTTTTTCCCCTCCCCAAACTCCCCTCTCCTGCCTTGTCTTTTTTGCTTGCTTTGGGAGTATGTGATTTCTTGGAGAACTTCCTCTTGGAAAAGCTGGGGAGAAAAATGCATTGTTTTGCCATTAGCACAGCCTGTCTTGTTTTCGGTCAGTTCTGTGAAAACTAGCCTTTTTATCGAAAGGCTGGAAAAAGGCAAAGATAACCTGCTTCTAACATGATGGAGAGGAAAACAGTTAAAGAATAAGGGTGCGCTAGATTCTGGAGGCTAACCAACCTCTTAAACAGTGGTGCATGTTTTTAAAGAAGCGTGTAATGTCATTTGCAATCAGGGTATGGAGGAAAATTTGCCTTTTATGATCTTCTAATGTAGCAGATACCGTTATTGTATTGCTTTATGTAGAAATTATGTGTGAGTCATTTAAAAAGGGAAAACACACTATTATCCTTTTCCCCCTTTCTTTATCCAAAGACTCCTCGCTCCCCCATCCGTCATTCGGTTATCCTGGGCCTATCTGATCCTAGTTGTCAGAAGCTAAATTTGTAGTAGGTAATGTCTCCTTATAAAAAAATAACTGTAGTGTGATTATAAGAAAGCTCAACTCAACTAGGACTTACATGTACCATTGTAATGTCATTGTTTGCTTTCTTCTACATTACGTAGTCACAAAAATACCTTTAAGAAATACAAAAAAATATGGTGTATTAAATACTTTGTTTTTAGACTGGTTATCAAAGACAGGTGGAGAAGCTTAATAGAAATTCTTTCTCCTAAATTTTTTGAAGTGTTTAATATAGTTTAAACAAGCCTTCCTAATCTAAATAAAATGAAATTTGTCTTTCAGGTCGATAGTGTCAATTCATTCACCTGCAAGAACCTTCTTGGTTGCCTCTGACTACAGAAATAAGTTCAATTCTGAGGCAGAATTTCTAGTTTTTTCATTTTTCCAAGTCAAGACGGTAGGCAAAAGGTAATCAAAATAGATTTTCTTTCCTAGTTTAGGCTTATTGGGCAATTTAGGAAAGAAGTTATTTGAATGGCAGATGTTCAAATTCAAAAGATTATATAACATAATAAATCTTCAGATTTTTTTTCTATAATCCATGCATGAGTTCAAGTGGCAAGTGACACTGGATCCTATTTTAAGTAGCGTCACTTTTTCTCTTTCTTGTTCCATATCAGCACTGGATAATATTTCTGTAGTCTCAACTCTCGAACTCACGATGATTTCCTTTGACTCTCTTACTGTAACAGTTACTTGCTCTGTGTTATGAAGTCTCTTGGAGAAAACAGAATTTCAGTACTACTATTAATTAGTTGTCTTTGTTCTTGTTTCTGATATTCTTTTTCTCCAAAACAATCATAAGTTCCTTCTAGCCCTGAAATGCCTAGTTTGACAAAGGGGATGGGGGAAGGAGAAGAGTGAAGTCCTAGTTACAGCTTGCAGTTCAGTTATGATAGTGGGAGACTTCTCAGCCTGGCAGCACCTCAGCCGTTTTCAGTGTTTCAGTTTCTTTAGCAGCTAAACAGAGTGGGAAAGATGCAAAACTCTTATTTACTTCACTAAAGGAGATAGTAAAAAGCAACTATGCAAGTATGTGTGGATATATACTGAGCTCTAATACAGCCAGCAGATTGTTATAAGGGGTAGACTGATGTTAATTAGCCCTGGTTTGAATTAGGTTAACTCTGTTAGAAAATACCTTAATTTCTATCAGCTGTCCTGTCCCCTTTCTCCAAGCTTACAGACCTACATACTGACAAAAATGTTTTTGAAAAAAGCTAATGTCGCTTGAGTGGAAGGAGAAATGACAGAAGTGTCTGATTGTGTCTCTCCCTGTAAATTTTTTTTTTGGCATGATGTACCATTTCTCTTCTAAGAAGGCTTCTGTATTAGGGTTTTTTTTCTTTTTTCTGCCCAAATATTTAATGAATAGTATATTCCCTTGTCAAATGCAACTAATGAATGATAGACTGGTCTTCTCACTTAATTTATGTGAAGCTGAATGCTTTGTATTGATTTCTGCTGCTTTTTTGAAGTGTGACGCTTCAAAATGTTAGAGGAAACTAAAAAGCTGATTGGTAAATCCCTTCAGCCGGCACGGCCTGTGCGTCATTTGTCGTCACAAAATGGTGAGTGTCGTGGTTAAGATGCAATTAATTTAGCTGAAACTTAAGTTACTTTAAGGGAAATAACAAGACTGTGCATGGTATCTCAGTTTGGGTTGTGCTTTATTTACTCATTTATTTATTCCTATGTTAAAACTACAGTGGTATATGATATCTTGCTGCGTGCTGATCTTAGTATATCACCTCTATGATAAAATCTGAATTTAAGCGACATCGGGTCCACGCAGAATTCTTTTTAAGTATTATTATTCTGGTTTGGCATCTGAAATTATGGCTTGCTTTAGGAAGCTGATGCAGTCATCTCTATTAAATTGGGGCATCCTGGGTTAGTTGTTAGTTGACTGTTGCTGTTAAAAACATAAACAATTTAAGAAATGGTTTACTGTTTAGGTCTAATTGTTAGTACAGTATACTGCACTGTACCATTCTTACTGTGTCTTGGTACAGGTTAAGAAATGCCTTCCAGAAAATTATGCAGTATTTACATCGAGTGCTTGGGAGTTTTTTGTTCATTTTTGTTTGTTTTTAATCCCTGTTTAAATCTTCTAGCTACTGCAAGATTATAGCTATTACTGTTGTCATTGTTAAGTTACAAATTTTTGATGGCCAGAGAAACAGCGATGGCAGCGCTGATGTGGAGAGAAATTAAGTAACACCATAAACTTATGTTATGTGTTAGAACTCATGAAAGAAATGGAAAATTTGTCGTATGGTGATTTAGCGCTTTTAAGAAGTTAAAAAGTGGCTGGATCATCTCTTTGCAATCTGATTCCATTGCTCAGGTAGCAAGCGTTCACAAAACAAAAAGGTAGAGTCTGTGCTGTTTTTTCTTAATGTTTTCTTTTTCCCCACTAGAGTCAGTGATTGCTTTCAACTTTCAGACTGAATTACCTAGCAACACTCCGGTATGCTTGCAGAGTGAGGTTGGCTGGGTGAGTATTAGGTAAATGCAATAAGGACAAGGATAGTAGATGACTAAGCTGACAAAGGAGTGCGTTCCAGAGTGTCATAAATTGGAAGTCAGCTGACCTCCTTACCTTTCCAAGTGAAAAGTGTGTAGTATTTCCAGTATTAGCAGTGCTCTTGAGTTTGTATGTTGCAAAACAGAGAAGTTTTAGAAGTGTTAAAAATAATCCTTAAGCTTCAGGATGCCTTTTTCTGATATTTATGTGCACAGGTAGCTGAGCAACACCTTTTTTGAGTTACGTAAAAAGGAGTCTTAAGTCTGTGTGGCTTTTCCTTGGTCTTCACTGAGTTTACGATTTAGCTATTTTAATCTTAAAGTACACATAGGTATTCAGTCTTTGCTTATTATATTTAGTGAAGAATGTTAGAAGCTTTTTTTTTTTTTTAAGTTTTGTTAACACAGACATACATTTGAGGCAGCAAACTTCACAAAACTAGATTTTTTAAGCTTTTCTAGATGTTATGTGTCTGTGTATATGTGTAAAATACATATGTCTACATATAATATGTATGTCTAGTGTATGTATCTGTATATATGTGTGCGTGTATGTGTGTACATATATGTATCTACATATATAAATAGAATATCACCAAAATGCTTCCTATTACTCTTCTGTATGCCTATATTCTGAAACTCTGTTTTGTTGACTCTGCTGGAGGAGGAAGTAAATGTGGCTTAACGTTTGAAAAACAGAAGCACTCCAGTATCAGGCTTTACTGCCAGAAATACTTGGTTTTAGACACATGACAATATGTCTTTTAAACATGAAGTTGGTTGCAGCTGTTTGCGGCAAATTTAAGTGTAGTGTTTCAGCTGGAATGCTTAATTTTTTCTAGTCTGAATTTGATCTTTCTGTTGATATTGGTATGAGTGTCCTTTAGGTTTCAGTAAGCAGTGATTATCATCAAGGCTCTGGACGTTTTCTTTGTCTTCTCCTGCGTGTCCCTGGTAGTATGTGATGGTATTCGTATTATCTCTAACATGGAAGGTTCAAAGCATATTGGAAGACTTAGATTATGAAAAGAAAACGGTCCCTTTCAGAAGGCTTGCAAAGTCAGCTGTCCCTCTAGTCATGTACTCAAGGAAGCAGGCTCCTGTTGTTTGAAGCGCTTCTCACAAGTGAAAATAATTTTGATTCCTTATGTTGAACCTGAATTCCGAGTTTGTAATTTGATCAAAATGGGGTTTTCTAGTTTGAGGTGTATTTTAAATAGTTAAGGCTGGATAGGCTTTCAGATGAACCGTTCCTTAATTTGCACATGCATTTTTTTTTGAGACTGAAAGCTTGACTTCTGTTTCCACAGATGTTTTTTTAAGAGTCTTGAGGATTTCTCTTTATTTCTCTACCTCTTCTTAGCATTGGTGAGCTTATCTCTTAAAGCAAATTACGTTCAAAATTGGAGGTGTGTGGGAGGGAGAAGTGTTGTTGATGATATGTATTGGATGTTGTTGACAGTTATTCCCAGTTTATGAGTATTTTAAAGATAAATTGGTCAACAATCTTTACTTTCCCTTCACGTCTTCAGGAATCCCATATTTATTTCTACATCTTCTGCTTTTTTTTTTATTTAACATGAACTAAATAATTACACTCGTTTCATTTTTTCCGGCTGAGAAAATAAGTCTTAATGTAATATCTAGAAATCCATATTTACAGCCAGTTCTGAAGCAAGAAAGAAAATATTTAATCCCCCCCCCCCTTTTTTTTGATAGAGTCTGTAGTTGAGATGCATTAGTTTCTTTGCAGTAGACCTCATTGTTCAAGTGCGCAGGTGAATGTACCTACAAATTAAGAAAATATAGGAGTACTTTTAGGTAATGTTCTTTATTACAGTATTTCATGACTGGTTTTTTTTGTTTGTTTTTTAAAGCAGTGTCGTAAAAAGTGTGGTTGGATAATGTTGCCAGCAGCAATAAGGAATTAATTCTATGCGTATGGATGAGTAATGCACTCTTGCCTTTTCCTCACACCTTGGAGAGAGGAGAGTGAACTACTGCATCTTGTGGCATGACTGTTCCAAAAAGAATCTTGTCTTGGCTTCCTTAGCCAAACCCATTAAAAAAGCCTGAAATTACTGCTTATAGACGTTTTAGGACAAGTATCTATTCCTTCATCTTTCTTCCAGTGTGAGTCTACTAATCTTGTAACTCTTCATTTTTTGTATGAAGCTTACGGAAAACTCTTCTCACTTTTGACTATTTAAAAAAAAAAAAAGAAAAGGCAGGGGGAGACAAGGAGGGGGATTAAATAGGTACAGCTATCAGCAGCCTGTTCTACCAGCTGTAAGATGATGACTACTCTAACGTACTCATTTTAATTCACATGTAAGGGAATTAATAGCTGAACAATGTGAATTTAGGAGAACAAACTATATTCCTTTTTAGAATAGTCCTATAGGCAGAAATCCTATAGTACTCTTGAATTTCATCAGTATTTGGCTATGGGTGGCTACATATTGCATTTTTTTGGTGTTAGAATGGCTGGTCTTTTTTGACCCTTTCTTTGGTGTAGGATAGTGAAGAGGCTATTTAATGTTTTCATTGTCAGGTGTTTCATGGGTACCTGCAAATATCGGCTGATTTGTACACTGTGAACTTGTCTGTTTTAGTTTCTTGACTTTGGCATAGCAGCTTCACAGAGTGTTTTTCTAAGCGGGAACATTTAGTAGCTATTTTTAATGATAAAGTGTCAGTGGTGATTTGAGAAAGTTGTACGTTGTTATGCCTTTACTCTTTGATCCCTGATATGGTGAAATATGGTCCCCGTTCCTAGAAGGAAAAAAAAAAAGTATTTTGTTTCAAGAATCTGTTCTTCAAAATTATATTTCAGTCGTTTTAAATTACGTCATCTTTTTTGGCAGGACAGTAATGGTGCTCTGTATGTGCGATCATAAATCTGTAGTTGTCCTCTCCCTCTTTCTTCCTTCTGCAATACGTTTTTCTTCTGTGGAAGATAAATGAGCACAATACTAAGCAAACCAGAAAATGAAGAAGAGAAATAGCTATTGACATCACACTTGATATCCTTAAAAGAAAACTGGCACGTTACAAATTTTATCCATCATGGTCTTAGGTAGTGATGATGTATTAAAGATCACAGAGAGAATATTTAAGTTGATATAGGTTAGGATACAGGAAATGCAAGTTGCTTTTCGGAAAGCTTAGTAAAATTTAAAAAACTAAAACAGATTGTATTTGCCACTAACTTCTAAATTAAATTAAAAAAAAAAAGAGATTATTTAAAAAAAAGAAGGCAAAAACAGCAAAACCCAACCAAAACATGACATAAACTCTGAATTTCCATTCCCCTGGCTCTTAAATTGAGATGCATTTCCTGTGTCTCAATCTATTTTCCAACAGGAGTTCAAGTTGGAAGTGCCAGCAAAATTTCACTGAATGAGATGAGTAACTCAGAATCATGGAAATAACAAAACAATGGCAGGTATGTTGTGAATTGACTTCAGAATTGTTTCATACTCATTCATAGTAGGTACTGGAACTTCTCTCATTTAAGTGATCCTGTAGAAGTAGCGGTAGACTACTCATTAGCACTTTTTGAGCCCAACAACACAATGCAAAAGCTATTCTAGCAAAGAAAATAGCTGGATAATATTATGTTGTGAGGGAATAAGGGATATTGTGTATGAAAGAAAGAAAGACGCATCGAAATACTTATTTCTTACCTGTCATTCGGCACTTAACATAGCTGATTTTAGAAATAATAACTATGCAGTAATCCATTCTATGTATCTTGTGTTGAGTGAGAAAAGTGAACTCAATTTATGCGTGCGCACACCAGCCTGCACTGACAACCACAAGCAAGTTCTTAGGAACAGTGGATTTTAGGATGGGGCGGAAGATAGCATTCTTTGCTGCTGTTATATATGGAAGTTTGTGTGTTTCATAAGAGTTTTCATTCCTGATTTGGACATAGTTGTCTTTTCAGACTGGGAAGTGGAATCAGAACTGTAGCAAGTATTAATTCAGTGAAAACCGTCACCAACCTAAAATGCTGCATTCAGCCCAGTGTATGAAGAGCAAACATACTTGTATGTGAACAGGCTCTCACAGAGGAGTAAGATACTGAGCATTAGCTCATCAGTAGTAGCTGTCTGTTAAAAAGTTCCTAAGTAATAAAAAACATCTGGGTTTTCTACTGTGGACTAAGCATCTTTGTAGGCAGTTGCTATGGATCACGTAAGAGCATATGAATGGAGTAGGTTTGTGTATCTGGAGGTAAATTTCTGTGTACTTCTTGGTCGCAAAGTCTGCTTAAGTGAGCCCTGCTTCCTTCATCCCTCTCCTGCCACCTTCTCAGGGTGTTTGTTACCTCTGCTGCCTCCTCTCTACCTGTACGAGTTTGTGAGATGTTACTATTACTGAATTGTCATTATTAAAACAGGTGAAAAATGTGGGGTTGGAACAAGAAGCCCAGTAATGGGAAAGGGGTTATCTGCTAGGCAGGCTTTAGTTGTAGAGAGAAGGGAACATGAAAGTGCATCCTGAGCCCTTCATCGTGGATGAGACATGTCTATGCATAGCTGACCAACAGCTGATAATACAGAATCTCCAAAAAGGTAATTTTGCAGATCTTCATAAGGAATTTGTTTTTCAGTACCTTAAGTGCTCCAGGTATAATGTTGTAAGGATATAAATATCTTTATTAGAAAGATGTTATAGGTGATGTTTAAGTATGGGAATGACATGGTGAAGATGAATAGCAGCAGGTCTTACAGAGCCTTCTAGTATAAGGCAACTGCCAAGAACCTCGCCAAGTTCTTAAAGCAGTAAAAGAATTGAAGAATCTGAAATCTTGAGCACAATTCTCCAAACTGCTTTACCCTGGGATATCTAGATACATGTACATAAAGCCGCTTAAGACTTCTGGGAGGGGGAGGGGGGAAAGAATCATCCTTATGGCACTTCAGGAGTGCTGTTGAATGTTAAATTTAACTCTTGAGTAAATTAAAGAACAGTAAATTTGTAGCAAGTTCCTTAGGCTGTAAGTTTTAGACTGTAATTTAGACTATGGTCTAGAGTTAGTCTTATGTTTTGGAGGAGGTGGAAAAGATTTGGTAATAATAAAGAGCATGGTGGTAGTGGTTGTATCTGGAGATGTTAGCCATGATTCTGGGCAATTTCCAGTCACTCTTTCAGCATTAGAGGATCTCTATTCACAGGAAATGAGCAATCTTCCTGCTTTGCCAGGAGCAAGAGAGTGAAACTATGGTAGGTAGCTGGGCTGTAGTAGGCCCAGATTTTTAACCTGTGATCTCAGTGTTCTGTAGTCTATTTTTTGCGGAGTCCAGAGCAAATAGCTATGAATAAGTTGATTTAAATCTAAGAACAATAAAATTGTTTTTCAGAAATGTACATCTCCTGTGGAAAACTTCTAGGAGTTCATGAGTCAAAATCACATAGTACGGAAATCTGGGCCTTCTCTGTAGGTAGTGCTTGCAAAAAATACTAGATGCAAAAGTACCTGTTCCGTGGTTAGTTTTATCAGCCCAATTGGAGTTCAGTGAGTGAAAGTTCCCAAACATGCATATCGGGGGTTCTACTGGATTTTGCACAGTCACTAGTTTAAAGAAAGGAATATTCTTTAATTCCTGTTCCTTGATTGTATGAATTTTTTGGAGAAAATATCTGAAGAGTAGTGGCTCGACTACCTCAGATCTTTTGATCTGGAGTTCACTTGAAAAGTTTCCATCAGTCAGTGTCAGTGTTAACTTAGTAGTAGTTAATTACCATTTTAAAATGATGTTGAGCTTCAGAAATACCTGCTCTGTCCTACTACCACTTTCTTTATAAGGGAGTTTCAGACTGGGACATGTATAAGATTAACCCTGTAAGCAGTGGTACTCAAATGTTGGGTTTTGGATCAAAACCAAACCTACGAGAGCTCTTGATATCATCAAGCAGTTGATGGGATGGTGTGATGGGAGATGCAGGAAAAAAAATGCAACAGTCTTGTGACATTGTCTGACACACTGTGCTGAGTTCCGCTTTGTTGTGTGTGCCTTTTTCTTGTGGGCTCAAAAAACTCTTTTCTTCCTTGTCCCTTTTTCGAAAGAGCCTTTGAATAGTTAAGATTTGTGAAGGCTAGTCAAACATCATAAAGCAGTTAGAATTAGCAGTGTGGCTTCCTGTTAACTTAATCATCTGAAATCCCAAGATGTATCAGATTTTTTTTCTTAGAGGCTTTAGAGAAATCAAAAAAAGATAACTACCACCACAGAAAATAGAAGTATGAGTGGGATGGGTTATACGCTAGATGTATTCCACAGTTTCACAGTTCCTAATCTCTGACTGCAGTATGCTGAGCATACTACTAAAGCTACTACAGTTAGGGTTGACTGCTATCTCTGTCCAGGAAATACGATCTCTTCTACTTTTGACAGTTGCAATTGTCTGAGAGATGAGCAAAGAGTCATTGGTTTTCTAGCTGAGGATGCACAGCCAGTGCAGTAAGATACAAGACAGACATACAACCCGTTAGGTAATAAAGATTTAAAAAAAAAAAAAAAAAAAAAGTAGCATCTGTGCTTTCCTGACTCTTCACTCACGCTGGCCCCATTCCCATTCCCCCACCTGCCTCAGAATGAGATTAAAATTCCTCAGCCAAACTTGCAGAGCCTTTCAGGAGCCAAGACAAACTGTTGAGGGGAAACTGCTTGCCTCCTTTCCAAAACGCTCACTTGAAGGTTTTTGTATCTGGAAGGAGCTCAACCTTGCACTGTAGATGCTGGATCTTGATGCTTATGCAACCTTTTGCTAGGTTGAATTGTAAGGGAAGTCTTTTAACGTTTGCTTATTTTTATTGTTGTTATTCCCGAGTATAACAGCTACTGGCTGTGTTTTGGTGTGAGATAAGGGAAAAGGAGGAGGATAATTGTAGTTTTTTTTTTTTAGAATTTTACGGTGCTGTTATTACTTTTTATCTAAAAGATTGTTATCTGAAATGTGATTGTTCCTTCTAATGCTTGGGCTGCTTTGTGGTTAGTTGAGTTATTCCCTTACTGTGCCTGATCAATAGTAACAAATGTTTTACAAGTTCAAATTAAACCTTTCAGGGATTTTATTTCACCAGTATTTATATTCATAATTTTAACTGTTCTTTTGTGTATATGGACAGGACCTTCATCTTCTAAGATACAGAGGCATCGACTGTTACACACAGCCATAGTTTTGACTACCAATAGCTTAATTTGTGCAAGTCTGTTTCTTTTCAGACTGGTTTTTTTTATAGTGTAAGGAAGGTGGTGATTTAATTTAAAAAGAGCGGGGAGAAAAATCAACAGAATCCAGTTTGTATGCAAGAAGTGTAAGTTGCCCAATGTCTTGATGGCTTTGAAAACAAAATTGACTGTTCAAGCTCTGCTAATGCTGTTTATTAAAAAACACAAATAAAACCGCAGAAACATATCTCCTTATTTAAAGGAGATTGCAAGTTTCATAACTTATTTTTGTGAAATATATTGTTTCAACAACTTTTTCCTCCCTGTTTTAGTGGTCCGAAATGACAGGAATGAAGATCTTAACTCAGACTGTGATACCTAGTCAACCAAAGCAACATGAATTAGAAGAAAAAAAAGGTAAAGCGTCACATACAGATCTGTGTCAGAATTGTATTTTCTGGGTGGAAGACAGTTGACATGTGGGCTACATGTTTTGTTTTGTTTTTTTCCTTCTCCTAATTAGACCTTGTTTTGAGAGGTAGTTTCCTTCTACACCACAGTTTGAGGGGTATGAAACCACTCTGTGTGCGGGTGGTGTGTGTGGTTGGTTGGTTGGTTTGTTTGATTTCCACTCCATGTAAACACTCCAGAGTAAGTGTAAAACTTGGCCTTAACTGAGGTAGGAAACTTCCACTGGCAGACTTGCTTGTGTAGAAGGATGTATTTGGGCAGTGTTTTGGGTGTACTTGTCTTCTACTGGTAGAACTCAAACATGAAAGCTTCCTTCACATACCAAATCCTAGTTTTGTGTACATACGCGTGTTGCTTCTGTTTATGGGAATACAGGTCTGAGTTGCATCCTCTGATCCTATACAGGTCAGTCACCTGCTATTGGAGCATCCATGGTATACGATCTTTATCTTTTGTAAGATTATTGCAGGACAGTTGTTCTTGTGCCAACATCATCCGTAAGGTTTGTTCCTCGTGCTTTTCAGCGTGTATCACTTCTTGGATCACTTATGTAGTGCTCATTGCTCAGTCATAAAGTACAATCGTATCGTTCTTTGATAGGTTGATAGATTAAACAGGTCAAACATACATTAACGAAAAAAGGAGTAGATGTTCGCAATTTCCAAAATTATTTTCAACATCCTTCTCTGCATCACTTCCTGTTTAATTCTTCATTCTTAACTGTATCACAGGAACTGTGACAGTGCTCTGGATTAGTTGATCTGTTCATTCAGAGACAGATTTTTCTTCTAATTTATCCCTGTAATCAAGTGTCTCAGATATTTATCTGCAATCCTTAAGTCATCTCTGGAGTTTTTATTCTGTTGTTCTTACCACCTGATAATTGAAAGAATTCTGTTAAATTTTATTTGAGCCTTCCGTATTTTTCCTCAGCCGGGGAGGTTACCATCCCCAGGTTTTCGAGGATGTTGTCATTCTACGTTGTCGTTCATTACAGACTTGGAAGGTGAGTGTTTTTTTGTATTCCCTTTTAGGGTCAGGTTCCTATCTCTTATTCTTGATCCTGGTGGACAGACTAGCCTTCTCTTGTTTGGCTGTAGTTTATGGCAGGCTTGTCCATTTCTGGCTATTTCTGTTGGTGATGGCTATCCGATCCTTTCTCATCTACTCTGCTTTTGCTGTGTAGAACCTATTCTATTTTATAAAATGTTAACTTTCTTCTTTTCATCAGGTTGTGATCTCTTGTATTAGTTATCACTTTGGATCTTCTGTCATGGCTAACCGCTCTGTGACTTCTTCCTGAGTCTCCTCTATGTTTTTTTAATGGCAAACTTGTTCCTATGCTTGTTTACAAAGAGTTTTTGTTTGTTTGCCAATTATCATAGCTATTTACCTCAAAGTGAAACAACTTCAGAGGTCCTGTTGTTCAGCTGCCTGTAAATCGTATTATCATCATCTTTTTTCTCTTCTGTCATATTGTGAAATTTCCTTTCAAACTTCATTTTATCCGCAGCTGTACCTCTCATGCTAGCTAATAATTTCCATTTGATGTCAATTCAGTTATAACTTACATATGCCTCCAGCTGCCTGTCTCTGTAGTTTTTCTTGAGGGCTTTCTGTTGCTGCCTCAGTCACTTCCTTGCATTTTGTTGCTCCTGTTCACATCTCTTCAAACAAGGGGAAAACCACCAATCCATGAGTTCTCGAGTTTGTTCATTTTCTTTAAATTGTTGTTAAGGTTAACCCTTTTACTCACTTAGTGTCAACATTTATTACAGTCACTTGTGGTCAAAGGCAGGAAAAATCCCATTCATACTTGATTGCAAGGCCTTTCCTGTCAACAGAATACAGCCTGAGAAGGAAACTAGTGTCTAAATTACAGTCTTAAAGGTGTTCCTTTATTTCTAAGCAGCAAACTTCAACACCAAGGACATGAAATAAGGTTTGTCCCTTCTTGCCCCCCCCCCCCCCTTTTTTTTCAATAAAAATGTCCACCCGGTATTGGGTCAGATATGGTTTAATCTGAGGCTATGGTAGACTAAAGGTAGTGGAACAAGTCAAATATTTTAACATGCATGTTCCAAGCATAGCCCTCAACTCTTCTTAAATACATATAAACCCTTCAAACTAGTTCATTGGTATTAACGTTTGCCAGTTTACGTGCAGCTTATTTTTAGTGGTTGAAAGATATCAACTTAATAGCTCCAAGAAAAGAGAGACAGTTTGTTTTCATGTTACCTTTCCCATAAACACGTGCCACCTTGATGGTGTGAATTATTACTATTTCAGAGAAATTTCCTTCTAGGATTTCACAACCAACTTGTGATATTTCTCTGTTAGTTAGACTCTCTGTACCCTGCTCTATCTGTGGTGCATGGTTGGATTCATTTTTGGTTGTGTCCTTTGTACTAAAACAACAGAACTCCTATTAGGTTAGAAATAATGCTCTATATTTACTGAGCCAGTTTGATAGAGTGAATTGAAATGCTCTTTAGTTGACTGCAAGCACCCTGTTTCAAGCTGAGACTTTAATACCTGTTCTTTTCACACGCAGTTCTACCCTTTTGCAAGAAATCAAAGTCAGTTCTCGTATTCCTGGCTTGAGTGTCTTAAGCATCGATGTTGAAATAACTGGACAATTTTGTGTATTTACAGAAAGAATCAAATACAGCAGAGACTTCCTTTTAAAACTTTCAAGTGTTTCACTCTCTCAGAAGAAGCCAAAGTTTCTTCCTGATCATCCAATTGTACTTGAAAAACCAGTAAGTGCATTTTGCATATTAAATTATAAAAGTGCACGTGGAGATTTTGACTACTCATTTGATAAGAAAAATATTTCTTCAAACCAGTCTGCCAAGCTGATAAAACCTTTAAAAGACTTACTGTGCAGTTATAGCTCTGATGCTGTTGTACGTTAAGTTCCTGAAAAAGTATTCAGCATCTTATCATGACAAGAATTATACAATGGAAGAAGGAGGTTTATCTTCAAGAAAACAATGAGATATGTGTTCCCAAACTGGGGTCCATATGAAATGATAGTACATTGTAGCATTCTACGTTAATTCCAGCTCTGTTTCTTTAAAATAAAAAAACAAAAACCAACCAAAAAAAACTTGATAAAATTCTGGTTTGGTGAAAGCTTAATCCTAGTGTGGTTGGGTGGTATGTGTTTGTTACCTAAGATCAATGTCCACTGCAAAGGAGATGTTAATGAACTTAATGCAATTTTGTGTTACTGTTGTCTGTAGTCAGTTTTTCTGCAGAAGGCATTTTCTGTAGTTGTTAGGGAGAAATGGATGATGATTGTGCAGGATATTCAGGAGTGATGCCTTAAACATGGAGATGAAATAATCCTTAAATACTTCATGTACTAAGAGGAAAATTATTATGGTTCATATTCCATAGATCACATATGAGGAATAACTCTGGTCTATAAATGTTACAGTATCAAATCAGGCTGCATACCAGGCTGCTATTGAGGTCAGGGTGTATTCCTTCTTGAAACAGGATCCTTATCAAGGAGAACCTTTTCCCGAATAGGTACTGTGTTAGCTTCAATTTGAGGCAGTTTTTAAATTTTTAAATTTCTGTTATCTAGAAGTCAAGTTAAACTAGTATATGACAGCTGTCACCCTTCCATAATCTCATTTCTTACATCATCTTTCTGGTATTTTTATCCTCAAGATGATATCAAGCTTTACTTTTTGAAAACCTGCTCCCAGGGAGGGAAGGTTCAGCACTTGTTTTTTGTGGTGGTGATTTTTTTTTTTTTTTCCCCTCCTTCCTCTTCTCCTGTATCTTGAGTTTCCTAATGGAATGCATATGTATGTGTGGATTTAATTTGATTGTTTGAAAGGTTTTTGTATCTTATTAGTTAAGTGAGTGGTCTGGGATTTTTTTGTGTGTAGTGGTTGTTGTCCTTAGTGGGGTTTATTTTGGTTTGGTTTTTGTCCCCCCGCCCCCAAATAAGGAAAGAGTCTTACAGTTTGGAAAGTAACTATAGTGACTAGTAAAAAACTTAGCAAAACTGGAAACACAACTTGATGCTTTTTAATAGTAGTGGAATTAATGAAACATCTTAGTCTTGCAAAAAGTTTCAAGACGAAACTTTCCCCCTAAGTTTCCAATGGTGTCATTGGTAAATCTGTCTTCATTCAGCTGTATCCCATTAATAGTCTGTCCTGAATCTTTAATCTTGAGGAAATTCATTTTTAGTTGAGACAGTCACTTTCATGTAAATAGCACTCCAGGACTGCTCACTACTTGGGTGGACTGTTGGGAGATGGCAGGGAAGGAGGTCTGTACACTTGCGCACATATGCATACGCACAGCACAATTCCAAAACTCAATGAGTTCTTAGAAAATAAGGCTGAGGAATAACATACTCCAAAAGTGATTTGTGCTGGTTCTTGCACTAATTTGGTTTTAGTGTTTTGAAGCATCAGATTCATAAAGGAAGTAACGCACCTTGTTCCTGTTAAATTCAGTGGAAATGAGGCTCTTAAGGCGTGTAGATGCTGAAAAAAAAATCTTGCTTACATGGAATAAAAAAAATTCTGTTCTCGAGTATGCTTTCACGTGGCTATGTTCATAGATATATGAGGATCCACCCACAAATGGGATTAGTGAAAGACTGGACTCTTAAAATTGCTCATGCCATAACTAAATTGCAGATAATTAGGGTAGAGGGAAAGGAGGACAGTAAAACCTGGTACAAGCCAAGATAGTTTGCATGTGTCTTAAGAGCCTGTTTTGGTACAGGAGGGTCTGTTTTTATCTACAATGATGTAAGCGTCTCTGGTTATATACAGTCCTGTTGTCTTTAGACGTAAGACATCTTACTGTATCTAATGTGTGAGGGCTGCTTTTAAAATCTTTACTCTCCTTTGTGTTAGTAGTATTTGTATAAACCCCCGCACCCAAACGCTAATTTATTATACAGTTAAAAATAGGTGCATTTTCTGATTGTGTATTTTCAGATGGAGAAAGTTTCTGGGAGTATCGAATGCCTTTAAAAAGAGAGATGCTGTTACAGTTAGTGGCCTGTGCGTTGCATTCATCCCATAAAACATTTTATTTTTGGGAGGAAATGGGGGGAGCAGCTGTACTTGTACTAAGCTCAGTATTTGAACTAAGCTGATGCCGTTGTGCTGACACAGTCTGCCAGAAAGATTTGAGGTTAATAAATATTGATGATTAATGAAGGTATAACTATTTGGATTAACTTGAAATATGCCAAATCATTAAATATACGTGGAG
Organism: Struthio camelus; assembly: GCF_040807025.1. Lineage (NCBI taxonomy): Eukaryota > Metazoa > Chordata > Aves > Struthioniformes > Struthionidae > Struthio > Struthio camelus. The sequence goes on from NC_090943.1 coordinate 150,662,020, forward strand.
TAGAAAAGGTTTCTAAGGAGACGCATGGAAACTTGGTTTAAATAACTTCACGCAACTGAAGTAATTTTGGGATTTGTTTGTCTTACAGGAGAACAGCAACACTTCTGTTGATTTATGCAAGAAGTGATAGGTTGTTTGGAAGGTGAGAGATCCATCAGCGAAGGACCTACATGTGAAGTAGATCTTTACAGAAGATTTTTAAAGGTACTTGAGTGCCTACAGATGAAAACAGGACCTTATGAAATCTACGGAAATGCCTATTTCTGTCTGTAATAGCCTGAATGCTTTGAAAGTCAAACCCTTAATTTGCAATGCCTGTGATAGTAATACAATTATAGTGAAAGTAAATAATTTTACATTTCTCTGTGGCAGACTTTTTTCCTTCAATCAGCTGTGTTATCTATATCTAACCTTATAGTTTATTTGACTGTAAACTTTAAACCAGTACTTGAGTTTTTTTGGTGCTTGTTCCCTCTCCCTTCCTTGGCAGTAGTAATGGAACAATAATTACCAGCTGTATCAAACTTCAAATGACTTAGGGGTACGTACTTCTCTAGCTTAATTTTTGGGGAGGTCAAAACTTCACTTGGGTTTTCTCTTTGCTTGTTATCTCCCTGTTGACACGAGAGATGCCTTAATCTTCTATGTATACATGCCTTCTTTCAAGCTATGAAATATCTTGTTACTAACATGTTCCCTGAAACTAAAAACCCTTCACTGATGGTCAGTACAAGAGAACCGTCCAAGTTCTCTTTAGAGAATTTCTTAAAGTTCTTCAGAAACAGCAGACAATATTATTTATGACTTTTCAAAGTAGGAATAATGGGAAATACTCAAGAACAATACATCACTTACCGCTTAATCACTTGTCTCATAGGGAGAAGGTGTATACTAATACATAGTGGATGGTGTAACTTTTTTCTTAACTTAGAATAGTGTTTAAAAAAAAGTGGAGAGCAGTAGTTTATTGTGTGTTTTTTGAAAACATGTTTTCAGTTGGCAGCCTTCAATAGTAGTTGTTTTTTATGAATATAATTGTCTTCAAAATTTTCTGAATTCAGACCTGCCATAACAACCTTTTGATGCCAAAGGCAATTTTTTAACCTTTCTAGCAAATGATAGTGGAAACTAAATTGGAGTATATTGGATAGAATTGCAGTAGCACTAAAAACTTGCAAGTTGCACTTGATAAATAGTAGATTTTTTTTTTCCTCCCTGAAACGATGCAAATAAGCTTGTGCTACAGATTCTGTTTCTTTTATATTGAGCAGCAATTTGATAATCGCTTTAAATCCTGGTAATGTGAATGAAAATTATGTTGCAAGTGTATTCTATTTGTATGTTTACAAGTCATGTTACAAAGAACTGAAATCTGCTCAGTTTTTTGTCACTAGGAGTGTTTTAGAGTGAATAATACGGATCATTTCCCCAGTATGTGTTGAAGGTTATTCCTATATGAAGCTATCTCAAAACTCTTACGTGGAACCTCCTCAAATATGTTCTTGTCTGTGATTCATTAAACTTGTTTACTAGGAAATATATAAAGGAGAAAAACTGTTGGGAGATGTATGACCTAGTAGAATTTTTTTTTTTTCCAGTGTCTTTCCGTGAAGTTCCTCTCCCAGAAAGACCTTCAAAGATATGTTTGTTCATGTTTGCTTATGGTTTTATATGTTATAAAACAATTTCTATTTTAGACTTTCTTCTTTGTTTAATGAATGCTAGTTTAAAAAAATTATGTATGGTGAGACCTCTTCTTAGCTAAGATTTCATGTTCTCTACCATTCATGCTTGCTCTTAGCCTTCAGTTAGTTGATGTTTCTGTTTCTCATTTATGCATAACATACTGACCCATGAGAAGTAAGATGGTCTAATGTGTGCCCAATGAGCTCCTATTTCCTGGACATCCCAGACTGCAAAAAGCCCTTTATTTGAAATCTTGGTCAGATCACCGTCTACCCTGGATGTGTGCAGGGCAGGGGGAGGTATCTGGAGAACATTTGAATCATTCGTTCTGACATTATTGCAACACAGTGCTAAAACCTCTGCAAGTGTGCCTGGGGAAGATAGCTTACACGCCTCAACTCTGAAAATTGTGTTTATTCTCCATTTAGAGGGCAGTTCAGTGTGGATACTGTGGCGTTACCTTTTGCAGCCTTTTCTGGAACGGGCTTATTTTGGATTTTACATAATGAGTACTGCCGCTTTAAGATACCTTTTGGCATGTCAGGAAATATGCTGACTGTCACTTCTTTCCTGACCGGTTGAACATAACCTGCTTCTGTCTTTAGAAGCAAATGGTTTATTGAAGATGTGGGGTCAATCTGGTGACCCTGCTATCTTTGCAGACTGCAGGCAGTTGATGGGTGGATCAAACTTCTGTAGAAGACTCTGCATTACCCGAGGCATTCCTGTGCCCAGAAGATAGGGGTGATGATAAAGGATTTATTGGAGACATTGACTTCCTAACAGCTGGGGCTTTCTTGATAGGTGGGTTGGTCTCCCCAACTCCATAACCAGATAGTAAGCTGCTTCTCTCCGTGTCCTGTTTCATATTTCTCAAGGGGGTGTTTATTTCGTATTGATCTTCCCTGGGAGCGCTAAAGGAGCAGAGAAAGTGGTCACTTAGTATGTACAGCTTGTCAACCTGTCATAGAGGTTACACTAGTCTTTTCCTGCTTCTTATGTGAGCTATGAGCATAATTGCAAGCACAACATCTCAGTGGGTTATTTGGATTGGGAGGAGTCATAGATGTGATAGAGCTGTCTGGATTTATTTCTGGGCTGAAGGGCATGCTTGCTGCTTAGATGCCATGGGGCAACAGCATGACTTCTTGGGGAAGGTGGCACTTCTGCTTCTAGGTTTATGGCTGTTTATGATCTAACAGTAGTTCCTTTTATGAGAACTAACAGTGAACTGACGGTTTTAGGATCTGGTATAATGGAAATTATTTCTTGAGTATTCAGGACGTGGCGCTCAAAACACGTTGGTTGTGAGGGATCCAAGCAGTCTGACAGGCGTGTTTCGGCAGGGGAGAGGGAGGCTGGGGGAAGGGAAGGCAGAGGCTGGGAAGAGAAAATGGTACTGCCTTATCTTCTCTTGGGCAGATTATCTCCTCTCTAGGTGAAGGTCTTTGTTAGCACAACAAGTTGTCCCCGTGTTTATTCTCCTAATGATGACTTTCTTTAAGATAGAAGACAAGAAGTTTATGACAATAGATGTGTTCAAGTTCATACCTGTTTCTTCTGAAAAAGGAGAAAACAGCATGAAGTAACAACTCTTTATTAATATGAGGCTAAACCTATTCACAAATACTTAGTCACATCAACCAAAACATGTTTCTGTCATAACTTGTCCTGGATTGAATGTACATGGCAAACAATTTAAGCGCGGTTGTCCTGTTTTGGCTTTTAGAATGCATTGTTTCACTGAACTAGTCACCTAGAATGACAAACTATCACATCATAATCTCTTAACCCAGGATACCTATATACTGCCGTAGGCACGTTGCTGTAATGAAAAACATAATGATGTGCCATTAACATTAGTTGGAACCACAGCTTCTAGTTGTTACTGAGGACCCACCATGATGCTGAAAGAGAAGAGAATTTGTTTGTTTATTTTTAACTTTTTCTGCCTCTTGTAAAACTGTAAATGAAACAGCTTTAATACATATGTCACAACTAGTATGAAGAAACGGTCACTTGTATGAGCAGCTAATGCTATTTTATTATGAAAGCTGTGCACTTTCAAGGACAAAATCACTCCATGCAGGGGGAAAATACTTCAAATGATGGGAGAGCTGAGCGTAATTGGTAGGGGAAGACTTTTAACAAAAGACTTTACGTTTCCTCCTCAGTGCTGTTATGGATAGTCTCTTAATGTGACTTAGAGTTGCATGGAATTCATTACCCAAATCCCAGAGGACAAACTACATAAAGTCTCTCAGAGTGAGGATAAAATCCTACTGCAAGTGTCAGTATTTTAGCAGAGCAGTGTCCCCTGAGTGATCGTGCTGCCTTTAGTGACTGTCATTCCTGCTACATCATTCAAACCTGCTCTTATCCTTTTTCTCAATTCTAGGAATTGAGTGCTTTGCAACTCAGTTCTCTCGTGCAAAAGCAAGAGAACTGATGGGCTTATTGAAGGTCATTCATCGAAAAGGAAAGCTGTAATGATTATAGGTGAGGCCAGAGTAAAACACATTGGTACTTCTTTCCTGCAGTCCTTCCTCTTTGGCCTTTTGAAATTGAACCTTATGCAAGATTCAGTGGAGGGAGGCAAGGCGAGGAAATGTAGATGCTAAGTCCCTTTAGCGGAGGGATGTTCCGGGCTCAGGGACTGTGCTTTTTGTCCTGTATGTTTCAGAGGTTAGATTCATTAATAGGATTTGTCTCTCTGGATGCGTCCATAAATCCTTCAGTTCTTGGCATTTTTCTGAAAAAATTCCTTCTTGAAGAATCTTAAAGAAGATGATTAAGCATCCTAGCTGACTCTGGGCTATGAAAGTCTATTAGTCTCTGACACATCAGTGGATTAGTAAACTTTGGTCAAATGAATGTAAATTTAATAGTTAATGTTAAACACAGTGCCAGAGATGTTAAAACATTTTTCCTCCATCTTTCGTTTTCTTCGCCAAAAGGTTCTTTAGTGTCCTCAGAGTTCAGGTCTTTATATAAAGATTAGGCCTTCAATTAAAGATGGAACCGAATGATTCGTGCCGCCCTGGTAGATTGACCTAAAGCAGCTTGGTCAGATGTGCAAGTGATTATCAGTTAACAGGAACCACAATATATTATAGTAAATGAATTTGCTATCTCCAGTGGTTATTGCTTAAGGATAATATTGGATCTAACAGTCCTGAAAACCCATGTCTTCCTGAATCGTTGTTAGCCAGGTAAGTTCTTCATTTTAAATATTCATCTGACTCTTAGGTTGTAATTTTTATTGAGGTAGATTGAGAATATGACTTAGAATTGTTTCATTTCTTAGTTATCTGGATGCGTAAAAAGGAGTAGTTGCATTTGAGCTGAGGTAAACTTGTTTTTAAAATACAGCCTATGTATTAATTGTAAACGGGTTGTGAGGGTTTCCTGGATTTTACCGGAATATCCCTTTACACTGTCTAAAATTCTTTCATAAAATATACTGGTAGCATTGTAGCCATTGTGGGTTTTTTTTTTTTTTTTCTGATGAGCATGAATGTTTTTGTCTTTCAAATGCATATATGACCTGTATAGTTTAGGAAATACTTCCCATTAAAATAGTTCAGATATCTACACCCAGATTTCTAAAATTCAGGTAATCTATAAAACTATAAAAATAACTGCATGCATCGCTTCACCTTCCCCCCACTCAGTAGGGAATGCATGGTGAGAAATGTTGTTTCTATGGCAACGATCTGTCAGGATAGAATGCTATAGGCTAAAACCCTGTTTAGCAGTCAGAATGGATGCTGTAATGATCATTTTAAATCCAATTTCAGTCATTTATATTTAGGCACTTTAAAATGTTGTTTGCATTTTATTTTGCTGGTTGGCCTTTCTCTAGCCATGAATAAGCCACCCATGGAACACTCCTGGCTCGTGCCCAGTCTAGCCCTTGGACCCAAGGTTTGGGGAAAGGCTGCGTTGTTTCCTAGAGACAAGTTTTGCCCTAACACTAGCAATTTTCCAGTAAGACGCATGATTTGAAGTGATTCTGAGTTCATTAATGATAATCTCCTGGTACTGCAGGAATCTCTGACGTATATTTTTATGTTTATATCGGGCTCATCAACAAGTCTGAAAGTTTCTTGTCTGGTTTATTTTAAGGCGAGACCTCAGGTCACCTAGGACTAGGTGATTTCTTTTGCTAGGTGGATTTTTTTTTTTTTCCCTGTAGACAATGGAGATCTAGGAAACCAGGGTTTCACTGCAACAGATTTGTGCTGTCTGAAGATAAAATACTTATTTTTTTCTGTCCTCTCTCTGCAAACATAGGACTGATGCTTGTTTTGCTTCATCCTTAACTATCTGCTCTAACTGCTGTTTCTTTGAGAGAGAAGATGTTTTTTGCAAGATGTGTGCAATTGGCTTGTATGAGAACTAACAATTTGGAATCTTTTAACATTTTTCTTTTCCAGAGTAGGGTTTTTTTCCTGTTTTGCTTTTACGTAGCAGGAAGCATGTACAATTAATTGGTTGGTAAATATCAGTTATTGGTAATTTAAGGCTCCATTCAGTCAATGCAAATATAATTAAATTGAAATCTTCATCAGAAAGTAATTTTTTTGCCTACAGATCTTTAATTGGATCCATTTTACTGTTCACAAAAAGGTATTGTATATTCTAGACATTTTTGTGAATAGTATATGCTGGCATAAGGCGCTGTACCACATAAAATAAAGCACTGTGGGTCTTACTCTAGCTGATAAGTTCTTGTACTTAAAATGCAAATATTAGACTTCCTTTCCCCTCCATGCTTTACAAAAGAAGATCTGAGTAAGGGCAATGATATGTACTTGCTCTGTGCAGATAACACACTAATATAGTGGCACTCTTCACATGGAACAAATACAATTTTGTGGAAAGTTGATATTTACCAGGGACTAGCATTGTTGTAGTGAGTTCTGGAGTTTCCAAGAAGTCCACGTTATATCTTTGGAATGTCTTGCTGTAATTCATTTGAAGGTGGCTAGATAATTATAAAAAATGAGATTTGAATGAAAATAAAAAATGACATTTTAAAGGCACTAAATATTCTTACGTATATCAGGAGTATCCAGATTTGTTATCGTTAATAACAAATACCATAAGAGAGATTTTTGTACTTCAAAACAGACCATGATAATGATAGAAGATTAGCTGTTAAGTTCTTTATAAAAATACATTTTTTATTGGGTACAGTTGACTCTCTCTCATCCTGATACTCATCTCTTGGTTGTGACCCAGTATAGCAGTTCTTTGTGTTCTAAATGTGTTGATGTGTGTTAACCAGTTTTCTTTAGTCTTTTTGAAAGTAAACTCACCTGCTTTGAACTGGGCTCTAGTCAAAAGCAATGATACTAAGCTTCAGGAGAGTTCTCCATCCTGCTTTAGAACAGTCTCTGTCTAGATTCTAGCTTTAGTATCTTACAGTTTTTAAAAACAGTAAAATCGTTAAGGGAAATCTTTCTGTCTCTACTATTTTTTTTTTTTTTTTTCAGGCATGCAGGCTGAAACTGCAGGCTAGAACTTAGCTGTTAGGACTTCTGATCACTGTAACTTTTCTTTTGGGCCCAAAGAGACACTTTGGGAATCTCTCTGATGGAGGTTTGCAATATGGATTTGGGAAACTCTGAGAGCACTCCTTGTTACTCGTAGCATGCTTAAGTGTGTTGCTGGATGATATACTTTCTGTCTCATTCATTGACTCCTTTTTTTTTTATCCTTCATTCTCATCACTGAACTATGCTAATATTGTTGTTTCCTTGTTCTTTAGTCTGCAGTCAACTGCCGTCCATCTGATGCCATATCTTTTTCTTCACTTTGTCTTTTTCTGCACGATTCAGACTTGCTGTGTCTTCCTGATGTTTTTAACTAAAAGTTTCTATATATTTTAATCTTAAGCAATTGAACTACTATTCTGAAGTATTAATGGTGACGATGCATTTAGCAAGAGATCAGTTAGTAGTATTTGAAGTAACTTATATTCAGCACTTCTACATAATTGCTTTCTAACCTTCAAAACTTTCTGAAATACAAAAGATAATACTTACCTATTCCAGGCACTGCTATTCTCCCAGAACTCATAAATGATGAAGCGGGAGTCATTTGAAGGCTTCTGTATGGAAATGCTAAGAATTGTAGGATAGAACTGATTTAATCAAACATGGCAAAGCTAGATGTGCATGTTTTTTCCAGTTTGCCTAAGAGTGTGAATAAAATAGTGATTAAAAAAAAAAAAAACTTAAAAAATAAGTAGATTTTGAGACATATGTTGCAAGTGAATAATTTGCAATTTGGTGCAATTCATTGCAAAATAAAACTTTTTTAAATTTTTGCCTATGCCTTTTTATTAGCATTGATTAATATTTGTACAGTTATAGACTCTTATGAAACTCATTTTTCATATTATTCCAATAATTAGGATAATTTATATTAAAATGTCAATCAGTAATACGGAAAATTCAAGTGTGGTTCAGGGCAAAGCAGCTCATACAGCATATTGCACGCAAAGAACAGATCAAGTAAGTTGTAGGGTAAATCACGCTGTTTCATTGAAGAATTACTCTGTGAAAAGTCTATGTGAGAAATGCATCAAAATGGCATAGAGCTTAAGTGCTTTGGAAGCAAATAGCAATGGAGTATAAGGATAGCTAAGTTGATGCCTGCTGCAGATACGCTTTCTAAAGAATACCTTTAGACGCCATTTCCTATCAATTCATCATGAGTAAAAGGTGACCCACAGAATATCTGATCCTTCACACAAAAATCATCCTGCTTATTATGTGCTAGAAAGCTCAGGATTGGGTACTTCTGCATTTAGGTACTCAGATAGGTGGTAAAATGTATAGCGCAAAAAGTATAGCCATCTATTTCTCTTGAGTGCCCAAGCATGAGATGGCTAATCTTAGTACTAATATGCTTGAAAACTGGTCTCAGATTATATTTCATGCTGAAATGAAATAGTGATAATATAATGAATTCATGTGATTTGTCAGTGGTACTGTCTCCAGCTGTGTGAAAAAGTATATTGTAAAATACTACAAATGATCAAGAACTGTAAATGTGGCTATGCTGAAAAACGGATAAACTCAGAAACCATCGGCAGGTGGCACCACTGACATACCAAATGCCTGCAAACTTGGGAAAGAAAAGGTTTTTCTTGTCATCGTTTCCTTAAGTTGTGTTCTGCAGTAGCGTAGGCTCTCTCCACAGACAAGTTTGTAGTCACCGAAGCGTTTCGATGGATGTTCGTTTTCGGAAGGAGAAGGGGTTTCTCCTCTTTGTTTTTTTCCATCTCTTTACTCAACGCAAGAATTTTATTTTCCCAGTAGGTCCACCATTACAAGTGAACCAGTGAATGGTCATTTTTTTCCTTCCAGTTTAACTTTTATTTTTCTTGTTTGTATAAAGCCTACTGATAAGATCTTCATAAGCGTGATGATCTCATAGTGGCAAAGCTCAGAAATTAAGGACATGTAGTGCAACCTTCGAATGTATGAGAAGATTCTGTGTTTGTACACATAAAAATACTTGTTTCATAATGATCTCTGGTGTATATGTTAGTAGCTTTCTCAAGTATGTTCAGTTAAATTCAGTATGGTGGTGACTCGAAGCCAATTCTTGGCCCCTGGTCTAATCCTTTATTTCATTCTAAAAGGAGCAAAGCAGAACCACACTTTCTGTGTCATGGAAATTGTGCTTTTCAAAAAAAATTTTGTATTCTTCATTATGACTGGAAATTTTAAAAAGGTAACGGAAATGGATGATTTGGAAAAATTCCAAGCAGAAAGCTGGCAACCAAGCTGATAGTTGCTCGCTTACCTGGGTGATCACTAGTAGAGGATGGCAAATGAGTATGCCAAAGGAGGCTGTCAGCCTAAGAGCCTTGGGAAGTTGTGAACTGGTGACCTGCACAGCTGAGAAGCCTTAACAGAGGGTGGGCTATCTTTGGGATATCCTCTGTGGGTGATGGTGTGTGGTGTTTTTTTTTTTCTTAAAAAAAAAAAAAAAGGGGGGGAGTGATAGGATGCAGATTTTTCACAGTAAGTTTCAATTTTTCTTTAGTTTGTTAGACTTTGTGGTATTACTGAAAGTACTCACATATACTTTTGACAGCCCTTTCTAGTTTTAGTTGTCTTTTAATTGTTCTATATTAATACACATGCATTATCCAGCCAGGAAGGAAGATGTTGCCGATTCTCTCCTCATAAATAGTATACCGCAACCTAGAGGTTATTCAAGGAAATACGTTACATTCCTTCCTTCAGCCCAAGTAATAACACTGTACTTACTGGAAGCAGCTATCCTGAGCAGAAGCGGATTCCACGTACTGTTTCAGAGCAAGCCGGAACGCCTCTATATCTTCTTCTATCACAGACATTTGACGTTGAACAATCATTATGTGCTGATACAAATAACAGTACAGTATTATTGCCATATGATGCTATGAATTCCTTGTACTTTAAGGTAAGAAAATCTGTTATAAAACAACAAAAAAGATTTAATCACTGAAGAAAAGCCACAAATTCCCTTAAAAGTTTGCAGTGCCTGTTTCAGTGCTCTGAAATGGATAACTAGAATAGCGGATGAACGTGGCTTTTACATCTACGTAGGCTGATGGACAGAAGGAAATTCTAAGAAGGAGAATGCCCCAAATGGGTGTCCACCTCCGAAAAATGATGAGAGTTGTCCAAACCCTGGATGGAAGAGTCTCTCTGGAAAAGCGTGAAGCAAACATTGAACTTTGAAATACTTAATAATGAAGTCAACACATTTCCTTGGGTGAATCTATATGCAAGCAAGAGTGAAGTCTGAGGTAAGAGGCTATTCACATAATCTGAATTAGATGCAATACTGCATTTCATTGAGGTGCTTATCTCCTTTTCTGACTGTTGAGGAAATGCAGTCTTCTACCTTTCAGAGGTCTGACTCATATCTGAGTGAGATGCCTAAGGCAGCCCATGTTAGATAATGAATAGGGAGTTTTTTCCTCCACCTTTCGTTTTTTTTAAAAAAAAAAAAAAGAAGTAATCTTGATAAATAGAGAAAACTGTAGAAACACTTAGCATCAGAGAAGACCTTAGATCTTAGTTTCTATGCTTATCATTCAATATCATCACTTTTAGTAGCTTACATATTGACTCATCCATTGAAACGTTCCAATTTCACTGATTAAATATTTAAAGAAACACCGTGTGCTTCCTGACTAATACAATTTCATCTATAGCACGGGTTTTGACTCTCTTCTGTCTTGATTATTGATGCTGCTGTGTCATGGTTTACCCCCTCATAAAGCAGCCAGGCTAGTAATCTTGTTTGATCTCATTTAAGAAAAAAAATCTAATGTAAATCTTTGAAATAAGCAATGTGATAAATACGTATTTTGGGTTTTTTTCTATATTTGATGTTCATTTTCTTAGGATCAAAGTCTGGAAATTTAGGAATACTAGGGTATTTGAAATATTGAGTTAAATCAAGACATGAACACAATTATAAGTAAGTTTATTTCTGAGTATGATTTTGGTTTTGCAAGGTCATTATCTCTTAATGCTAGATGTTCTCTCATCTTACTACTTAAGGTTTGTTGTAGCAGTTTTTTGAGGGAAGGGGGCTGTACAACCCAATTTGAAGCACACAGGCAGCTTTAAGTGATGTTAAAGGAACAAAGAAGATACAATCCCATAAATGTTTCTGTCAATTTTGCTAAATCTTGGTAATGATACCTTTTACTCCTTTTGTGAGCTGAGTTTTTGGCTCACTGTACCTTTTGAAAATAAATAATGCAAAAATTATAAAAGCTATGCCCAAGTATTACAAGTTTTGCTTTGTTGCTTCTTGCACAGTGTATTTTGCTGACTAAAATGGATTCTTATCACTCGAAAAGTGAGGATTTTTTTTTTGGTCTTGTTCCCCCCCCCCCCCCCCCCCCCTTTTAACAAACTGAGATCAGGTGAGATTGTTGTCTCAATACCTAGAATTGAAAATCAAATGTCAAAAGTCATTATCTTGAAAAACACTTACAGATCTTGCATTTTCTTCTAAAACTTCTTCTTCAAATGGCTCAAGCTTTAGGTCCTTTCAGGCAATTGGAAAAAATGGAAATATAAGAGGTAATACTACAGATGTATTCTAGACTTACTTTTTCAGTAAACTATTCCAATAGCTAGATTATGTTTTATCTCCAGACATTTTAATTAAACCCCTTGCTTATTAGCTGCAAGTCAAATATAAGCATTGTGTGCAGAATGTTGCACACTTCAATGGTTAAATTCAACCTAGGCTCTTTTGTATACTTTAATGTTTTTGCTTTTTCAAATCAAGTAACTTAAACCACAAGTGGGTAGTTCTTCATTTGCAACAAATCTGTTTGTTTGCAAGCACATGTTGCAAGCATACGTTGGACTTTATTCAGAAAAGATGGCTATCTGCTTGAATTGTCATGTGGCGTATGGAGGTGAGCAAGCACGGTCATTTGGAATTAGCTGAATGTTAACTACTCTTATGTCATAATGAAAACTTTATACAAAAGCAACTTTTCCAGAAATGGTTGCAGCCACAAGTGACTGCTTTCTAGGCTTGTAAAACAATGTGCAAATGATTCACAGTAGGTTTCAGCACACTTCTGCTGCTCTTGCTTCTGAAGGCAGACTAGGCAGCAGCAAACAGATAAATTTGTAAGGAAATGGTATGCTTGCTCCATATGGAAGCTAGATGTGTGCTTCATGATTTTGTGATTTAGGCAAGCATCATCTAGTAATGCATACAAAATTATAATTTACATGGTCGATCCATGTGATACCCAGTGATTCACAGCTATTTTAGCACCTGAAAAAAGCAGAATTATTTGCAATAAGCAGGCAGAGCAAAATTCACTGTTTGTTAGTGGTGCTTCACTTACTACAAACGATTCTTGTGTCATGGAGATAAATGAATTTTTCTACATGCAGTTGGGTAAGGATTGATCAGCCTCAGGCAGCAGGCATTTTGCCAGCACAGATACTATACTCACTGAAAAGCTGGTAAGACGTGTGCAGCTAGAATCCAAATGAACGTGGAAACCCCACCAACAGCACATGGCAGAGCAAGTCAGCAATCAAATAGTAGTCACACATTAACTGCTTGTAACTGTACCTCTCATGCGGAATTTGTGTAGAAAAACATGAAATGTGTGTGGGGAAAAAATCTTTAATAGCTTATTCCTCAGTGTAGAGACTTCAGATAGAGAAGAGGGTTGTTTTTTTGTAACATTTCTATTGCATTATTGCCATATACCAAGCTTCATTTTTTTTTTTCAGTAAAATCCTTTTAAATTTTAAATTTCCTTAAACTCCTTTTGCGTTTCAGGAGGTCACTGGCAGGCTAGCAAGCTGCTACTTCCAAAGCAGAGTTGGAAGTACAGCTGGACCAAAAGAGATGGTTGAATTTCAAAAATTCAAAATCTAATTTATATCTATTCAGAAAAATTAAGTTGCTACTGAAATGTCATTAATGTGGCAACTGCTGTGTAATTACTTTGCTCATGCAGAAATAAACTCTAAGGAGGAAGCTATTGTATGCAGGCAGATGGCTATCCCCTGGCCCGAGGCTTAGCTAACTGACTGATCATGAGGAATGGCTGGATGTGAATGAGAAGCTGCTAAACTGAGTGAGAAGCTGGCGAAGGTTACAGAGTGCCGGGAGGAATGGCAGAATTTCACAGACGGTTAAAGGGAAGTTAGAGAAGAGACCATCAGATTTCATAGATAATTGAAGGGAATATCGAGGACCTTTGGGGGAGTGGAATCATGCAAGGCCAGCAGTACCTAGGGTAACTATCGGTAGGTAATACCACATAAAGCTGGGATGGCCTAGGTAACAGAATTAGCAAATTTTGGTACAGATGCAGCAAAATTCAGATCAATGGAGAAGAGGTAATTATGGACAGCTCATTTATTTGGCAGGGGACAATGGCAGAGAACGGGATGGGTCAAGATGGGTATGGGAAGGACGAGTGCGGGAAAATGGAGAAGAGGGAACATGAGCGAAGCCAGGTGCATGTAAACAAATTGCTGGCGAGTACACTTGTCGGGCCGAGCCTTGTGCCTGATCACGCCTAATTATTGTATCTACTTACTAAATCCAATTCCAAAGTGTTTTCTGTGTGCATGTACGTGTATAATTTTTTAGTGAACTTCAAGTTGGACTAGCAGGCGAGTAGGGGGAGACCCACATCTGCAAAGGCCCAAGGTCTGAGCCAATGACTGGGAAGGGGCCTGGGATCCAGGCATGAATATTAGATGGACTTAAAGCCCCTGCTAATATTTGAGGGATCTGTGAATGTGGTGTGTTTTATCCCTCTAGAGACAGTGAGGGTGTGTATGTGTTTCACTAAGACATCCTCCACAGGATCGGCATGGATGCTCCCGTGTGAGGGCTGCCTGTGTTTACATGGGTGCTGGTTAAGGCGCCTGTGTTGGTCTGCGTGACCAGCTGAGTGTGGGTATGTGTGTCTCTGCCTCACGGTTGCGCGTGCTCAGCCTTGCCACTGGCTGGACCTACAGAGAGGAACAGCAGCAGCAGCGTCTATTAGACAGACAGGAGAAACCTCCTGGGCAGGTGAGTGCACCACTCTTGGCTCTCATAGGCCAGGAAGAAGGAAATCTCCCAGGTCCCAAAATTCACTGAATTCAGCTTCTCCTTTAGCAGCTATCTGAAACTGTCTGTCAGTAGAGGCACTTCATATAGGGCACTATACAGGAATTGATACCTCACTTTTTCTTCTGCCCTCCTTTCCTTCTACAAAAGAAGAAAAAGCCACCACACACAGACAGAAAACATCTTTTGAAGTATGAAGTAGCACTAGGTTTGAAGTATGAAGTAGCACTAGGCCTGAATGAAAACTGGAAAAGTAGACAGAGGAATGTTACTCAGCTCCTTAGAAGCCCTAGGAAGCCTTGGTGTCTTTGAATCAGATGGGTCATTTGCCAAACTTCCCCAGAGTTAGAGACCCTTGGAGGGCTGAGCTCCAGCTCAGGAACTGCTGTGTGGGGGCCCGTGCAGCCAAGGAGCCAGGGCAGCTCCCGTGGCTTCCAGGCGCCCGGAAACTCCCCTGGCAGGAGGGTGCGAACTGCATCGGTGCTTGCTGAGACTGTATTTATTAGCTAAGTGTTTGAATTTTTAAATATCAGAAATAAATCTTTCTGTCAAATTCTAGTAGGAAAGTTTGGACAGGACAAGAGGGGAAAAAAAAGATCACACCCTAAAGGGGAGGCTTGGACCATGTTCCCCAGGACAAGCATAAGTAAATGCAGCAATATCTTCCAGTCATACATTAATGTGGCTTTTCAGATCTCCATGAAAAGTTGTATCTGTGGAGATGTCAAAGGGGAGTGTGGAAAACTGTTGGATAGCTGGTAGCAGGAAGATCGTGGTGCGTTATCTTTGGGGAATGGCCGTAGTTTCTAATGATGGGATTTGTGACTTGGGAACAGGTAATTTTAAAAAGGACCAGCAACTTTTTCCTAACGTTTTGAGAATTTTGATCAAATTCAACCCAACAGCCTGGCCTGTGGGGATTGATGTGGGAGAGGGAAGGGATGGAAAACCCCAAACTTCGGGTCCATTGTTAAATTTCTGATTTTTTTTTTTTTATTTGAAGTTATCCTTCCATCTCCAAATTGTTAGTTGTTTCCTAGAAAGGGTTAAAATATCTCAAAATAAAATAAGTATCTTTATTTTTGGATTTGCCATTTTGTTTTGTCAAAATCAATCCTTTTTGTTTTTTCCAGAAAATCAAAAAATCTGTTAGCCACACATCTTTGCCTGAAGCCTGAAACTTACATATTTTAGAATGTTGTGCACAGTACATTGCATATACAGCAACCGTCAGAGTCCCACGGTAATGTTTTATGTTATTCATATATGCAAGGAGTGTGCTTTGTATATATACAGCATGTGCATGTATAGCATTAAACATGCTCATTTGTCTGTCAACTCCAGAAACCAGCTCTGTAGATACTGATTGGATCGTGCTCTCATGAAACAGGAATAAGCAAAGTGAACAGAAAATGTAGGCGTTTAATGAGTTTTAGCTCATGTAGCTGATGCTGAAGTTTGAGCCATTACCTGTTGGAAAGACAGTATGACTAGGACATTGATGGGCATTTGTGGTTTAAGGATTGCTTCAGAAATCTTTACTGAAAATGAGAGAAAGAACAGATTAAAAAAAAAAAAATGCACACCTTCTTTTCTAGTCTGTCAATCAGCTTTTGGAGTCTGTTTATCTGGGTTATCCACTGATTGTCTTCCTCAGTCCAACCTTTGGAAAATTTAAATAATGAAGAATATAATGCTACTAAATGCTAGAACATAGTATATTCATTTACTGTGTAAAAAAAAAAAAAATCTTGTTGAGAAATACAATTAATTACAAAAGATTGTGATGCAATTAATTCAATGTTCATTTAGGTGTAACTAGGAGGAAGCATGATTTTAACTGTAGCAATGATTTTCTTTCTTATCACCAGCAGAAATCCAAGAGAAAATGCAAATCCAATACAAAATTACATTCTATGTTAACTCCAGTGTGTTTGAAATTGTTGCGATACCTGAAGAAAGGAATGCTCTTCTCTGCAGATGGAACCAGCTTGTAACCTGAGCACATGCTACTCAAAATAAAAGATCCCCTTTTTAGGGGGTTAAAGCTTTCTCTTTGTTAGTATCTCTGCTGCTTTGAGTGGATCAAAATAAAATGAGAGTGTGGAGTGGGGAGAAAACATGACTCTGGATATCTTGAAGAATTAGAGACGAGCTCTGTTCGGACTAGCCTTTATAGCGACTGATAGTTTGGGAAAGGAGACTATTACTCTTCCTGTTCCTCATTTCTTAATCTTCTTTATGTAAAGCAGTTTCTATAAGAGTCAGCTCTCCTGTTCCATAGCAAGCCTGTCTCTGGGATTCCTTCCAAATACACCCCATGAGCGGATCGTGTAATATGTCTTCTCTGCAATCCCTCTTTTTCCTGAGAGCGCTAAAGAAAGAAGTGCAGTCCAGTCTGTCTTAATTATTCCAGCATGGCCAATACATCTTAGGCTACCGAATCTTTCTTACGCTTGCAGATATCAGACCTGCTGTTAGGGCCCTGACCACAACAACGTTGCTGTGATCGGTTTTGTTGGTGTTCTTAACGTCCTGACACAGTGCTTTTCTCAGCCTTGAGTCCAGGAGTACTCAAGGGTTAAGAATGTATGGGTTCCTTCCCATTGAAAACCATCCTCGTGGACTGCAGAAAAAGAGTTAATCAGGTGTACATGTGTAATGGTCTAGGTTTCTGGCATGGTTTGTTGGGGGGTCTGTAGTTGCTGAAGGAGGCTGTTAACATGATCCCCTAGAGTGTCTCCTTTGTATTAAGAATATGGAGCTTTCTATTAGTTCCAAAAAGGCTCATTTACCTGCAATAGCTGCTTTTTTTCACTTACTCTGCAGGGGGTCTTCAGCTATGTTCATCTGCAACATGGCATCTTGCAGGTTTTCTTCCACTAATTTTGCGTATAATCTTGTGGTGGACTCTGTAGTTGATTTGCTAACACTAACTGGGTGTTTCCTTCAGCTAATGATCTTTCTTTACTTTTCCAACCAAGCAGTGCTCCTAGGTGCTATTACGTAAGCTTGGTGAGGTGGAGAAATAGGACCATTAGGACTGTTCCTTCCTACACTAGGTTTTTGCTTTTGAGATTTTGATTTTGAGATTTGAGATGCTTTTGAGATGTGCAATTTTTGCCTGTGGTGACTGCAAATTTTGACCAACTTAAGAGTGATTACATTTCATCATAATAGCTTTCCTAATTTTTTTGTTCCTTTAAGTCACAGAAGTCAGCAGCAGAGGAAAGGCTAAAGACACTGGACGTTAGTTTTGTTTTGTCTCTTCCTTTGGATAGGATATGACCTTTTCAGAAGACTTCTGAGCTCTCCACCTCTCCTGTAGTGACACTGCTGCTGTATTATCACCTGCTATCATATAGCAAAGATGAAGCTAGTAAATGTAGTTCCACAAATGCGCAAGTATCTCAGAGTCTCCCTAAAGTCTCTAGGAAGTTTGTTGTTCTGCCATATCTGAGGCTTTTAGATGGAAAGGGTAATACTCCAGAAAGCAGATGTGTGTTATTAGAGCACTTTCTGCAGTCACCCATGGTACGACTGTTTACATAAGTGATTGCTCAAAGGTTGTTTTTCCAAACTGAAGATTTTTCAGTGGGCGTTCTTGAAACATACGTTCATAACCCACTTCTTTTCCAGCTCAGACCTCTCGTGACATTTGGAATATATTTTCATTAAACAAATCCTGATGCTGAGGGCATACCACAGGTGTGATTCACAGGGGAGACAGAGTATGGCCTTTTCCCAACAGGTGCAAGGGCTAAAGACATGCTGGCTTGCATGCTGAGAGGGTATGCACACCTATGGTATAACTGTGTGCGTGGACAGCCATCAGGAAGCAGGAAGACAAAATGCCAAGTCAAATACACATCAAGAGATGGAAGAGGCTTATGTAGCAAAGTGCATGAGAATAGCTGTTGAGAAAGTAGCTAGCTCATTAAGATTACATTAACACAGTAGCTGGATGTGGTGTGGTATGGATTTGTTTGGGTCCCTCTGTACTCTGGAATTAAGAATGCAATAACGATGCTACGAGACCTTCCTTGTTACAGACACCAGTGGGTCACAGCAAGGGGCCAAACATCAGCATGTAGTATAGCATTATGTTGAATGAACAGTATCATTTCACTGAGCGGCAGAAAGCGAGTCATGAAAGTGCCTGACAGAAGGGTCTTCAAAAGAGGATTAAAAAGGAAGAGGTAAGCACGTGGCCGCCAACAGCGAGATCTACGTGACTAGTCAAGAAATGAGCTTGACCCATCGTGTTGTTTGGTGTCTCAATCATGTGTGTGCCTTGACTCTGAGAGACATGACTAAGCGTGAAGATGCCTTCACTGCCACCTTAGGTTTAATATCACTGCTTCCAAAGAATCCACTTTTTACCCTCTCACTTTTTCCAGAGTAGAAGTCATGTTAAATTAAATCTTTTCTCTCTTCAGGTTTTGTATTTCCCCTTTCAGTTTCTTGCTTGTTTCCCTCAGCTGTAATGTAAGTCATGATAGACAACCTGGTTCTCTATAAACTATAATCCCAACTTTTCATTCATCTGTAGGCTCTAAGAAGTGCTGAGTGAACCCACAGCCTCAAAATAATATCCCTGTGGTGCACTGTCCAAGTGGAGTCAGTGCAGAGGAGAATTTGGCCCAAAGTTATGTATTTATTTTTTATCAGTTCAAAACTATGGCTATGTATTTGTTTTCCTTACCCAGTATGTCATATTGAAGGTACGTTTCTGTCAGTAAAGTACCTGAATTGATTAGCATTTCTAGCTTAAAAACTGGGGGGTGGGAGGGTGATACATGTATATTTTTCTTTGTTTGTGTATGTGCATGTGTTTTAAGTGTATTTAAAATATGAAATACCATACCTGTGTCGAAATGAGGGCTGTTTGGTGATAGGCTGTTGTTTCTTTGAAGCCTTCGAGCTGAACGTTTTCCTGGCCGTTTAATTGAGAGCACTTCTGGTTTTGTTGGGCCTTGTCTATGTAGAAACAGAGGACAGTTCATAAGGTAACACGTGAGCGAGCTTCTCTTTTCTTTCTGTTTTCACAAAATGTGTTAGTATGTTCCTTTTAGAATTAGGAGAAATACCTCTTAAGACTACTGAATTATTTTATAGATTTTTCATTATTAATAATCAGGTGTCTTTAGATTGCTAGTCATTAAAGAGCATGGGGTGGGGGGGGAGAAGAGTTAAGTTGGTAACTTATGCCTATCTTTTAGAGTCATAAAGCTGGAGGTATGTCAGTGATGTGGTTTTGACCTAACCCAGGGAATCATTCACACAGCTTCTTCTCACGGTTTGCTAAGCATTTCGTAGCATCCGTGTGACAGAACTGGGGTCACACAAACAGCTGACACATACCAGATTAAGAAATTACTTTTATTTATACTGTGAAGGCAGAGTCCTTGACGCTTGAGAGTTTGTATCTAGTGGTTTCTCTTTCATGATTGAGGTGAGGAATACTGAAGGACCAGGACTACATTTTGAATGTTTGGTCAAACTGTTAGTTGCAAAGAATATTAGACAGGAATCTAAACAGCTCAGTAAATAATTCACAGATCACTACTTTAGAAGACTGTGCTGTCTCCTGAAGCACAGAATGAAGCTAAACCTCATCAAAACCTCCTGAAATCTCCCTTTAGATATTTTGTGATGTTATTTATTGCAGTGTATGAACAGGATAAAATCCTATAACAGTGAGCCAAACTGTAGCACCTCCCCAGTGTAAGAACTCTTAGGCCTCAATGGGGTTTTGCTTCAGTCTGTTTGCTCCTCAGTTAAGTTAGAGGCAAATTAAGATAACTTTACATAGGACACCTGTTTACTGGGGCATCTACACTAAGAACTCACCCCATTTCCTCCAAAATAGCTGTAGTTAAAGTGCTGAGTTGACCTGGCTTATGTTTCTTGCGCTGCTACCTTAGAAAATGGGGGAGGTGGTATTTGCATCAACAGTATCTCAACTCCTCCTTCTCATTTTATTTGCCATAAACCATGCTGACAATCCAAGAGGATATTTTTGAACAGCTATACTGACAAACCCAGAAAAAGAAATCGCTGTAATGCCCTACCAGAAGAGAAAGCTAGCCACAAAAGGGATTCTCCTTGCACTGGGGCACTAGATGAAGTATAAAACAGTCTTGGTCCAAGTGCAGCTTCCTGATATATTTTGCATCCTTATACAGCTTACGCATTTCTAACACTGTTCTCGAACCTCAGCTCCTCATCCAATTCCTCCACACTGGGCAGAAAGCTGGCTCACCTTTCTTGCCGAGTTTGTTCCTCTGTGGCTTCCATGGCACACTCCAGAGAGGTCTGGAGGGACTGAAGCTGATTCAGTGTTTCTTTCAAAAGAAAGCGAGTCACAAACTGCTCCAAGCTAGAAGATTCCTGATAGTCCTAAAAATACATTAAAAATTGGTGACAATTTGCACAATATATTAGAAATATATGAGAGGAGATTCAGACTTCATCCAGAAGAGAAGCAGCATGAAAGTTCTGGTGCTTGTGCATGCAAACCACATAACTGTGTTTCGTGTTTCTGGACAAAAAGACCTCTGAATTTCCACGTATGCACACTTTTTCCATACGTGCTAAGGGAGGCCCAGGTGCATACTTACGCTGCTTTACAGCATAGTTTCTGCTCAAAGAAAGCTTTTACATACATTTCTCAACTCCAAGTGATGGCAGTACCACAGTAATTCTTAAGTATGAAAAAGCCATACGGTCATACAGTGCGCTGCAAGTCTAATATCTACTCACAATATATGCTACTAAACCGGTTCTTGTTGGAAGACTTCTGCTATAGAAATTTTAAACCACACATGAATCTGATATCAAGCCAGGAGCTTTATGTTTATTTCTTCTGTCTTCAGATTAATCGAGTGTGAGGTAAATAATTTATTTTTAAGTCTATAGAAGAGAGGTACTTGTGGGATACATTGTCTGTCTACTTTTTGAGCAAATACCTGAGGCTAACATCAGCCCTGTAAGTAACATTTGTGGCGATCTCTTTATGGGATGCACATCCTATCATGCAAGAAGAAGGCTAATTTATCCTAAATTTGCTGACCTCTGCATTCTAACTGACTTAGAGCTCTGTTGCACCTGACAGAGATGATTTTTGCCCAAGTATTGGTGTTTACAACTCTTCTATGCAGAAAACTTACTTATTGCACCCAATAGGGCAAGTGGCTATTCAATATTTTTCTTAATTTTTATTGAATTCTCCAACTATATTATCTGCACAGATATCACTTAAATTTCAGTGTAACTTTTTACTATATTTGCGAATGATGTTTATCTATGCACTGAAATTAGTGGGATTATTTCCATTGATTGTAATTGACATTAAATGAGGTCTCTCTATACTTCCTAATCAAAGGGTTAAGCAGGCCACATCCCTTCTGTACAGTGTTAATGTGGCTCAGTGACCTGCAGGATGGATTGCGAAGGAGGAATTTGGCTCTAAGGCTGACAATTCTGAACTTACGATGACATTGGGCAACTTTGACCAACTTGCTGAGTGTCACAGTTCCTGCCTGTTGAAAGATAACTTACTCATCCTTGTAAGATTCTTTGAAGACTATGGAAGGTACTTAGAATATATAAATTGTCAGCATTACTATAATTTAAGTC
Organism: Struthio camelus; assembly: GCF_040807025.1. NCBI lineage: Eukaryota > Metazoa > Chordata > Aves > Struthioniformes > Struthionidae > Struthio > Struthio camelus. The sequence continues at coordinate 150,683,983 of NC_090943.1, forward strand.
TTGGAGGAAAAAAATTGTCCACAAGAATCCAAATGAAACCTCAACTCCAGTTCTTTAGCAGTGAGGAGTTACCAGCCATGCTTTGTTATCATTACACCGCTGTTTATTTCCCAGAGAAAAAGGCCTCACCTTCCTTTTACTAAGGAGACACTGGTACGAGATTCCACTAGAAGAGAGAAAATGTTAATTCTTAGTTAAGAAAAATGTGTATCAATTTATTAAGCGTATACTGTGTTAGAATTAGATTAACTGGTGTGCATCAGCATTAATAATGGGACGGCGTCTGTAAGTGAACTGGAAAAATGGCCTATTTTGTCAATTTTATAACCATGAATTGCAGTGTATTAGCATATATATTATGCTGCGCAGCAGTTTGGGCAGTCTGAATAAAATAAGTCTGTGTTAACATATCACACCTATTGTTACTTTTACTGATTGTGGGTGAAAGAGGGTAATTTTCCACATCCCTCATCAAGAGACAAGTGCGACCTTTGTGAGCAGCTAAGATTTGAATTTCCGTTATGCAACTGAAAATAGATATAATTACAGATTTTCCTATGAAAAAGGTCACAGTGATTTTTAAAGCTTGCTTGCAGCTGCCTTAAAAGCTGCAGAAGAGGCTCACCTTTTATAAAGGTGGAGTAGGAAGGGTTCAGGTATCTTCTAAGGGAGTCCGCATTTCAGATTTAGTGACTCTTTTGATCCCCTTGAGCCCTGGTTCCCGCTCCAGTTCTCTCCCCCTTAGGTGACCTGACACAGTGCTGATCCATTTTTTGGAAAAGAAGCTCCTTGAGATAGTGAAGGATAAAGATAGCTGTGTTCGTTTCTTTGGGGCAAGCAAACTAAACCTACTTGGCACAAACAGGTAACTGAATGTTTTCAGAAGGGCTGAGGCAAGAGCCCTGCTAACTGCAAGGGTGAAACCTCTCCAGAAGGAGGAGGAAGAACCCTAAGAGTGATGGATGGATAGTCAATTAAGGCATCAAAGGGAATGGTCCAAAATTCATGCAATAGCAGGGAGCAAGATCAGGAGAAAAAGAGGCAAACATCTGTGTTTAATAGGGAGAACCAATTTATTTGATGGTAGAAAAGGCAAATCCTGAACAGATTACTTCAGGTGTGTGTATCAGAACTTGCAGAGTGTCCGAGCTGGTGGTTTTAGAGACAGAACTGAGTAACTGTGGTCCAAGCCAAAGGCTGATCTGTTGGCGCCTGTGTCACTTACGTCTTTGTGACTGTGCGAGTATTTTGTGTCTGGACTAGTAGCCTTAGTTACGAAGAAAGCACATCTCTCAAGGTCCATTTTACATAATTTAGTTATATCGTTTCATATCTACAAGGAGCATAATAATGCATGACATAAAACTAATTTATAATTACTATTTTTTTTAATTAAAAAAAAAAAAGAGAGAAAGAGAGAGAGAAAGCACTGTGTATGCCTAAGCTGCCTATCGCCAAGATCCTTTTCAGGATGTGGAAAGGCTGTTAGAGTGTGATAGGATTCAACTTAGGAAGTTTATACAAAAATACAAAAAAACTAAGCCCCAAATCGTTAGGCTAGAGGGCTGGAGATTGTATTTTGTTCTCTTTGCAATGCAATTGAGTGGCCTAGATGGTGTAAGAGTCTTTACGCCCTGATATCTTTTGATCTTACTAGGGAACTGATGCAGCAAAGTCTGATCCTCTCTTCTCAGTGAAAAACATCTCATTCTCAGCATCTAGAACTGACAAGCTGCATTTGTCAGTTGAAGCAGGAAAAAGCTTATTAGCAATGTATAACAAATTCCATTTAATCAATCATAGAATAATTTAGGTTGAAAAGGACATCTGGAAGTCATCTGGTCCATCCCCCTGTTCAAAGCAGAGCCAACTTCAGAGCCAGCTTGGGTTGCTCGGGACTGTGTCCGGTTGAGTTTTGAACATCCCCAAGGATGGAGATTCCATCGCTTCTCAGCAACCCCGTCCAGTGCTTCACTACCCTCACCTTGTAAAGTATTTTTCTTCTGTCCAGTCAACTTCTCCTTCTGCAAGTTGTAGCGATTGCCCCTTGTCCTTTTGCTGTGCACCTCTAAAAAAAGAACGTTATTCCATCTCAGCTATAACCCACTGTCAGGTAAGAGAATTAGATCTTCCCATAGTCTCTTCTCCAGACTGAACAGACCTAGTCCTCTTGGTCTTACTATATTGCTGTTGTATTAAATATTAGTTTATATAACAGTTTATATTTTTATTTATTCTTTATTTATAAGTGTTTATAATAACACTTTATAATCATTACTTATTACTATTATATTACTTTGTAATTTTCTGTTTCCTATTTTATATTATATCAAAATATTTTCGTAAAAAATATTTATGCTTATCTTTGCAGAAAAAACCGGAAGCAACTGAAAATTAGTTACCATCAAGTCTAACTCAGCAAGTTAGACTGTCCTTAATCTGCTTAAATTGCCCTTGATCATGGAATGTTTCTCGTTCTGAACATTTAGATCTTAGATTAAAGGGAAGCCAGACTGAGAGATGCTCATTGTGTTGTCTTGTGATTTCACACAAATGCAACTTTACCAATATCCTCTTTGTAAGAGGCAACGGATGCATAATAGGCCAAACTATTATGAAGGATCACTAAAAATAGATCCAATTTCAATTTAAAAATTTGGCACAAACGTAGCAAGTATTTCATTTAGAATAAACTACATGTTTAAATTCTGGCTACAGAACTGGAGCCGTGACAATCTAGAGTAACCACTTGCAGTGCTGACATTCAAGAACAGTCAAATAAAATCCACAGCAATGTGTCATTATAGGAGAATACTGAGGCACATTTTTAAGAGTGTCCATCAGAGCAGCAGCATATTTTGTCACTCTCTTTTACTGGGATTATTGAAGGAGTAATTATTATAGGAGTACTATTATTGTAATAATAGTATGTATAAAATTCATGCATAAATCAAAAGTAGTTGGTTAACTCTTATTAAGTGCACCAAAAAGCTTAGAGATAAGTAACTGTATTTTGGCTTTTTTTTTTTTTTTTATATCAGCAGGTGGTAGCAATACGTGTAATTCAATTGCTCCTGGGGCTACACTGTAGTAAAGTAAACAAGTAAAACATCAAAGTTGTAGGTGGAGTGTTTCAATAGATATTGGCAGGGGAATGGATATATTAAATGCTTTTTTTTTTTTTTTTTGCTGTGAAGTGATTTCTATGCCCTTTTGTATTTAAAGGCATGGATATCAACTTAATTAAGGTTGTGGGTTTTTTTGAAAGTTCTGACAACTTAACACAGCTTCTTCTGCTACCAGAAAAATTTGAGCATGGGCTTCTTCTGACCCGCTAGATCTAAGAATCCCACAAAAGGATCAAAGAAGTTCCCAAGAGTTATTATTAGTCTGATAAAGAGGTAGGAGGAGGGGAAGGGGGTGAATATCTAAAATATCCTTGCACAACTGCTCAGAATTCATTACTTGCAGCTCTTTGATTTTTTCTGCATTTGACTTGACTTGCAATAACAGCCATGATCTTAAATTATATAGGAAATAGATAGAAAATCCTATGCAATGAAATTCCAGAATTTCTCATAGCATTAATAATGTCCCTAGATAAAAATAGCTATTCAGTCATAGGACTCTCTCTGCTTTGTAGCAGAGTGTACCGCAGGTGGTGTATTCAGCACTGTCACCAGCAATCCTCTCTTCACATGAATTTCCAGCAGACAGCTGATGAGCAGTTGTGTACGTGGATTTATGCAAAAAGCTCCAGACTCCAATTCTAACTATTGGCAGTTATGTCTCATTAAAAATCAGGGAAAGAAAAAATATCAGGGAAATTCAGTCAAGACATTCAAGGCCAAAAGAAAATACTTTTTGATGGTTCATTTTTAGGAATTTGCAGATGGCAGTTTAATCAGTTTTATAACAATGGACAAAGGAGAATATGAGAAACAACTGTGTCTGCAGATGGGAACAAATGACCTGCATTCAAAATCAATGCATGTAAAATGATAGTTTGGTTAACCTCAGTAAAGCCTTCCTATCACTGTTCTCAGGCAGCAGGGCTATAGTACAGTTATGCATTACACTAGGGCACATTTTGCTGCAGAAGGAGCATTTGTAAAAAATGCAGTTTCACGGAGACCAAGACGACGATTCTGTGAAAATTGTTAATAAACTCTAGTCATATGTAAAAACTGGTACTAGCCAATTTAACATGGATTTTGACAAAACAAAAAACAATTTGAAACTTCATTTTTCTCACACAGAATGTTAGTTGTGTATTACTGACATATTTTTCTAGCTTTTTCTCGGTTATTTTGTTTTGAGATATACTTTACATAATCATTAAAAATATATATGATTAAAATGTATGATTAAAAATATGATTTAAAAATCTAGATATTCTGGTTTATAATGGGTATCAGGCCACCAGAGTGCAGTGTTCTACATAATTACTATAAACGTACCATCAATAACTATATTGCATGCCCCCGTGTTATTCTTTCAGCTCCCATGATCTTTTCTCCCATCTCCCATGATCTTTTCTCTACTTTAGCTGGCTCCTATTTATAGAGTATTCAAGAAATTTTCTGTAACAACAAGGCTGCGTTGACTTCACTTAGTTTTTCTGGGCGAAGCAGAGAAACTGAATGATTTCCCTAGGAGTGGAGAATTAGAGGTGCTGGGCTGGTGACCAAGGCCGATATCTCACTGTTGCACAGCATGCCCTCTCCTTCCTAAATTTTTGCAAGCAACAGGTAAAAGGCAGTTACTTTTTTTTTTGCCCCAAATGCTTGAGTTGGGAGGCTGTTCCTGAACTTGTTTGCTTTAGTGAATAGGAATTATGTTTCATTTCAATCCCAAACTTATTCAACGATAATTTATGTTTTGCATATTTAAATACTGGCTATAAACCAGCCATGGTTAATGCTGCCTAAATGGTGTCTGGTAGTTTGCTGAGCCTACTTCCCAGCTATCAGAGACCGATCTTGTCATCTCTTTGATAAAATAGTTGAAAAGGAAGGAAAAAAAGAATCCAAAGCAAAGAATGTGAGGTTATATCAGAGTCTGAAAAAGAAATTGTTCAGACTCTCACCCCTTATTTCCTATGTTTGTCTGCCCTTACTTTCCCATTTAAGTCTGCAGTGCTTTTGTCTCTGGAAGAAAAACAATGCATTTCTATTAACACGAGGTGTGTGCACTCAGAGGTCACCTCGCTCCTGATTCAGTTTTGAAAAAGCGTACTGCAGCTATTCTAGCCGGAGAGCCTTCTCCCTTCTGTGGAAGTACGATCTTGCAGTACGTTTCAGGAAAAAAAGAGATGTAAGAAATGGAAAAACAAAATAAGGGTGATGAAAAGAAGGCACAAGGAGACCAGACTATGGAGGCTCTTTAGAAGGTGGTTTTAAATCATCTGAAACAGCCCTTGCCTCCCCTTCCAGCCTCAGCTGCCAGTCTTCACTGCCGGTGCTAGTGGGACCTGTGTCCTCTTTGCCAGCCTTCTACAGATGTCTTAGACATCCTCAGATACCCCAGGCTCTCTACAATATCACTAGACACCCATGTTGTGTATATTGTCCTTATTTCCTAAGAATATGATATTTTTGGTGATTAAATGATTCCCTGAAATTCTTTTTCCTACTTTACTGACTAGTCGAATAGCTTACCACCAAGAGCAGGTTGCATGTGCAATAAATTATAGTGATATCTGATTTTTATCAGAATAAAAATGATAGGACAAAACCTGTTCTTACTGAATAACTGACAAATAGAAACAATTGTACAGGCTGATAACTTAAAGAGGACATGTTCCTTGGTCTGTAAGTTTCCTGTTTTCAGTATTCACAAGTTGACTATTAAGGTTAATAGAACTGAGGTGCCAAACACCCTAGAATAAAAAAATAGTCCATTTTTATCGACATACCTAATTATTCAGTGATAAACTTCTTTTCATGTGCTGTGGGTTGCAAAGTTTCTCTTCACTGTGTTTGTATGTGACTGTAAGCTATGGCATGGAATAAAAATGTAGCTTTCCGAAAGCATCATGTATATTTCATTAATAAAAAAGTTAATATTAAATATTTTAATTAATAGGTTTCTGCATCTTGTTACAAAGCATGTCAGGAAAAAAGGCTTAAAGAACAAGCTTCCCAGTGCCTCCATAAGGGTTTGCTCAGTCTTTAATTTTTGATGCTTCCTATTTATAAGGTGAAGAAAGAACGAGGTAAACACAACTATCCCAGCTTGTTCTTTGATCAGGAAAACTGCAACCTGCCAGCTACAAGAAATATAACTGACACCAATGACTAATCTGTCCTTTTCCACCGCTGTCCCGAGCAACAAAGCCAACTCATACAGTCTCTCCATCCTGAGGAGAGAAACAATCAAATATCAAATGCCAGAAGTCTCCCTATAAATCCTCAGATATATATTTCCCTTCCTTGTGTAAGGATAAATCACACGGAGATCAGGACCACACAGAAGGGCTCCCCCCGTATCCTCTGGTAAGATGTCTTTTGCATTTAAAGCATGTTGATTGCAACTGTAATTAAACATTTCCCTTGCTGAAAAACGTTCCTTTTTATATCTATTTCTCTGCGTTCTTTAGGCTAGCACTTTCCCGTCAGACAAGGACCGCAAGACCCGTGCCACTCCTCCGCTAGTGAGGGCTTCCTGTGTTCCCATCTCAGACACGGCCCCGGAACTGTTCATATTAGGAAAAAAGTCTGAAACTGGGATCAGTGAGCTCGTGCTCACTGTGCAGCATCAAAATCTGCAAACACCCGTACTCATTTGAATGAGACCGCTGAAAGAGTAAGCTGCTAGTCAGTTTGCTTAGACTGGAAGGATCTGGCTCCAAAATAGTAAAAGAAAGGAGTCTGGATCCAAAGTCCCTTAAAACTGCTAAAAAATCTGGAACATTTTCTCCCTTAGATGACTCAGTTTTTTTTCATTTTCAGAGTATAAGAATGGTAGCAAGGAGAAAAGCTCAGTTCAGGAAAGCTGCACTCATGACCTTTTCAAACCACAGCAAACACTACTACATCCTTCTGCTCTGGTTTTAAGTCATTCATTTGAGAGTGGCTTGCAAGGAAGGAATCTTGCTCTTATCAGTTTTAATACATGTGAGTATCCCCAGAAAGGCAACCACAAAAGCAAGCAAACTAACATAAAGCAAAGAAATTCCTCAAGCAGGCCAAAAAAATCACATAAGCTTTGGAGGGAAGGCACATTAGCTCCTCTAGCCTTTTGCTTTAACATCTTTATTTCTGCAAGTATTTTAAATGCATGGGGATGAATGACACCTGCTTTCTCTTACAGAACTTATTTTACCTGCACTTAATCATTGCATTTCATTATGGATAACATTTTATGCCATCTTAGTTTCTTCTCACAGTTTTTTTAACCCTCCTATTTGCACTGGCCAGGGTTTTTTTCCTTCCTAATTGTCTCATGCCTCTCAGGTCCGTTCACAGTGGGCAATGCAGTGTGCGTTTTTTAAGACAGTATTTTGTGTAAGAAAATGTCTGTTTGTAAATCCTGTGGAGACAGATAAAGTACATTGAAATTATACTGTAACTACTTTGCAGGAGTCAGTTATCTGCTAATCTGTTAGGAAAAAAACAAACAAACAAAAAAATCACATGAAAATCGTTTGGAATGATATGGGCGATTAGATTTTAAATCCTGGTTTAAATCTAGGAATCCATAGCCAAGCCAAACTCTGATTGCCCTTGGCGAGAGCTCTTTCTGACTAAAGGCTGAAGCAGCTCATAGGTAGAGAGTATGTGTAAACTACGATATTTATTCAATAATGTCTGTGATTTCCAAAACTTATGGTGAATTAAAAACAACATGAAAAAAACAAGACAACATAAAGAGTCAAATCTCTTCATGTAGAAAAGCTATTTGATATATACTTTTGTACTAGCTTTATAGATATGAGTCAAATAATATCATTCATTTTGGTGTTATCAAATTCGGTTTAACATATATGGTAGGAAGCAAATAAAAGTATATTAAACTTTACTTTTTTTTTAACTTTTAGGTCTGTTTATATCTGGAATAAGGAAGGTTTACAGGTTCGTTTTTTAGAATTTCAGACATGCTGATCCACTGTTTTGCGGATCACATGCTGAGCTGTATTTTCCGCTAAAGCCCGACACTTCTGGGTTTCCCTGGAAACCAGACATGAACAATTTAGCTCAGAGTCCGACTCTGCAGTTGCCTCTCATGTAAGGTATCTACCAGGAAAGGACAATATGACTTGGTAGGAAAGTAGGGCTTTTCTATGTGAGGGACACACTGGTGATTGTTTATACGACTCTGTGGTAGATAAATAAAATAAATGGAGTGCCACATTGCTCCCTTTTCCCTCAAATACTTAGACAGACTGAGCTGCCTCTCTGAAAGGACACACAATCTGGAAGAGTTTTGCAGAGACTGTTAGAGGTGCTGAGCTTTCTCAAATCCATGAAAAGTCAGAGGGGCTAGAAAGCCATGGCAACCCTGAGGACCGGGTCTGTAGTTAGCCCCAAGCCCCGCAGAGCGCGGTTCAGGTTCAGTCTGACGAATTCCTGCCGCCAGCCAAAGGACCCTGACATGTATAAACGAAAATGTATTCCAAACACAGGCAGCATTCTGTTAAAATATTCAGCTTTGACTGTGTCTGACAGCATACATTACCTTTTCGTTCTGTTGTTGATAATCAGATGTAGTACTGAATCATTTATATACCATTTATTGCTATTGGAAGGACAATATCCTGTCTTCTCTCTCTCTCTTTCTCTCTCTCTCTCTCTCTTTTTTTTTTTATTTTAATAGGAGAAGAATTTGAATCAGCTTACTGGAAACTGGCCCAGCCACTGTAGATACCCTGTGTCTTTGTAGCTATCAAAGTGTAGGTCCTCAGTTTTAGGGTTTTTTCTTTCTATATATGAATTCTCTAAATAGGTTATGGCTTATGTGATTGTAATAAAGCTGATCGTATTCAGGGACTGCTATGGGACTAGGCTGGTGCAATGGCAGAGCAATGCCAGTGTGTTCGTTCACGTTCAGAGGGGGTCCAAGCCTTGCTCTGGATACAAACACATTCAGCTCACTGAAACAGATTCAGCTCACTCAGGCCTGAGTAGCTGCATGCTTGCGCTGGGACGCCAACTTCAGCTGGGACCAATGCTAGCTGCATCACTTGGGAGTGATGGTGATGGGACTGGCCACGAAAACCACTTAACTGTGCTATCTCAGCATGCTAACCAGGTCTGGCTGCACTTCCAGCTCTGATTTTAGCTTTTAGACCATCAACATCAATAACAGCTTGGACTATTTAAGATGAGAGTATTTGATATTTGCACTCCAATGATTTGATCAGGTAGCCAGGTCACATAATAAATATCTGTTTCCTGAGAACTGAGTTCATGTTGAGAGTGCTCTAAAGGTTGAATTTAGAATTTAATTTCTGTACAAAGCCAGAGTTGCTGGGCATATCCTTGATGGAAAACTATTTTAGGAACTTTGTAGGTGCATATTTTGTCTGATTGACTGTATCTACATACTTTGTCTACTAACCGGAATTGAAAAAATTTCTTGCAGCGTTAGCTTTGCTCTAGTCTTACCACCTTGAAAGAACTTTGTCCGTTGGGATAGTCCCATCAGAAAGGAAAACTATTAGGTTTGAATCTTTAGACATGAAGATAAAATTTAAGTGAGTTTTTCTCTTTTTAGATTGGATCCTCAAGCAGATAAATGCAACTTAGCAGTATTCCGATTTTCTGATTCATTGTGTAGTCAGTTCAACGCTTGCTTCTTATAATTCTGATTATTCTACTGAGACTCCTCCTCTATAATTAACTTCTAAAGTTATTCTTAAATGCCTCATTCTATTTGCTTTCAGTAGTCTTCAGATGACATGTTCTGCCCTTTAGCTGTATTTTATACGTGTGCCTAATTAAGCAGTTAATTTTTTTGAGTTATGTGTAGTGAGAATAAACTAATCTGTTCCTTTGCAGTGTCCAGGCCAATGAGGCAGTGAGTCAGCTCACATTCACTTCATTAGGAATGGAAGAGGCACAGCATGAACGGAGAGACATTCAACTTGCTGGCTCACTTGCTGATACAGTTTCAGGATTTTATTTTGGCAGCTCATGAAAAACGTATGGGTGCTGTATGCCAGGGATGATAACTTCACTAGAGAAGCACAGTTTTCTCCCCGTTGATCACTGATTGACTGAAGAATGCAATTTTTATTGCCTGCACAGGATCTCACTGAATAGTTCTGGCTCAAATTTATTTTCAGGACTAGAATAAAAAAAAAAGCCAGCGCTGATGATTTGCCTTTCAGTGACAGCCTAGTGATTAGGATCTGTGGCCAGGTGAGGACAAGCTAGGTTCATTTATTAGCCTGGTAGGCTCTTAACCTCACCTTTTGAAGCTCCTCCACCTTGGACAGAATATAACGATCCAGCCAGGGAGAAAAGGTGTGTCCCTCAACGTCCTGATGTACTTGCGGGCAGACACCTAGCTGAGATGGGGGCACGAGCGGATATGAGTGTGTAGTGGACATGACTGCGTCCATGAACACTCAGCTCATGCGAAGTGGATCGGCAGCCCAGTCTGTCCCACAACACCGACTGGAGCTTGGCTACGTCTGCCTTGAGAGGACAGAGAAACCGAACCTACATCTTCTCTTTCTGGGACGACTGTCCCCCACTGCGCTGGTGAATAACAGACCGAACATCTCCTCTTTCCTGGCTTTGTGAGCACTGTTTTTCTTTTTGTTAAAAACATCTGAAATGGAAATGAAATTTTGTTCTCCAACTCAACCCAAATTGCTGGGTTTTGTTGTTGTCAGAGATACTTTCATGTGATTTACACCGACCAATTATATTTCTAGAGTTATTTGGGAGCAACTCCCCAGCATTTACATAGCTGCTGCCAGGATCATATTATAATCATGACAGTACTGGGATTTAGTGGGCTTTAGGGACTATGAGGGGAGACAGTCCTTTCTCATCTTTTCAAAATATCCTGGCATCTACATTTAACAATATCATAAATGTGACTCCCCAATATGTCTCCAAATGACTCTCCCTTACCTAATTTAATGCTAGTCATTAATATAGTTGAAGTCATTTACGTAGCTTTTTGCTGACGTGTTTACTACCTCAAAAACTTTGGATTATTTTTTCAACTTTGGACTGTTTTCAAATGTTGATAATACTTACCTGCGTTCAGACTGGGACATGGAAGCCTCTCTGGGCTACTACAATGTGAAGAACATCTTTTTGATCCTTCACAAAGGTAATTTTGATTATCTCTAAACTGTAATACTTTGCACATAGCGCTTTACCACTGTGATACTTGACCATTTTGTCAAGTCTTTTCCTCCTGCACCTTTGCTATAAAACCATATATATGTGGAAGAATTTAAACATGAATTAGCAACTATCTGTAGATAACAAAATACTGGATGCATGTTCAAATGAATAAAATAATGTGTAAAGAAAATCTCACAACTTTTACTTACTTTCTTTGTTTTGTCCATTGCCTTCAGTATAGTAATGTTTAAGTCTTCCAACACTGACAGAACATTTCCATACTCTCCTAAGTGCTGGGAAAAATATTCTAAAAGAAGAAAACCCAAGTCACTTATTTATGACCTGTCAAAATGATATTGTATTAAATATCAATTTAATTGAGTCTGAATTCGGTTATGGTATTATTATTATTAATTATCTGAATGTATAAAGTGAACGAGATATACAATAAAAGGACTATTTTATTCTTAAATTTTATTACCATTTCATTCAAAAACATGGGAATACCTTAAATAACTAAAATCGTTGTTTTGAAACTTTTTCCATTAAATGAGCTGCCAAAATGACAAAATTAAAATATCAGGTTGACAGCTGAAACAGACCTATTTTCAAAATGTCTGCATTTCATCTCCAAAATTGATTTTCACTTTAACAATCTACTTCACAGTTGTTGGCAGGAAATAATTTTTCCATGGATATGTACTAAATCTGATAATATTTATATTGATAGAAAAATGAACAACATTACTAAAGCCTTTATTTACAGTTGGAAGAGAAAAGATCAAGAGGGGGCTTCTGTGAGCTGGGATCAGCTGAGACCAGCTGTTTCTCCCAGGGCCTCTGAGAAGTGAGATGGACCATGAGCTGGCCGGTTAAGCTTCTAATCAGCTCTCCTGTGATTCTATTTTCAGTAACTATGATTAATATAATTTTTATAAAAAACAGGGAAATCACATAAGTTGCAGAAGACAGGTGCCGTTTAAATAAAGGACATTTAAACAGAAAGAGCTGATATGAAAGTCAAAAGCATACTTCAAGATACTTCAAGAATAAAAGGGAATTAAGCCTTTGTGTGAAAACTGTATTTACTCAAATCCTAGTTATATTTGTGTCGGACTAGAATAGCATAAAAGCAAATACGATTAGTATTACATCTGCAGACATTAGGGATTCCTCTATGTAAATGCTGAAAGTTCTTAAAAAGAAACATAAATACAAAGCATATCTGAGAGATGCTTATGGAGTGGATCACATGTACAAAGCCAATGATACACACTGTCAGAAGGTTAATATTGTATGAAAAAAACATATGTATTAATAAAGGGAATCTACTAATCAGGTGAGAAGAGTAGCATGGTCTGTAAACACAGCAGATACTAAATCAACAAAGCCTAAGAGAGGAAGAAGGCTGGAATAGGATCAGTGAGGCATTTTGGGAGTGTTCAAGTTAGGAAGATAGCTCAGAGGCTAAGTATCAAAATGCTGCATAAGATCAAGAGGGATGAGTAGCTGTAGACATATTTCAGATAAAGTAGGCTCTATTGACAAAGTAGTGCCAAAATGATCCACATATTTTTCCTTTGCAATTGCTCTCTTTCCGATATGACAGACCTGCTACATGACAATGTCTGTATCAACCAGAAGGCTTCGCTCCCGCAAGTCCCCACAAAGAGGGACTAACTCAGTGAACCAAGGAACAAACGAGTGAACGAGTGGCGCTGAGTTGGCTCGTCGGGGAAACAGGGCTGTCCCATCGTTACGGTTAACGGGGTAGGGTCAGAGGAGGCAAGTGCGGGAAATTATGATGCAAATGTAGATTACGTGAATATGGAGCTCAGGGAGTGAAACAAAGCAGAGTGAGGCACAGGGATAGAGAACTGTTAAATAAGACAGACAACAGTGTTAAAGCTAGAAACTGTGTTAGAAAAGGCATTTAGAAGTCAGATTTTCTAGAAGAATGTGAAAAATAACATCTAAATGACAGACAGAACAAGATTAGAAAGGAGCCTTCTGAGATAATACATCGCAATACTTTGAGGCTTCTAAGTGGTCAGAGTGAGTTTCTCAGGCGAATCAGGAAAGCATACGGTATCAGGAGCTTTAGTTACAAAACCTGATATTCCTGAGAGCTTGAATGAGATGATTTAGAAATAAAGTGTATTCTGAATTAATATCCTGGAAATGAAGCTTCATTTTTCTGGGGAGAATGAAAATAAGAAAGAGCTGTATAATCACTAGATTAAATGTGTCTCTCTGAGTTCTGGTCTTCAGGGCAACTGGCTCAGGTGGATTCACTACCAGATTCATAAATAAGAAATATCCTAGGGGCAATTTATGAAAGATTTACAAAGAAGTTGGAGATCTCAGATATAATGAGGACTGCTAAACCAGCCTGTATTTAATCAAAACGGGCAGGAAAAGTGAGATTCAGACTCCATGTAGCACCTTCAGTCGGCTTGAGTTTGCTTGCTTGGCTTACATTGCAGAGTGGGTCCTAAGGAGACATGTTAGCCTCTGGTGTAAAAAATACATCAATAGCAGTAAATCATTTGTGGGACAAAGCCACTTTCTTTCTTTGCCACATTTACGTAATTTGGGCCAAATTCTCAGCTAGTACAAGTCATCACAACTCAATTAACTTGAGCTGCATCATCATATATTTCTAAGCCACACGCTGAGATGCTTCGATGGATTCCTGACTATGAACAGAGTCCACCTTGTGGACAAGTAAATGAGTTGGCTCATTCAACAGGCCATTATTTGCTGGCATCTTTTCCCAGGAAATATGCTGTATTTGACAAGTATAACTGCTTTTTGACCTTTTTTGGGAAGACTTGCAGAAGTTTTCTGTAAATTCTTTTCCATTGCAAGCAGCATTCCTAAATCTAGTGTGGTAAAATTAGCTAGGGAGCAAAGAAGGATTTCAGGGAAGCTATTCCATGATTCACAGCCTAGAATGGGGCACAGAAATAGGTCACTGGCCAATTTCTAGGCCTAGCAGGAGTTTTTCTTGATGAAGGATAACAGAAATTGTCAGACGGCTGTTCTTACTGAAGCAAGTTGGAGGAAGTAATGAATGCCAGTAAAATACTAATATAACAGTCTTTTTTTCAAAATTGCCAAAACATTTATACCTTTGAAAATAACGTACTAAGTAGAAAAAATGTCCTGAGAGAAAAATATATCTTAAAGCTCAAACAGTGAGAAGTATATATTAGAGGGAAATATTTGCACAGTAATTTCTGCCTCTAATGGACACCGGAATCAGAAGGATTATGAGCCTGCATCTGCATTCTCCTAGGAGTTCTTTCCACGTCTAAGTTGCATTTTTTCTCTTTCAAACATTCAAGTTAAACAGAAAAAAATATCATAGCACATGGTATGTTCACTTGCGTAGGCCTACTGCAGGCACAGGTTATGGTCTTGTTCGAAAAGGAACTTACCACAGAGCTCTTCTGTGTCCAGATTGCTGGAAAGATAAGAGGGCAGAAGGTTAGTGAGTTTAGTAATAATTTGTGTTGGACTGGTAAACACAACCAAAAGTAGTCCTCCAGAAAATTAGGAGGACTACTTGGAGACAGAATGGTCAGTTAGAAAAAAAAAAAAAAGATTAAGGAGGGGAGTTCTCGTACCTCTTACCTAGCAGGAACCAAGTAATGGGGGGCTGCCTGACGGTGAGAGATTCAGGCTCTAGAGAATGAGATTCATTCCTGGACCACCAAATTCTTAACAAGTGACAAAAAAGGTTAGACAGTCTCACAGTCTTCCAACGAGGAGGAATTGCGCCCATTTTGCAGTCACAGACCAAAGCGGCCAGGATCCGGCTGCGTGGCACACGGCATGCACGCAGGGGGATCACGTCCCTGCGCTGCTGCTCCGTGCCGTACCTGCCAGCGCTGGCAAGCTGCTCCATTCAGGCTGAGGCAGGAAATTCTCCCCCCCAGCACTGCCTGCACTCTCCTGTGGCTTTCACGGCCGACAGCACCGCTCAAGCAGCTCAGCCTTTCATTTTAAGACAGGGAAAAACCCAATGTCTTTTTCCCATTTGGACTCCTCACCGCACAAGAGTGCTGCACAGGCTTAGCAATAAAGCAGGAGGATAAAACCAGGCATAGCTTCTCCGAACACATCAGAAAATGCACAGTAACGCGACATATAAGTGAACCAGGTTTCTCAGCACCATCTTCTCTTGCAATTTTAAAGTCTTTCTGACCATGTGGAGCAGTTTCACCAGCACCAGCTTTAGCAGAAAGTAACAGCAGAATTGGTGATATGAGAAGAATAGTTCTTATTGCCATGCCAACATTATACAAATACTTATATAAGTGTTATATAAAATTCAAAAATGTTTGTTTCAAACAGGCTTCAGCTTGATCAACTTTCCAAGTAATATTTTTCTCTTAAGGCTTTAATAGTCAAAAGATAAACAATTTGACCTACAGCTCAGTTCTAAAAGTTAGTATACTGACTTTTTTCCAAGAAAGAGAAGAAACTGATGATGAAAGAAAATTAAAGCTTGTGTATCCTTTTTGAATTTTGCTACTAGGTGAATATTGAGTGTCTGATTGTGTTTAGGATTTTTTTCATTTATCTTTTTTATGGGATTTTTGTATTTACCTTTTAGAAAACATTACTATCTTAATGCCACTCACCAATAGCACAGAGCTAACTTTCATATATCTGGCTTTTGTTTTGTGTACATCCGTGTGTGTGAGAGGGAGAGAGAGAGAAAAACAGACAGAAATTGCAGGATCCTGGGTAGTCACAAACTTGCATTCTCAGAGGTATAAAAACTTCTGAATATTTTAAATCGATGATGTAAATGAGATTTTCCCCAAACCTTTATTAACTAAAGGTAACCTGATTTGCATTTGAATGGACCAAGGTGGATGGCCCCAAATCAGTCTTGCATCTGATTTTTCCAATGACCTTCGTGGTAGGTATAGTGAAATCCATAGACTATAGGATTCAATGCTGAAGCTGAGAAACTTAACTCATAGGTCAGCAAGCCATCTGATAGGAAAAATAGCGTCTGAGAATCCTTAAGGCTGTTCAGCCTGGATCACTATGGCATCAACGATCAAACCTTTCTGATCTCTCAGCAATCACCTCTGGTAAATTTTCAGACAGTTCAGGCTTTCCTCAAATTCAGGCTGAACCTCGGTAACAGACTACTCTGATAATAAATGACAGGAGTTTGCTATTATGATCCCTTCTCTTCATTCATTGTTCCCACATTTCTTGCCACTGCACATCATCTGCCCTAATTCTTTCTCTTTGTGGAAGATATTTCTATATTTCTTAATGCGCATCTTGAAATTATGTTTAAAATAGCCTTAAACATTGTCAGCTAGTCAGATTTGCTATCTATTTTCAAATTCTATCTTAAAATCCATTTCCTCCCCTCGGCTCCCTGCTCTGCAGTATCCTCAGCAGTGTGGTAACTGAGCGGCTCAGTGCAGAGGCTTTCGGAGCTGATGGTCATCAGACGATCACCATTAGTGATACAGTGCAAATAGACTATGAGTAAAAATGTATTTAGGTGCCAAACTCATTTTCAGTTAGAATTGGGCACCTGAATAATTAGAAAAATTAGAAAACTATTGTCCAGGGTGATTTGCACCATAGCCTGTGCCAGGACATAGAGCTGACATAAAGAACATGGATTTCACTCTATAGCCTTTTCTATTACAACTTCCCTCTAAGGATCCACTGTCCTTGGCATTTTCTTTGCTGTTCTAGGCAGGGACACTGTAATTTTGTGTGCCACTGATTACATCATTGTCTCAGAAATAATAACATACTTCTTCAAACAACACAGTCATGAATAAACCTAGAAATTTTGGAGCTACCTGCTAAATGTTACAGATGCAATTAAAGAAGATTTGTATTTAATTGTACGAGGACGAGACGTACACTAGGGGCTGTTTCTGCAACACTGCTCAGGTTTATAGTGGGTATCTGTTCACCACTTCAGTGGGTTGGTTCTGCCTACTGCAACTAAATGAGACTGGGACTAGCCAGGACAGAGGCAAGGTTAAAGCTACTGCACTAATCTGCTGGCATGAATCCACCAACCCACAGCACCACCAGCCAGCCTTACATATGCTTTTCTGGTATGAAAGGAAGGCAGAAGGAAGATCTACCAGCAGAAGATCTACACATTTTCCCTGGACCACAAGAAGAGACAATTTACATGTTATCAGTCTAGGAATTAAAAAATGTGCAGCTTCAGTCATCTAAAGCAACCAAGTTGTTTTATTGTAGAATTGGAAAGAATTTAGGAACTAACTTCATTTATGAATTTCACTGCCATGACATGGAGTTGGCGAAGGATAATGCTTACTTCTCCCAATCTCTCTGCCTTCCGCAAAGTGCGAAGCTCTGCTGGAAGCTGTAGGCAGGCAGCTTGGCTGTCCAGCTCTGACACAGGCAGTGGGGTCATCGCGGTTTTACTGTCTCAAATGTTGATGCCCTAAGTAATTGCCTAGTTGCTTACGCTTAACTCTAGGCCAAGTGATAACTTCAGAACGGTCACTTACTGCTCTACACGTGGCAGGGACAGAGAAGAGACTAAAGGTTTTTTCCTGACTCACCAAAAAATAATCTATTTCCTTGCATTAGGCAATGTTTCACGAGGATGCAATGACTACACTGTAGTTCTCTGGGAAACCCGGTGTATGGAAGAGAACTTCAACCTACATCTGCCTTTAAGCAATGAGCTCACTGCTGAGAAACTAATGCAATTTTCTGAAGGACTGATCTGAAACAAAGCATTCGAGGTCAGCTCCATTTAGGTCAATGCAATTGAAACGGCTCATTTTGATTTTCCCAGTATGAGTGATTCTCATTTTTTCTGAAGGAAACTGAATTTCCCATTAAAATAATTGTTCATATGGAAAATTTCCAAGCAACTCTATTTGCGGTTTGTCTGAGCAGAGGATCTGCGTTAGCATCCAAACTGTGTAAATCAGTCTCAGTAAACTTGTTTTGTTCAGTCACGAAGTACTAAACCTTACAGTCACCTCATTCTGGCTGGCAACTTGCCTCTTCCTCTGCACTTCATTCCCAGACTAATTTCTGCAGCTACTGTCCTAAAAAGTGGGACAGCTAGAGAGAATATTTCAATTGCCTATCTTAAATAGCAATAAACACCCCTTTCTGATGTCAATGCTGTACCACCTGAGCTTGTCACTGAATCCTAAAAATCTAGTCTTAGAAGGTGATTAAAATCTAGTGTATTATTTCCCTCCTGAATTTTTTTGCCACTGAATAATCCCTTCACGGAAAAATTCTTTCCACTCACCTGCAGTTCACTTCATTACAGACTTTGCCTGTGTCTCAGGCTGTTTTTTAAGAAATATTTCTTGTTTCTTCAGTGTACTTGGAAGTTCATTCTTTTTTTCTCATTGTATTGGACAGTGATAAATCAGGAACAGCATGAGACTAAAATGTGCCCTCTGACTGAAACAAAAGCAAACCAGCCAAGGGACAAACAAATCCTATGCTTAGACTACTGTTAAACTACTGAAGATTTGTCATTATTATCTTTTCCATGGCAATCCTGAAGGAAACACTGTGAGCCCGTATAACACGCATTGCACTTCAGTTGCAGCACAGGGCACTGGGTTCCAGGCTAATGCAGACTGATGGGTTCCCAGGATTGCAAGGTTAATGCTAACAACCATCGCTTTACTCTTAGGTAACGTCAAATTGGCATGTTTTGGAGTTTACTATCATAGCAGATGATCTCAACCTTTCTCTTGTGACCCAAGGGAGGATCTAGAGCTCTGCTAATGAAGACCTGGGCAGGTGGGAGGGAGGGAGGAACATTCACTTTGGGCCCCAGAGTCTTAAATGCAGATGTCCTAAGTGCCCCATCTGGGCACAGGAGGCCTGTGTTATTTAGTGCACCTGGTGGAGCCTCAATAGTGGGACCAGCTAGCAGGCACCTGATTCGTCTGATGTAACACAGGCAGCATCTAGCGCTGTTTCAGGTGCTGCAGGGTCTTTCCCCTAAGCCATGTCCAACTGCTTCTCCTGTGTCGTACCTGTCCACCTTGTGCAGGCGTCTCAGGTGGGAACATCGTAAATGTCTTATGACCGGACAACTAAGCCAATGCCTCTGTGAGTAGAATTGCTTCCTAGGTGCCAGTGACTTTGTGGATATAATGGGGACTTGGACACCAAAATGGCACGTAGAGAAGCATAGATGTTTCTCTGTAGAGTCAAGCCCTCTCAACACGGACATTGCACTCAGGGTGACAGATTCCCCCAAATGCCCAACCTCTACTCAGAGCCGCAGATGCTGTGAGTTGCCAAGCTGGCAGGGCTCCACCAGACTCCTCTCTGCTTTCTGCATAGTTTATCATCTTTAACTTATGCCTCACAGAAAGGTCTAGTCAGATACCTGCCTTTGGGAGCTTGTCTGCACCCCAGGTCTGCCTTAACACTGCTAGCATCCTTCTTACCTTGTAACTGAAGTCCTGGATGAGGATTTCATTTTACCAAAATGAAAAGTGAGAAAAACAAGTCTGCCTTCCCACTGACTCAGGAGAGTCAGTAATCAATGCTGCATTTATCGCACTCTCTCTCAAACAGTGCTGCAGACTGAATCCCCTCGAGATGCTCAGCATATCTCTTAGTTTGTAACTTTGCCAAATATTCGCATTATTTTCTGACACCTTTTCCCTGGAGATGCCATTATGGAAAAACAATTTCTATGAGAGTTACGAGTTGCAGGGAGGGAAGGGAGAAGAGTAAGAGAAAAAGGGAGATTTACATTTGTAATGCCTGCTAAAACCTATTCACTGAACCCTATTCAAGGGTCCTTACCCCGCTGAACCATAGGCTCATCACAGCTGACATTAAAATGAAGCTGGAGAAGATTTACCAAGGAAATTAGAGGTAAAAGGATTCACTCCATAAACCACTAATTTCAGACTTATCCTGCATAGTTCTAACAATGTATCCATGTATAAAGAGACCTATGTTGCTAAAACTTTTTTCTACTTTTCAATACAATTATTCAGGCAATAACATAGGTAAATAAAACTATATTTCTGCAGAACTGCTCTCTCTAAAGCTGAACTGTGCTGCAATACTGTTTAGCGTTCAGTAAAGGCAGATGAAGTCCAGGTAATGCAATCTATTAATTGTTTAGAGCACCATATACTCAGAAGTTAGTGCTTTTCTGAATTGGGATAACTGTGAATTTAATGAGCTTCTTCAATAGTATTACAACCCCCAGGCAGCTGCACTGAACATACGCACACATTGGATTTAGAAAGTAAATGAGAGGTCATAGAAATATTAGGATATAAACTAGGTAGTAAGAATGATGCTCACATTACAAAAGTACTCAAAATGTTACGATTACAAAAAATGCTACTGTAAATTTGGGAAGAAGGAGATCTTGAGACTTGGGGCTGGTACACACTTTGATTTACTGATTCACAAGGGCCGGGAACTGAAAGACCAACTGAAATAAATAATACCTAAAACATTCTTTAATGTTGCCAAAGTGGAAATTCAGGAAAAGCGACTCATGTTCAATGATTCTCCCTTTTTAACTCCTAGAATACTTTTGTGCTTCAGTCTGCTCCTGAAAATAGTACTTAAGTGGAGAAATATGTGTAAGAAACTGTTAAAGGGTGCAAGACAACTCCACTTTGTCTTTCTCTCCCTGGCTTTAAACTTCTCAGATTTTGCCTTTGTAAAAGTGCAAGATTTTTGAAATCATAAGATGTTTCTTGCAGCTAATATCACCAGGAGAAGTAAGGTCGCTTCTTCCAGACAGTCCTGAACATTGGTAATGGATAGCCCTTGCCTTGAGCAGTGTGCAGTCATTTACATTTGTGCCAGTGTCCCCAAACGAAAGGAGAGTGTTTGACATTTTTTTTGTTAGAGGAGTTAATAATCAGGATGCTCCAAGACAGCAGAGCATGTGAGTCTTCAATTTCAAAGTTACTTCAGTGATGCCCTGCAGACCACGTCCTCCATTAGCTGCCTTGTGTCGCCCGCCTCGTCAGCCCTGGGAAGAGCTTCCGGTGCCTCTGCAGACCTTGCACTTGCCTTCCCTGTGGCTCCCACTGGCCCTGCGGGGCCTCGCGGAGCTCCCCAGCAACGCCCAGAGCAGAGCTGAGGCCGCGGGGAGCAACTACGCTGCGCTTCCTTCGCCCTCGCCAAACTCCTCCAAAAAAATTAATTCCACATTCACATTTCAAGGGCTCAGAACAAGGGATGAGAAACACCCAGTCGTGACATTATAGGTATATTTATGCCATGTCAAATATGTGTCAAATCAGGAGGCAAAGCTAGCTCTTTGTCTTGCGCCTTCCCTGCCCAGAGCCATACTCTCCTGCTGGTCTCCTGTCTGGGCTGCGGTGAGTTGGCTCCTGCCGGCCAGGCTGAGGGGACCTGCCTTTGCTTCCTGATATTGCTTAAGTATTGCTTAAGGTGCAGCCCGGAGGCTTACAGTGTGCTTACTTCTTGGGCATCTGCAAAACGTTTGAAATACTATGGAGGAAGGGGAGAACAATCATTGTACAACTCCAGGCTGAAGCTGGACTTTTTCATAATCACTGCTCTTGCTTTCTTTCCTGTGTTTTCACTTTGTTTTCTTTTTAAGAGACTTTACGTACAAGATAGTGCTTTGTAGTTGATGCAAGTGCTGAATATTCCACACTAGGGAAAAAAAAGCAACAAGCTGAGGCGTACATCCGTAGCACTCATCCTCGTGGCTGGCTGAACTGTGCTTTCGGGGCGGCGGGAGCAGGTGTCTGCCTGGCTTAGAGCCCGAGCTGGAGCGGCCCAGAGTTAATCACTGCTGCGCAGGAGACAAGCTTTTTCTTACAGTGGCAAAGTGAGAGCACCAGCTTGGGGACCTTCCATAGCGACTCCTTCACACTATTTACTGACCACTGATTGAACAGGGAACACCCCAAAAATTTCATGAGATTGTGCAAGGCACAAATAGAAATGATCTTCAGGAGAAGTCAGATGCCTAAGTGGCTTTCAGCTTTAATCTGAACTAATGATAACATTGGAAGCAGCATCCAAGAAAGAAGAATAATTAACTGCTACACCCCAAAGCAGGCATCTTGGGCTGATTACACATCACGCATGCTAGTTACACGGTCTGATCAAAGCCATTTACTGTCTCTTTATGCACCTTTAATTCCTTCTGAAACGCAGTCATCTGAATAATCAAAAAGTTGCCTGTTTTACTGGAGAGTGTTCAAATTAAATTCATACATAACAATTCTCTGTTTTGTCTCTCCTGCCTTGATTACCAAACAGGAGACTATTTGCGTGGTCACCAGACAGACCACGTGGACAGCCTCCTCTTGTTTCTCTGTGGTCCTAGGAGGGTTTTTGAAAAAAAAAAAACTATGTTAAGCTGTTGCAAACAAATAAGTTAGTTTGCCTGTTTGCCGGGGGGGGGGGGGGGGCAAATTTCCATGTAACAGTTGGCCTACAAACTAATTATTATAAAGTGTTATCGTTCAGTGGACAGAGGTCCCTTCAGTAATTCAAATTGTTTACAATTTATCTTTTTGATAGTCAGCTCTTAACAGTATAATCATTATATTAAAATATTGCCAAGACAAGTAAAAATTTGTAGTAGTGCTAAAACATGGGGAAAAATTACTCTTTTTTAAACGGACATGCTACTTCACCTAATCTGATTGCCTGTATAGTAATAGCACCATTATTAATCTGATTTGTATCTGGTATATATTTGCTTATACATTTTTTTCTGGTTCTATCAAAAGGAAAAAAATAATGGAGGTTAAAATCATCAAGCAATTGTCTTGTATATTGTGCCTCTATTGAGATTTATTTAATTTTTAAAACTTTATTAAAATGTAATGTTGATTTTATGAAGCAGAGAGAGAAAGAGAGAGAGAGAAAATTATCCAGTCTATATATAAGCACATTCATAAATTGAAAGATATATGCCCAAATGATGTACTACAGAAAGATCGTTAACTAATATAAATTGCAGGTAAAAGCAATGATCTGCTCAGGCTGAATGACCTGTATTTCAGGGTCTAGATGAGTGGTAAATCTAAATTCATCCTGTATGAATATGTTACATGGGTAAGTATCAATCAATTTTTCCCACTATAATGACCTTGATTGCCACTTGCCATTTTCGAAGCTTTGTGCAGTAATATCTAATTCCTACACAACTTTTTTTCCTGGTAATTATGGCCACTGCAGTAGCAATTGACTCTTCTTTTACTTTGTAAAGAGATAAGAAGGTGCAGAGAACATAGTCAGTTAGGCAGACGAGACCTCAGTTACTGGAAAGTTAAATCTCCTATTATTTGCCTCACTATTGCAAAAGGCAATTACTCATTTTAACAGTGTGTCATAGCCTGTATGCTTTGTAACAGATATGTTAAATGGGCTTGGCTTGATCTTTTTAAAATTTAAAAATCTTCTAATCCTCTTCTTCCACAAGTCTGACATTAGGACCTGAGTAACAGGGGTTTTTTCATACTTGGTTAATTTAGCTCACTTAAAAGTATTAAGCCAGTGGCAGTATTTTATGCTTCCAATCCTTTTTTGAAAGCTTGCTGTAGCAGAGCTGAGAATGGAATACAGATTTCCCAAGCTTGCAGTCCATGGAGATCACCTGAGGCCACCACTCTTTTTTTGTCTTCAGGCTTTGAAGTACAAAGACTCACATACACAGAGAGTGGGGTTTTGAAAGCTGGCAGAGTTAAAACATGTACTGCAAATGGAAACAACCCAAAGTCTGCTCTTGTGACAAACTGGCTATGAAAGCTTGAGATACTCCAGAGCGATCCGGCTGATCATGACATACGTCCTTACCTATCTACCCTAGACACTCACATGCAGTGTAAATCACTGTGGTGTACGGACACTGAGTAATCTCAATGCTTGCAACACATTTGTGGGATAGGGAACCATAGCCTTCATTTTGTAAATAGGGAACTCAAGCACAGAAAAGAATCATGATTCCCCCACAGTTTGTCAGAGTCTGTTTAGCTGGATATAAAAGACAGAATAACCTGCGCAAATTTTCTCCTGCTCTACACAACTAAGTAGAATTTCTCATCCTTCCCTACTAGCAAACAGCCATAAGCGACTTAGAAATTACAATCGCAAATCAGGATTTTCATTTCATTCCCTTGGGCAATCTGTAAGTGAAAGCATCACATAATAGATGGTTTTAGGACTGTTTGATATGCACATGGTTCTTCTGATGCTTGCATTACAAAGCTTCCTAAGGTTCAATGAATGCTTTACTCCTTTTCTTAGTCAGCTAGTCGATTTGAGACATTTTATGTAACCTGCCCTTTTCAGCAAGTGCCAGTGAGTAAAGTTTTGGCCTCCTTATTATATCTGCTTCATGTGATTTTTGCTGGAAAGTTATACTAACAAAGAATTTACATTATACTGTCCAAGCTGTCTCTCTTTGCTATATCCATCTGATATTTGGCTTGCTCCATCTTGCTGCCTGCTTGAGGACAACGTTTTCAAAGGCAAAAGGGTCTAAGGAAAGCCTTCAAAATGTATTATTTGCGGCACTTGTGTTAAAAGGAAAGATCAAATGGTGTAGAACGCTTTTCAGTTGCAAAAAGTCAGGCATTAAGCCTTTTATCCATTAAAGACATCATGAAAAAAACATTCAGAAAGCTTCTTATTGTTTTTTTTTTTAAATGTAAGCTTATTTTCTTACTAGCTACAGCTAGGCTCTGCTCTGTAATAAATGTTCACCAGTCAAAAGAAAGGGCCCTTTCTTCTGGTTGAACAACGTAATTAAGTAGGTTTTCTCAGACTTCGACCTGTTCAACTCCCCGCAGTATATCAAAGTTTAATACTTTGCATTCATTCACAGTATATATTCTCTGCAACCTTTTGTGCTTTGCTTTCTGACAGGCTTTAGCTGGACGGTGAGAAATCTCTCTCTCTCAGATGGCTGCTGTGCCAGATTCATTGCCTGTTCTCAGCTATTAACTGTAGCATTTGACAAAGTCCCTTCTGTTCTCATGTTATGCCTGTCTCCCTCCCAGTAGGAAAACCATAATGCTATTCTCACTTTTCTACATATTCTTCAGGTTAACACACTCTCTGGTAAAGAGAAAATGCTTGTTTGTTTTGTTACAAATAGAAATAAATGAAAAATAGAGTTATAACAGCTATCTTTTTTCTTAGAAAACCTACACAATCATCACGGACATCTGCCGCCGTCAGGATGCTCCCTGGCAAATGCAGACAAATGGAATCACAGTAAAATGAAACTGCCCTGGTGCACCTATGTGGTAACAAGAGAAAGTCCACAGCTCTCTGACAGCTTCCCATTCTGAATAAGAGTATCAAGTACTTTTGACAAATTAGGGAAATATGACACTCTCTTTCTTCTTTTCTTACATTAAAGCGCAACTCGTTCATATTGCTTTTTCTCCTTTGTTGTCTGCTAATAGAAATGATATATCAGGGAAAGCTGATCCTCCGTCTTCACAGTGTCTTAGTACTGAGATACTCTTCAGTACGGGATGGTGTAGTGGATGCTTTAGGATGGCCTTGGGATAAGGACATCTATTCTTTACTTCCACTTTGTTCTGGCTTGAATCTAGCGATCCTGCTGAGGTTTTGCCTGTTTTACAGAAGCACAGTGAAAGCTGTTTGTAAAAGATCAAAAAGTGAGATATATTTTTTTCTAGAATTTATTTGTACAATATTAATCAGATTTTATTTGATTTCTTTGCTAAATAAGATGCTTTTATGAAAAGCTGTAGTGGTTTAATAATTCCGTCCAGACTGAAGGGAGGCCAGATTTGTAAAGAGAGAGACTATATTTCATTAGACTAACTGATGAAGGTGGACAAAATTGACAAGTTTCCAAGCACACAAGGCCTTAAGCGAGGCTCATTTGGAAGAACGAACTTTGAGATATTTCCCGCAAAAGCCATCAGCTGGACTTTCAGACCTTCTGCCACTGGGGGATTTGGCATTTCAACAGTTAGTTAGCCTCAACATCTGGTCATCAGTGTGCTTCCAGGATCATGGGCTTGGGTTTGGGTTGGCATTTAGGGCAGAAGACGCACAACAGTCACTTGGGAACTGGGACGCCAGTCAGAGGGAGTTTGCTTCATCAGCAGTAAGAGGAGTGGCAGAGGCTGAGGGAGAGAGGAATGAGGTAAGGTGTGATGTTGTGACTCAGACATCAAAAGGAGAAAAAGCCATAGGAGATTCACAGTTAGGAAGAAATGGCCAAGGAGAAAGGCTTATCTGGAGTTACCTGAACCAATGTGCAAGCCTCAAGGAATTAAGGTGATTGATTGCTAAATTAATGAATTTAGGAAGAAGGCTAGTAATTTCTCACTTTGTGTTAGTGTCTGGATGTTTATGTACATGTAAATGTACATGTAATGGCAAAATATGAGAGTGCTGGTTTTATTTTCCTGTGGAAGAGGAAAAAAACTGCAAGGATGCAGTGGAGGCTGGCACTGGACAAAGTAAAGCCAGGTCCTGTTACACTACTCCTAGCTTTTCTGCATAGTAAACACAGAAAGCAGGACTGTAATAGCATTTTAACATGCGTTGCTCTGCTGTATGCAGCTGAGAAAAGCAAAATGGATTTACAGTGTATTCACTGCTTTTAAACAGAACTACAACCCTGATCACTACATAACATCTTCATGACTTCTTAGGAAAGGCAATAAATGACATCTCCTTGGGAGTTTTTGTACCATGGAAATGGCCCAGTTTAAAAGGCACTGGATTAGTAACACTCTCCTAATTAGTAGTAAGTGGAAGACCTGCTGTGAATAATTGTTGATGGCCAGAAAGCAAATAAAAGGCAACTCATTATCTTCTTCAATCATGGTAGATAGGGAAAAGTATAGCTTAACAGAGGATGCAGCGCTGAAAACAACAAGCAGGCTCCTTTGTACCCACATCCTGTGGCCTCATTAAGCCCAACAGTAACGGGGTCATCCAAATCGCAAAAGTGACAACAGCAACTCGGATCCCATGCCAGCATCAGACAGGATGACCTTTTCTGCTCTTTGCTATCCCTGATTGCTTCAGCTATTTTTTTTTTTGCATGCCCTACATCTGATCCAGATACTCAGCTTAGGTAATGAATCAGTGAAGAATCAGGAGGAAGAATTCATATTTGAGGGCTGGAGGAGGCCACAGCCCCTCTTCCTTACTGTAATGAGAGGGGAATGCAGAAGGCATCTAGTTTCCACCCCATGTTTTCAATGCCAAAATCACATTCATCAGAACACGCACATATTTCTACAAGGCTTAGAAGCACTGCAATCATACAGTGCAGAGCAGTATGACACAGTTTAGCTTCCCTGAAGCAGCCGCCTTCTTAAACTTGTTTTCTAAAAACAGACTGATGTATTGTTTCCATTCTCAAATAAAGAATGTAGCACTTTGCAGAAGGGGACACTTACTCAGTGTTGTGAGTATCGACAGCATGAAAAAGTTCATGCAGTTCTTCTCCACTCAGAACTCCATCAGCAAAGTAAGCTCTGAATTCATCAAAGGACAGTTTTCCATCATCTGAAACAATGAAGAAATGGAAAATGCCTTAGTTTCATTTATAGTTTTTCTTTTTATTCATGCAGTTGAAGAGGAAGCTATTAAAAAACTAACTCTTTGGACTAATTTATATGTAGAAGCATACTCTGATCAAGACACTTAAAGATTATGATGTTAAATACTTCTACTTTTGTAGCAGAACTCTCAGTTTACCTGCTAACTCTGTTACTCTTCATCCTTCTCAACTTTCAAACAAAGATAGTTTGGATTTGGTAAATGTCTACTGACAGACACACTAGTATCATCCTGTCATTCCCCTTATCCCATTCACTCTTGCTTCTCCCCAGCGTGCCCCACACTGTCCCTCCCTGCTCCCTGCCTCTGCATGAACATTGGTGACCCTCTGAGACTGCAAGGGCCAGAGAAACCCCGTTTATTGAAGGAACATGTTGGCTCAATGAAAATTTCTTCAGCTGTCTAGAGAATTTATTTCCCATTCCTTCTCATCCCCTTTTTTTTCCTCTCCTCCCTTGCCTCCCTTTTGGGAGAGTGAAACTCAAGTGTGAAATTCAATAACAGCAGGGATTTGACCCTGGGTCTCCTGTCTAGTTAAGGATGCCAATCAATATACTGCACTGATTTGCAGTGTTTTCAATCTCTCTTTTTTCATAGAATGTCTCTTTCTTGAAAAGCTCTATGCTTGGTGTGGAACTACCAAATAAAAAAATGTTTGGTTTCATGGAATAGGAGGGCACTTTCGTGCCACAACGACAAGAAAAAAATTCAACTCATTTTCTTGATCAGCATAGAAAACAATATATTTCAATATGCAATTTTTCTGAAGATTAAATACAAATTTAGACCTGTGAAAACTGGTTGGGACATCAAGACCTTCAGATGGTTTTTCAGATGGAATCTGGATTGGCTGTGTAATATATAATGAAATTCAAGTACAAAGCAGTTGACTTTTTATTGTCTAAGTATCAGCTGTTATCATTTGAGATGAAGAAAAGTCATCACCCCATGGGTCTTAACACGTCAATAATGTGTTATCGCATTTAGGAAGTGTCTACAGACTAATGGGACTTTGAGGCAGAGGAAGTACCATAGGATGACATTTAGAAGAACAGTAATTAGATGTGCCTTAATTTAAGTGCAAAGACTCCCTGTTACAAGCTCTTTGGCATTATTTAGTGGAGTCTGTTTCATCTGTTTCTTAATTTAGCTTTAATTATAGCAAGTCCTTGACTACATGAGATAAAATCCTTGAGCTGAGATGTGTTAAGCAGAGATTAATAATTCTTCTGTTATTTTCAGGATGTTACCAATTCATATTGAGACTCATCTCTCTGCCTGTCAGATTAAACTCTGCACAATGACGACAAATGTTTTCTAAAGTCTGTGTCATCACTACACTGTTTCACTATAGGCATGCACTATAGGCATGATGAGTAGAGCTGAGGAGTTCTTCACTCTTTTACTTGCACTTATTTCTTGATTTCTCTGACTTGAATATACAGCTTCAAATCTGTAATCTTCCAGAAAATTCAAGAGTGGACAAACTGAATGTCTATTTCAACAAAAACATTTTGAAATGTTTAATATGAAAAGAGAGATTGTAGCTGGAGATAATCATCATTATGATCAAAATGAAATGTCAAGATCTACAAGAGCTAAAATCTGAGATGGCACAATATTGCATTTAAGGTAGACCATTTCCTTCAACAAGCTGCCATGATTACCTAATTAAGAATATAAATACATCTGCCATTTGGCACTGGATGCAGAAAATGACTACTAAATATTGAGCATGATAAAACAAGCTTCTTTCCATAGATATGCTTTCTTTGGCTTTTACAGATACAATCAATAATTTAATCAAACTGCCTCTGCAGCTTTAGCCTTGGCTGAAAAGGGTGATTCACATGATTTATACAAATATCCAAGGAACTAGTGATTTCTGGCAACTTTCCTGAGGTAAACATATGAGTTTACTCATAGAAGAACCGCCTCAGTATGATACAAAACTTGAAACATCTCTCTATTTATCTGTATCTTTCAGATTCGTTGGCTTTACAGCAATCCAGAAAATCAATGTTCTGCCAGTGCAGCCAGATTGGGCATTATAACTATTTTCTTTATATTTTATCATACAAGAGCAGACATTGCCTTTAGCTTTATCGCTATTTATTCTCAATAACATTTTGAAAAGCCTATCCCTAACACATCACAAAGCTTGTTGCTGGAAAAAGCTAAGGAGATTTGAACCTATTCAGGTTCCCACAGACTTCATACAATTACATTTCCTGAAAAAACTCTGATTATTCAGGGTATTTCTCTCATTTTGTATGAGGGAAACTGCTTTGCTCGTGTAACTGGCCACTGATGAGTCAGGCCACCCATATGCATCCTCGTTGCCCGGAGGAAGCTCAGACTCTAACAACCTTTCCTTGACCTATTTAATAAAAGACACTTTTGCCTAACCAGAGCTTTTTTCCAGAATGGCTGTTATCTTTAAGGATGTGTTACATATCCTCAGCTCTGCCTCTTCGGTGAACACTTCCCTTCCTCAGAGGCAAACACAGTCTGGTCCAAGTGCTTCAGAGCAGCTGGGCTGAAATGCCTAGTGCAGACTCTCTGAACTTTGTCGCAGACAAAAACACAGAGGATGATGATTCATGAAAGATAGACTTCTCTGAAGTCATGCATTCCTCAGAAAAATCAAATTTTAGCAGCATTTGCTTTGGCAATCTCGTAGCAGTTGTGTTGCAGAACTTGCTTGCTTGCTTTTGCGTATCTTCTCTAATGTCTTTCAGAAACATGATTTCTTCAAAAACAGGCACAATTGCCTGTCCTTCTTGGAGCCAAAACATTCCTGACTGGCAGACAGAAATATAGACAATAAAATGTGTCTCCTTAGCTAGCACTGGTAAATTTAGAGATATGTTTTCAACATGTTTTATAGAAGAGCTTTCTTTCAGGTTACATTTGACTTCTGAAATATGCGTAAATAAAATTTACAGACGGTTTTATGTGCAAAATAAGCACAAATGCTTTCCCCCAGTTAGACAGCGGCACCAGAAACACTAGCAGACTCCAGGAGACACTTTGAACCGTTTATTATTTTAATAGACAACAGCATCTCTTACAAATCCTCTTTTTGAGTTGAAAGATGACCTCCGGGAGCAAAAAGACATCAGTAAATAATGAACAAGGCCTTTTATATTTGGAGTCTCTGTCCCTAAAGAAGATGGTAAATGGTGACCCTCCAGCCACTAAGGATGCTAGAGGGATGCAGCTGAGCAGGATGGCAGTGAAGGCAATGGAGCGGGGAAAAGAAAAGTGTGATTCACTGGAATATGGTACATAGGCAGCATAAGCACAGGTCATCATTCCCAGCTCGCCCACCCCCAGGGATCTGCTGTGTGATTTGCCTTTTTGGAAGCAGCAGATCATGCATGCCTGCTGCAGGAGGTTCAGATCAGAGCACGCTAAATGATATTGCCATTTCTCAGCCCCACATACAGAGAAAACTGTGGGGAAGAAAACTGAACCAGAAGCAAAAAGGAGAAGACAAATTTGATTCATTGGAATATGATACATAGGCTGGGATTAGACCAAGAAAGGGCTGCCAAAACAATAAACTTCAGTGTGCTAAAGAGTATATAGAGAATATTCACTAGGTCCCAGGCACTTGCGTAAGAAAAAAACACAGACAAAGGCTGAAGCCTTAGACGTTCTCGGCAAATGCACTAAGCTTCCATTGACTCTGATCTGTATCAAGTGTTGATATAACCAGAAATAATGACCGACCCATGTTAATGTGGAGAGAATCTGTAGGCTGGAAAAGCTTAGCGCATGTAATCAATTGGTCCAAAGGGGATTGGGCCAACAGGAAGAGGTCTTAAGCTTAAAAATAGGTATTTTATCTTTACAGAAATAGGAAAGTTTCCAATCTTGAAATCCACTGGAATTGGACTTTAAAAGTTTTCACGGACTGTGCCATAGGAATGTGAAATTTATTATTATGCCAAAACCTCTTTGACTTCAACAGGGCTTGACTGTGTCTCTCTCTATTGTGTTTCACAATGATTAAGTGTGGATATTCAACCTTATAGTGTTGGCCTAATTCTGTTCCTAACAATAAGCATTACAAAACTGCTCTAAAACCTCACAACATACCTATGAAGACTAGCTGCAGCACATGGTGGCCTCAGTAAACTGTATTAGAGTTCCAGGTGAGGTCTGTGTCTGTGTGCTAAATGGCATATCCCAGCGGGAGCCCAGTGGGAGTTCACTGATACTGGAGCTCAGGGTCTGGCCCCAAAGCCTTCACAGGACCCAGGGGGCTGGGATGGGAATCCCACTGCTGTGGGAGTGAAGCGGCACAGCCCGTGCTCTGAAGCGGGAGGCAGGGGGTGCCTGCAGCCCTGGAGAAGTGAGCAGATCCAGAAGGTGAAGAAGCAAACAGCAGGGTGGTAAAGAGTCACCAGAGGCTGTGCTACCAGGGCTGTGCGTTACAAGTCCATTTTGCTGCTACTGAGCAAACAATATGAGAGCTCAAATCAGCAAGGTTCAGAGAAATTCATTTCTCTGACACCCATTTAAAATGTGTTTTCCCTAAAGGAGTCAATAGAGGTATAACTCATATGGGACCATTTTGATACTAACATCTGGCCCTTCTGGCTCAGATGCACAGAGCCTCACAAAGGGATTGCTGCATGTAGGTGTTTTGTTCAAGGAAGATCCCATAAAGGCAGGGCCAGATACTACTCTGTCACGTCATGATGGTCTTATCTGGTAAACTGATGTGCACGGTGGGGAGAGCCTGCAGCGCTGGTGCAGCTGTCACTGAGCTGGACTGCTTTGAGCTTTGTGCTGAGGACAGTCTGTGGGCTAGCTGAAGATCTCATGAGATGCCAAGAATTTGTGGCCCCGTATTAGAAGATGCTGACCTAGAAAAAAGGCTGAATTGGGGACTTGGCATGCTTTGCTCTGGGGTAAAATTGACTTTGAAAAAAGTTTATAATCTTCCGAGAGCCACCAGATCAACTCTGACGGTTCACACTAGGGTGATTTAAGAGATCTTCTTCCTTAGATGCTTCACTTGTATCTTCCTGTCATAGTAGCTCTGTCTTCAGGGATGGCTTAAATTAAGCACTGTGCGCTACAAGCTCGAATAGCTGAGAAAGTAGCTTCTGAGGACTCTGCAAGGCCAGCAGACCAGAAGATGTGAGCAGTAAGCTGTTACGATACCAGCGCTCACCTGGAGGCACACTAGCAAACTCAGTTTGTTGAAGATTCACTGCCAAAATCAGTTTTTGTTCTGCCGCGGGGCTGTCAATAAAGAATGAATACACCTATCAAATCTCTACAAAGTGGATTCTAGACCAAGTGTTGTGAGATTTCCTCCTGACTGCAGTACAGGTTGAGCTCTGCTTTTTGTTTATTCGGTATAACTCTTGTCAGGTGATGGAAATGCTGAATCCGTCCCTTTTCTCACTGGCATCACTGGAAGCCTTAGGATGCTACTGCTGAACACTGCTGCCTTATTTGAAAGAACTCTTTTATTTAATGCCTACAGTCTCCTGTTAGGCTAATGTCTGAATGGTTTTAGAGCTGAGATGAAATCCTCAAACCACTGCAGCCAGGAATTTGGCTACTGCTGGAGTGCTATGTGTTTTATAGTGGGCACAGGAGACATTCCATCTATAATTTCATATGCTAAAGCCAGGTGACACTACCATGCTATTTTATATAGTTGCAGAATTCTACATTTAAGGGTTTTTTTCCTCTGTTCTGTATCATGGACATTAGGGCATGCTGAATGCAGACATCTCATAGAGTGAGAAGATTAGCCTCATCTAACTGTACTTTTTATTTAAAAGAATATAGTCTAGTGAAATGATTAAAAAATATATATTTTTAGGGAACAAAAGCTTTCAGTGTGCATTTGTTTGAAATGTCAGAGAGTAAATGAAACCAAACATAAGCATGTTAGTCTCAGCAGGAGAAGAGTTCGTGGCTGATCTGTGCTGGCTGTTTGATATTCTGGTTGCACTGTCTCTGGAGCCTTAGTCTTGGTCTGTTTATTTTTTCATTTTCCATCATTTGGTTTCAGTCATTCTTGACTGCCCGCAGCGTACTGTTTGCTGTGCTCCTTACAGTTATGGCTTTTTTTTGTAAAGTTTCTTCTTCTATAGCAGATCTGACCTCTGGTGTTTTCAAGTATCTTCCTTTTTGGAACTTTAAGAAGGTCTGAAATACAACTTTTATTCAGTGCTTTTCCACAATGGCAGATCCTACTTCCAAATCAATGACAACATCTATACAAAAGCCATCTTTCCTAAATCTGTCATATTAGAACTGCCCTTTTCAACTAACCTCTGGTTGGAGCTGATCTAAGGGTTTGGGGATGGGAGCTGTGAGTCTGGAACAAAAACACAACGAAATATCAGCTTGAAAATCTCCTCCTGTGGAGGAGAGAGACAGCAAAATGACTGTCTTTTTGGAGGATGTGCCTGGGGGGAGCTCTCTCCTCCCTCCAAACTAGACTGGATGGCTATTTCCACACCAAAGAGTGCTGCGGGAGGTTTTAAAGCCCAGGGTACACTTGGCAAGCCCAGGTTCCCTTCATAAGAGAATATATGAGAAGAAGCCAGGCTCTCCTCAAGAAAAAGCTACAAATGATAAAGTTGAAAGACTCCACAAAAAGGGAAGAAGTGCCTCTTCTCCTGCCCTGCTCGGTGAGGGAGGGAAATGAAACCCCTCACGGTGCAGGAAAGGGCAGTGCTCTGTCATTATTTTGCGGTACTCGGTGACTCCGGTCGGCATCAAAGCACGTTCCATATGAAGGAAGACTGTTACTCTTGTAAGGTCAAGAGTTGTACTCTTGACAGATTATTACCTTTTTCCTTCTGTATTAAGACAGTCAGATTGTTTGCTATTGGATTTTTGCAAGACTGTCTGTATTTGAGTTTCCATTCCTGGGCTAACTGGAGGGAATTCAAGTAGGAGAATCTCCTAACAGGGTGCATGTCAGAGCTGTAAGGTCAGGAGGGGCTCCAGGGTGCATGTCAGAGCTGCAAGGTCAGGAGGGGCTCCACGGTGAGTTTTCCCAACGCCTGATACCATTTCACTTTATTGCAAATGACTGCAAGGCTCATGGGGTGCCCCATGTCTCTCTTAGTATATCAGAAGGTAAATGAAACCCCTCATGCAGACAAGTAAGAGAGGATAAGCACATATAGGTGCTGCAATTACACACATACGTGGCAGCCACTGTTGGCTGTAGGACAAGGGGGCAAAGAACTTTCTGGGTTGGGAAAGACTGCATTTGGCAGTTCCAATCTTTTATATTTCTATACTTACCTGCCCTGGCAACTGCGGACAGGATTTTACTTTCTGAGAGGAATGTACTGAGTTTGATTTTCTTTTAAATAGCAAAAGCAGTGCAACTTTTTGTTTTTTCCTTTCCTAGCTGGTGTTCTGCCAAATTAGTTTTGTGTCAAATCCTTGTTTTCCTTTGAATATGTGGAGTTTTACAAAGTAAAACTAAACAAAAGCATCATTTTGACATGCAAAACTGAAACTTTTCCTTTCTAAAAAGGTCAATATACAACATCTCATCTTTATGAAACTGCTGTTTTGCCCCCAGAGCTTTCTGTGGCTTTTGTGAAGATTATGTACATTTCTGAGAACTACGATATTCCTTGCCTATGCCTTAGGGTCTAAGTAATTCACATGACATTTTCAGTTACTGGAGAAGTGCTGATATAATCCATGTAGAGTGGAGCTGTTCAGCCATGAAATAAGTGCTACAGATAGAGCTTATGAAGCTGATCTTGTGGAAGCTGGGCATAGCTTATACTTCCAGAAATGGCATGGTAGCAGGATAATATATGTATCTGGACAGGCAAAGAAAGAAACCACTGCCGCAAAAGAAATAAAATTTGTATGGCTTAAATGGGGGTTTGACTGTTTGATAAACTTTCTCATTTAAACCCAGGTCAGCTGTGTCACAAACATGTGTAGCATTTCTGAGTAATGCCAATTCAGCTGGATTTCTGAGCTCTTTTGACCTCTTATTTTACATTATCTTTGCAAGAATAGTTGTCTTTCCTTGTTGTGGAGGGCTAAACTGGAGTCCCACAGTCCTGAAATTCATAGTAATCCTGCTGGGTTACTTCAGCACCTATTCAAACACGACTTGATCTGTGCACTACATGAGCCAAGGTCAGTCCTGACTTTGGTGAGCTGTCCTAGGAAGGGTGAGGGTGGAAAAGGGTGTTGAGCAGTGGCAGCCCAGTGCACCACCTCATGTCCACCTTGTCCTTGGGTGGCTTGAGGCAGGCAAGTGCAGTGCAGTAGCCACTTATCGCCCAATAGCTCCTCCTTGAAAGTTATGCTCCCTACTATTCTCAGTGGTATTTGTTATGACTTCAAATACCTGAGAATAAATTTTATTGAAACTGCACAACACCCATTCCTTGAGAAATGACTGGGAACTACATAGCATGGTTGAATCTGTCTGGGCTGTGGGGTTTGACATTGTGTAATTCTTTCAAGAAAAGATAAGCTTCCCTTCTACTTCGATCAGAAGCACTGTGTCCTCCTGGTTGGCTCATGCAAAGGAGGGCACAGTAGGCCAAGTGTGCAGTGAATGTGGGGCATGGACCAGGCTACCAACCATGCCGTCTTCCTTCCAAAACTCCTGTGGGAGTTAAAGGAGAGTGTCTCCTGTTGCTTTGCTGAAAGGAGGAAAAGAAGATGCTCTGCTTCTTCGTGCTCTCCAGCATCAGGACAGGGCAGGCCTTACAGCAAGGAGGTGCTCATGGGCATGCAAACACGTGGCTCTTGAGAAATTCCTAGATGAATTCCCTGTACTTTTCTCTCCTAACTGCAGCTGGAATGCTCTAGAGCTTTGGCTGTGAATAAAGAATTTTTATTTGCAATGTTATCTCCTATACTACTTCTATTTTCCAGCTTGATCCACTTTTTTTTTGGATGTATCTTTTTTTCTCACTGTCAAGCAAGTATCTAATTAGGTTTTGATGATAAATTGTTTTTTTTGAATATTTAATCTCACAGAGAGAAAAAATATGGCAACTTTGAAAGAGCTCTGTTAAGAGTGTATGGAAGAACTTTACAGATTATGTCACATATTTGTTACTGCAAAGCGATACTTGGTTCCTGTATCTTGGAAAAGGTGACACTGAAAGTTTAAAGTATCCTAGTCATTACAAATTGTTAAATAAGCTGAGTTGACAACAGTGTAAACATGTTAGATATGTGTTCAAATATCCAGTAATCTTTCTGAGAAAGTATCCAGCCTGAAACCAAATTTGCTTCCTATTAATGTGGTATAAGACTGTGCAGTGCTGGACTAGCAGAGTGGAAGTCCCACAGGCAACTGATGGCTGAGCAAACACATTAAGCACAGAAGAGCTGAAATCATTTCAAGCTTATGGACTCAAATTAATAGAATTAAAGTGGTTGATCTTAGCCACATTTCTCCTGATAATATGTTATACCGCATCCATATATATGAACTCCAGTGAACAAAGTCTCCAGGGCTGATGTGGCATCGTATTGTTCTGGAAAGGGAAGCAGGCTTGTCATTGATTGCACGAACTGGTTTCCCTACTTTAATAGCAAAGTAAAAGTAACAAATTTGGGGGTAACCAGAAGGAAGACTGAAAGTCTTGTGGGCCACAGAAGTGCCATGTTTCCACCAGGCTGGGACAGGGCATGATGTCAAAGATCATGACACAGGCACTCAAGATTAAGTAGCAGGGAGTCTTTTTGACTTCAGTGGCATCCAGTGGGGTCTGACCATAGATGAGAGCTACCATGGTGACAAGGAGGAGAGACAGGAGACCTGTGACAGAGCAGGCAGCCTGGTTAATGTTCAGTCACGTTCAGGGTCTCGGAGGGATGAGGACCCTACCATTCTGCACCACACACAGTCTTGCATCTGTCTTCAGTGTAGACACATAAGCATTTTTTCCAAAAATCGCGAGGACGCCTAGGGGAACACCAGCAGAGTTTGGCTGTGGTTTCCGTACAGCTAAGCTGCCAAAGCATTGCTGAGGGGGAAGGTCCTTCTCCTCCTCCTCCTTGCCCTGACCATGGGGCTCTGCTTGTACCACCGCTGGCCTTGCGAGCCACTGGTGAGCTGACTGAGTGAGGTAATAAAAAATACTACCAAAAAATCCTCATGGTGACTGCCCAGTTAGCTCTCCGGAATAGGCTGCCATGACTCGTGTCAGGTGCAGCCCCAAGCTGGGGCAGGAATCTACAGCCAGAGGTGGGCTGGCCCGTCTCTCTGTCCTGTACTTTGTTTGCACAGTGCTAAACAACCATGAGCTTGTATTTCCTTCCCATCCTGTAAGATTTAACTCTGGTATCTGAATTAAGTGTAAATATCATTATGGTAATTGCAGCACTGCAGAAGCTCTTCATAACCTTGGCCATACTGAATCCTACACGTTCTGCGACGTAAGGTGAAAGGGATATTGGCTTCATTTTTCTGATGGTGGTATGTGGCACAAAAAGATAATGTAACTCATCCAAAATTGCCCAGTAATTATGAGATGGGAAAAGGAGCTGAAGTCAGGTTCAAGACTATGACTATGTGTACCTGCAAGGTAGTGATTGCCTTTGCGGCCCGTAAGGTTAGGTCGTTCCCTTACTGTAGCTGAAACGGGAGCGTGTGTGTGGGTGCAGACTTCCAGTATTGTGTTCCAACTTTCTGTTTT
This sequence comes from Struthio camelus, assembly GCF_040807025.1. NCBI lineage: Eukaryota > Metazoa > Chordata > Aves > Struthioniformes > Struthionidae > Struthio > Struthio camelus. Next base: position 150,722,588 of record NC_090943.1, read on the forward strand.
TAAATAAAGGAAAAATATATGTGAAAGGAAAATCAGTTTGTAGTACAAGCACCAGACTTTCTATTAGGAACACATTAAAATCTCATGGCTTTTGTACTAAAAATATGCAAATCGAATCTAAGGTCCCATTCTGCTTATTGCTGCGCAGAACAAATATATATCTCCAAAATGTAGATGAAAAACAAGTTTGACGGATATAGCCTATCGTGTTTTTAAAAAAGTAGTAAGATGGAGCTATTAAGTATTTCAAAACTTCCTGTGAATATAATCCTGCTAAGAAAACACACATATGCAACAGCACAAAGTGCTTGTTGGACGGATCAGTGCGCAACAATATGCATTGCACTGGACCTGTACAAAACATCAAACGACAGGACAAATAGCTGGTTTTCATGGTAGGATGTTCAGGGCAACGCTGTATGAGAGTGACGGATTTTTTTTTGCAAAGACGGGGGGAAGAGACGTGATGGGTCTTACCATTCTTGTCTGCTCTTCTTAATATCTAAATAAAAAGAGAGAAAGTAATGAATCACTCTTTTTTGTAGGGGTTAATGGCACAAACCATGTATTTAATGAGCATTTATAATTTGAGCTCTGTATCACATTTTCACAAGGCTACACACAATTGGAAAGTTGTATGTGTCTCCATCCTTCTCTCATATTGCTTGTTCTAACTCCTTCCGTGCTGTGTGCACATAAAACCAAGGCCATAACAACAATAAGCTTTATTTTCTAGTTTGTATATGGCTTAAAGGATGGCAGCCAGGCCCAAAACTCGGACAGCATATAGCTACTGTGATGCTATAGGGCTTACAGGGCTGATAGAAGAGGTTTAAAGAAGCAGAGCAGGGGTGATAGCCGGGAGGATGCTCTAAACTTTGGAGATGGTGAGAAAGACTCAGGATTTGCGTGGGGGAAGGAAATAAAGGGAGAAGTCAGGAGAGGAGCCGGGGTGAAGCGACAGGATCAGACTGGGTGTGGGAGGCAGCAAGATGAGATGGGTGGGAACAAATCTGAGGATGGCTCTGGAAGCAAGTGGAAAACATAGAGAGGGAAGTGGAGGGGGAAAGTACAGAGGTATATAAGCAGGGAATGAAAGGCCAGGGAAATGAAATAAGAAAGTATGTTAGCAAACACGAGCTAGATAAAGAGGGAAATCAGGGGGAAAAAAAGGCTTGTGGTGGTCTTGACAAGAGTGGAAACACAACTGAAATAACCTAAGAAGAAAGCTAACAATCTCTTTTATTGTCAGCAAGTGGAAACGTTTTGCCCCGGTGCTTGCTTTGCCATAACTCTTCTGCCACAGAAATGTTGAGATCTGAGCTTATCCACGGAGCGCGTACGTCTGTCTTTTCTCCCCACTGTAAACAGTGCATGTTTGAGGAGCTGTTTAAGTATGTAAATTTTTCTCTAAGCCCCTGTGCAAATCCTGAGAAAAGGATCAGCATTTCCTGTGAGGAAAGAGTAACAGAGCACCAGAAACAGCCCTGCCACCAGGAGGGGGGACACACTGCACCAACCCAGCTGGGACAAAAGGGCAGGAACAGGGAAACTGAGGCACAGCAGGGCTATCCGGCCCAGAGCAGTGCAGTCTGAGCCGCCCTGGCAGGACTCTAGACTAATTCTGCAGACACCATGCCGGTGTTGGCACCTAACCCTTTGGGACCACGTGACACTTCAGCTATGAAGGACTGCCACTCTGCTGTGACACTGCTACGTTCCCATCTGTAGTCCCTATCACTCCTTCAGCCTTGGGATTTCACCCTGAGCAGCAACGGAAAGTTGTCTGGGCAATACTATAAACAAGCTCACAAAAAGGAGGAAAGCAAACCTTCAGAATGCAACTTCCTTTACTGCTAGGAACATCAGTAACAGGCAAGAGTTTCAAAATGGGCCCATACATTTTTTAGAGTTGAAGGCAATGCAAATGTTCTCTAGTTTGATAAGTAGCAGGGGTATGGTCTGCTGTTAGAGCAGAAGCCACATGAAAAACTTCAATTCAAGTGCCCCCAAGCTTTGTCAGATCATCTTTTGCTATTGTGTAGCAGTAGGGGGGAAAATAACATAATTGTGACCAAGATCCAGGATTTCATTTGCAGCTTCTGAGTTGAATTTTTTGATGGGCCAAGCTTAGAGTATATGCAGTATGCAATAAACTTAGTAAGAGGACGTATGCCCTCCCTTTTTTTCCAAATAAATGATATATTGCAATTCGGTTTCCAGTATAAGGGCAAGAATGTTTAGAGTTTGAAATTTTTACTCTAAACTAGAGACTTTCTCCCAACATTAACTAAAACCATTTGGCCAAAAGATCAAATCCAGAGCAAAAGAAAGAGTCTCTGAAACATTTTTAGAACAACATAAAATCTCTGTTTACAATCTCTAGCAGGTAAAATACATTCCTGGCAGATTTGGCTGGATATTTTGTGGGGCTGTTGTTGATCTTTTTCCTATCTAACTGGCAAGCAGTCTTGCTTCTCGTGTCATCTGAAGCAAACGTCCGTGTGCTTGCCGAGATACCAGGCACGGTGATGCGTGCAGGACAACGTGCGGGTCTGGAACTGGGGACTGTTAGTTAATACAGATGGCAAAGACAGGCAGGCAGCAGGAAGATTTTGCCATTTTTCAGCTGGAAGTGGAGAAATCTGTGAAATTTTGGGAGGGCAGAGAAGAATAATGTTCTGAGATCTAAAGTAAAGAACTGGACTTTGGTCTGCACAGTTACACCCGGATGAAAGAAGCCGTGCGTGCCCCCAGACAAAAGAGCTAGCACTGAAATCCTGCTCCTTGACTCAGAGGTGCCTGGGCTGAGCTGCCTGTGGGGCCGCGTATGCAAGCTTGTCCCACGGGAAAAAGCAAGTCATGCTTCAGAGAGGAGATAAATACGCCCAGCATGGGCCCAAGCAGTAACAGATTACAAGTGACTCGTGCCATGAGTTGCATGCAGAGCCACACCAGGTGATACTGCCACACAGTGTGACACAGCTCATAGCCTGAGCGAGACATTACGTGCCCTGGAGCCAGGCACCGCTGCGCCCCTGGGCCCCGCAGGGACAGACAGTCGTGCCGGAGACTCTCAGAGGCACCTGCAGCCAGGGCTGCGCTGGTCGAGAGCTGCTAAACTGCCCCAGAAGTCCGAGCAGTGCTAAGTCTTGGGTAAGTGTTACGCAGGGAACCGCTAGAGTATTGCTTTGGATGCGGGAATAACACAAAAAAAATAAGGCTCAGTCCATACTGGCTAATCCAGGTTGTGTGAATGAGGAGAGCCTAACTCTCAAGAAAGATTCCTGTTCCGCAGCAGGTGCAAAACACACACATCTGGACCTCTACGTGCGTATAGCAGGGGGGGTTGTGTTAGAAATCAAGCCTCATTCTCACAAGATCTCTGCCTAGCTCACAGTGCGACTGGGACCACAGTGTCCTGCCTTTCTTCTGCAATCTCCTGCTGCCCGCTCGAATACACAGGCAAGTGTTCATAGAGATGGAGGCACTTCAGCGAGGGCTGATAAGAGAGCCACACACCCCAGAATACCGGTGACACAAGCGTATACTGCTGCAGCAGTAAGGCCCTCCGGGTACGAAACCCTGCTCTGAAGCAGCCAGAGCCTAGATTTGAATCCAAGCTTCTCCTCTGCAGGTAAGAGCAGATGTATGGGACGCATAGGTGGCAGTAACCACTCTCCCTCCTCTTTGCCAGTTTCGTGACTTGCATCTGCTTCTCTATAAGTATTATCCTGACAGTGGCTTTAAAATTGCTGAAAATTAAACAATCACTTCGATCTGAAAGGCATTTTTCACTTGGGCTGTAATGAGACGTTGTCAGTTTCTCATGGATTCTGGCCATCTGCAGGTTCCTGACTCTGTGCTGAGTTGAACTGGGGAGTAGGCTCCATGTGACCGGGCCCTCCTCCTTCCTGAAAACTTGGGTTTCTCTTCTGTTTTCTCAATGCATGCTTATAATTTTCCTGTTTCTTTTACAAGAGCTTTTTATAAGACCAAAAAGTTGCACGTTCATTATGCATCCACATAGAAATAATAAAAGTCCATTAAGAGTCTAGTTCAAACAACTTCTTATAGAGCGTACAGAGATCAGGAGATGAGCAGGCACGGCTTTTATGACAGGCTGTTTGAAATAATTCAGGGAAAAGCGTGAAGAATTTAATGTGGCCACATTAGAGAAAGCACCTGGATAGAGAGTCCTTAAGACAAGATCTGTTATGTAACATGCCATTTCTAGCTGATACTGTGGACTGCCTCAGGCATGAGTTGCTCTGAAGTCAAAGCTGGGAACAGAGTTGGTCTGTAGGTCTGCAGGTCTGCAGGTCTCATCAAGGACACAGGATACTTTGGATATCTTTGGGCTGGAGTTTGCCCTTTTCCAGGACTTATCTCTACACTTGAAACAAAGAAATGCTCTTTGCTATTGCCAGGCCAGTTTAGACAAAACTCCATCTCTGAGACTCCCTCAGTGACAGCACCGGACTTCACGGTCCCCTGAGGGGCAGGAGGGTTGGGTGCTTTTCCGGTGCCTCGACGGGGTCCTCAGTGCTGAGGGAGGGCAGAGAGGGGTGCAGGGAGCTGGCGGAGGGCTGATGAACGTAGGAGGGGGCTCCTCGTAGGGGCCGCAGGGGCTTGGGGCCTCTCAGCACATCCACCCTGGGCACCCTCACCCCCAGCAGGACCCTAAAGGGAAGCACAGCTTGGGAGCAACCCCCTACTTTGGCAGGGGCGAGAAACTCCCCGACTAAAAGTCCAGAAATGAAAAAAGCAGCATGCAACACGTTTTGCAAAGTGACAGCGTCTTCACCCCGCTGCAAGCTGCAGCCCGCTGCCCCCACGCGTGTCCGCCGCGAGAGAGAGAGAGAGAGAGAGAGAGAGAGAGAGAGACTCAGCCCCTAGCACAATCGCGGAAGATAACAAAAAACTGAAGGAATAAATAAAACCCGCCAGGGCTGGGCGGCAGACCTGGCAGAGGCAGGGCTGATCAGTTTTCTCCAGGTGCCCGCCAAGCCCCGCGGCGGGCGCCGTGCCTCGCTGCGCACCCCCGCCCTGCCCGCGCCCCGCGCGGCTTCCCCGCTTCCCCAGCCCGGCACGGCCCCTTAAAAAAAATGATAATAGTAAAAAATAAATAAATAACACCGCCCCCCCCCCAAATAAAAACAAACAGAAAATCCCCTCGCAATTGCTGGAGGTAGGGTGCCGCGTACTCACGTCGCGGAAGATGCGCAGCCCCGCGCCGCGCTCCGCCGCCATCCGCCCGCCGCTGCCCGGGGCGCCGGAGCCGGGGGAGGGGGTCGGGGGGGGTCGGGGGGGTCCGGGGCGGTCCCGCTGCCGCCGCCGCCACCGCCGCCCCCGGCAGGGCTGCGCTGCGCTGCGCTGCGCTGCGGGCGGCAGGCGCCGCTTTGCCTCGCCTGGCGCCTCCGCCGGCGCCTGCTGGTGGCTCGGCGCGCTCACAGCGTCCTCCCTCCACCGCATTAATCATTAAAAAAAAAAAAAAAATTACGAAAGGCTGGAGCTTGAGGGCTCCGGTAACCTCCTGCCAGCTGTCGGTGCGCCCTGGTTTGAAAGCCATCACTCGGAGAGCAGCGCCGCGCTCCCCCTGCGTACACCGCTCCGGCGGGAGGGCGAGCAGGTTCTGCCTGCCCAGGCTTTCCTCGCTGCGCTCGCAGCCCGCTCTCGCTTCTTCTCACCATTGCCGGCACAGGAGCAGTCTGCCCCAGCGGCCTTTCTGCATATTTAAAGACTGGCTAGTCTCGCTTCCTCTGGTTCTTTCAGTCTGCCTGGTCACAGTTTCCAGATCTCTGACCGTTTTTGTTGCCTTCCCGTTTTCTCATCATTTTTGCTGCTTTCCCCTTTGAGCACTTCAGCTGGGGGGGCATCTTTCTTGAAGTGCACGACCCAAACTGAACAGGCTTTGAAGTCTTAGCAGCACTGATAGGCTACAGGGACTAATCGTATTTTCATTTGTCTGACACGGCCATCATGATAACCTGCACCTCTGTAAAGGCACTCATTTTTGAAAATAAGGTCCTTGACTAAAATATACCCTTTGGATGGCCTGGCTGAAGTCAAGGGCTGAGAGGCATTGGAAGGTGATGGGGTTTCTGCAAGGTGCCAGGGGCTGAGGCGAGGAGGGGAGCAAGCGTGGGAAGCAAGGGAGCAGGGACACGAGCAGGCACTGCAAGCCCAAAGGCAGCCAGCGGGAGCCCAACGGCAGGTGCTGCGGCAGCTGCTGGGGCGAGGGGGAACGCAGCGCCCCAGGAAACTCCTCACTGTTGCTACCCGGACGTGCTGTGCTGTGAAGTCTCCTTTGCTCCCCAGTTACCTGGGGGTTATACACCTGAGAGCGGTGCAGCCCACTGCTTCCCCACGCAGGGCAGGGCACGCATCCCCTCATCCGCCAGCAGGTTGTTTCTACCTTGTTGTTTGAACGTCATCCTCTTCATTTCTGATGATGTTTCCACTTTTTTGAGATCATTGTGAATGTCAGTCCTGTTCCCCAAAGTGATTCGAGGCCTTTGTAGCTTTAATTAGCTGCACCGTAAGAAAAGCGCTTGCACAGCTCCAGTGCACACTCCTGCTCAAGCAGGGTCTCTCTGTACTCAGAGCAGGTTGCTTGGGGCTTTGTTCAGTCGGGTCCCAAAAGCCTCCGAGGATGGAGCCAGCACAACCTCTGAACAACCCGTCCCACCGCCCGACTGTCCCCTGGGGGAGAAGTTTTCCTTTTTCCAGTCTGAACCTCTCTTGTTTCAGTTTATGTCCTTTGTCTCTTGTCCTCCCACCATGAACCCCTGGTAGATGGTATTGCAATTACATATAATGTATTACAACTGGTAGATGGTATTAGAGTTCATAATAAATGCTAAAGGGAAGTTTTTATTTTAAAACAACTTCCCATGCTGAAAGCCTCTGCCGTGGCCGGCTTTGGGTCATCGGAGCTTGCTCTGTGGGGATGTTTCTACATCTTCCACTTCTGTTTTCAAGTTTCAAAAGAAAATATGAGAGAGGACAGAGAGAATTGTCCAAAAAGAAACAGAAGACTTTTCATGGGGCAAGAATAATTAACCCACTTACTAAAGAGTACTTGAAAGAAATGGAAAATCATCTTGGGCTATTTTTAGTTTTTAATAATACTGAAAGGCTTTTATTTAATCTGCTTTTTTTAATAGAAATACAGGACTGTACTTCTTTCCAGACAGAGAAAAGAAGAAAAAATACAAAGGTTGTTTCAAGAGCCAGGAGGGTGAAAAGAGAAAAGGAAAGACTTCTTTACATTGTATTTGGGGCTTGTGTGTGTTAACTGTTATAATGATAATAATACCTATTTAGCTTTAATGACTAATTATTATCTTGGAATGAAGAGACTTTTTTAAAGAACCAACATCTTTCCCCTTCTATTAGTCTTAACAATCAGTGTGAATATCCTAAGTCTGTTTAGAGAAAAAATTTCCTTAAAATCAATGAGAAAAACATGTGAAATCCTGATATTTGCAGGTAAAAAACAGATATTTAAAACAATAAGAAAGAAAAATAACTTCCAGGTCCTTTATTACCTAAGGAAATGTGATCTCAAGTATTAAAAGCCTTAATTGCAAATCCCCTTCCCATGAATAAAAAACTCAACGGTATTATTTAAGTAATCATTTTTACAGGATATTTAATTTTAAGGTTTAGATGAACAAACAGATTATACAGTAAAGTAGATCAATAACTTACTGACGATACATTTTTCTACCACTTTAACATTTTCTGAATTAATATCTCAATTTTAACAACATTTTGATGAACCAACATTTCTAAATGTCACAGGCAGGATGAACGTTCCAAATTTTAGGCAGCTTTCCCATTGCGTTCAATTATTTCACTCTGCAGACGAACAGGGAAATAATTTCTGAACAAGACGATATCAGGGCGGTGGGAAAGGGAATACAATCATGTGGTGAATATAAATATTGCACTAGCTGCACTAATAGGGATATAATGATTTTGTGAAACGTCTATGTGAGGTTAGTTGAAATCAGCTGAAAATATGCTCGCTTCCACAGTCACAAAGCTGGTAACGTAACCAGCAAACAGAGCGGTTTATTGTGTGTATGAGGCTAAAACGTGAAACTGCCTGCTCTTTCTCTTGCCGTGTGTCACATCATTCAACCTTCATTTAGAACCCAGCCTACTGTATCAATGTTTTTAGTCACGTGAAATAAAAAGAAGCGGCCAGCCAGGATTTAATGATTTTGCCCTTCTGTCTGGAAAAGCAAACAAATGAAAACCCGCCACAACAGCTTCCTCGTATTTGGGGCTATGCAACAACAGCCATCAGCATGGAGATTAATAAAGCTTCCTTTTTGCTGAGGAAACGCAAACTGCCTTGTTCTCTGGTAAGGGTTCTCCATCACTCCGTGATGGTTAGCTATGTGCCTTGCTTGCAAGTGATAAGAAAAACATTATGCAATGCTTATGTCAAAATATAACCGTTCAGAGAGAAGGAGAGCTTGCATGCTAGGGTACCCTTGGGTCTGTAAGAAATAGTATTCCCTGCTCTAGGTTAAGGAAACGGATCTGCTTTATGGTCCTTTTCGACCTCAGAAGTGGTGTGGTACATATCAAAACAGCTGGGTTACTCTGCATAATATGATGTTTCCCTTTACCTCTCAAAACATATTGTTTCTCCATGGTTTGAATGTCTGGTGTGGTGTCCTGTAGGCCCACCTGGAAACAGCTGTTGGCTGGGTTACTCAAGCGCTGCCTTGCACAGTAGTTACCTCATAACTTTTCTTGATGGTAAGCTACAATAACAGAAAAATTGCAGAGGCAGTACGTGTGCAGCCATGGCTGGTTATAAGCAGCGGGAGGATGCCAGCAGTAAGAGGATGCCAGCGGCCACCTTTCTGTTCCATGACCTTGTGTCTCTGCACAGGCTGATTCAACCTGACTGACGAGGTGATATCTCTGTCACCCCAGGTTTTCTGTGACTGGGATGGTGAAGATGGAAAAGTGATTTTCTTTCCATAGGGGGGTCTGTGCCAGCGAGAGCAAGGATAGATGTGCTAAAATCCGAAAGACGTGATGATATGCCAAGAAAAAGACTGGCTTAACCACCTATAAAGGGTGTATATGGCTAGTTCACCAGATGAAAAGTGCTTCAAAGGTCCAGGAGCTCACTTTACTCTCATCCTAACCCCTCTTGAGGCAAAGCCTGAGCCTGCCCCAACCTACCCTTCCTCCCCTCAGCTCCCACAGCCACTTTTTGGCAGAAAGGAGCTATAGTGTGCCCCAACAGCAATCCGGTGCAGACAGCTAGGATACCGTAAGTCCAGCACCTACATCCGCTGGTAAACCTGGATGCAATCTATGTGTGTTGGAGCTCTTTTCTAATTCACCAAGAAAAAGAGATGTAATGTAAACCCGTAACTGCGCATGAGGATTAAAAGAGAGATGCTGGTTTCTGTGTTGCTTCTGCAGGAGGAAGATAAGTCCCTTGCATTAGAACATTATTTTCTTCTCTCTGTTTATTTGCATGGTCTTCCTATACGTGTTTGGGAAAATGACTAAAGGGCTATTCATTCAATCTAATTTCTACATAGGTTTTTCAAGTTAATAGCTAGATGTGTTTGACAGATCTTTGCCAACCAGTAGGAAATGAGAGATCTGGCATCTTAGATAGACTTTAAATTAGCATCTATGAGCCTTAGTCTGTCTTTACCCCTCCTTTCCATCTGCAGGAGCCACATAATACTCCTAGGATAGAAAATAAGCATTATAAAGGTAAACAGAGCAAATACTGTATTTTTCTGGGCCAGTAATGCACAGCAGTGCATTAAAAGTGCCTAAGTAAACTAAATGCACATCATTGTACATGGAAAACGTGGTGCTCCTTGCAAGATTTAACATATGTTTCTTATACTGTCTTTCATGTTGAGCTGGGTAACTCAGTAGTTTTTAGCACAACTTTTTAGGGACATACTTCTGAAATGCATGAAATGTGTGATGTTAATTAATTTACCGCCTTGACTCGTCTACGTACTTTGAGTTTATGACCAACCCTGCAGGAGCGCCCTGCAGGAGCATTTTGGGAGCAAGCAGTATAATAAAAATGACTGTAATAGGGCATCCCACAGAGATTATGGATCGTGTTGAGAAAAAGCCTGCTGTGTGACTGGATGGCGTAGTCAGATATTGTAAGATATAAGAAAATGAACAAAGGAAAAGATCAAAACATGACACAGAAGCATAACAGTGCTTTTCACAGAATAAGCATTCTTTATGTTTCCAATATTTCCAGAAAAAAAGGTGGAGGGAAATGGCTATTGTGAGTCTGTGGCTGACAACAGTTCCATATCCATCTAATCCAAACCTGAAGCGGTCTAATTCACAGTACAAGTCAGACTGAGATATAAGCAATGGTCCTGAGCAGTCCATAAACTCTAGCTTCTTTCTGTCAGAATGGGGACAAAGGGTTATTTATGCTGCAAAGCTTTAATCACTAATTATTGGTGTCCTGGGAGGACAGTTTGCAAATACAGCTAAAGAAAGGTGTGAGGCTTCCCCAAAGGGCTAAGCTCAGCCCTGAGGGTCCTGCTGTAGACTGCTCTGAACGGGCAATTTTAGGACCCTGGCTTATTCATTCAGATGCCTGAGGTTTGCTGGGCTGTATAAACTGTCCTCTTCCTCCATGCCTATGCAGCCTCCCATCAATCCAGACGTATGAGTAACAAGTTTTTAATGGAAAAGAGCTTGAGGATTGCCACTGAGAAAAATGCCAAAGGCTTTCTGTCTCATCAGTGGTCCAGAAGTAAGTGCATATATACAAACAAAGATGTAAACCACAGTAGCTAAAAGAGGTCTGAGCAGGCAGTTCAGCTAGGTCTTCATTTCAGTGTTATGCAAGACCATTAATATAAAAAGATTTGCTATTATGAGCTTGCTTATAAAGCTCCAACCAGGCTGAAGCAGCAGGATCTTTAAAAGAGGACTTGCAAGTCGCTTACTGAGCAACAAAGAAAAGAGGAGTCCATCCTCCAGAGACTACTCTGGATGCATCTGTGTGGATGTGTGGGGTTGGAGCAGTGCTCAGACATCAACCTGCCTGGCACAGTGCCTGACTGACCTATATCCACAAACTAAGTCCAGCCCTTGCAGAACAAGGGCACAGCAGGCTCTGTTGGTGTATGAGGTGACCTCAGCTGGCCACATCAACCTTTCTGCTCAATGTCCTGGCAGCCGTGGCATTGGAGATATGCTGCTGCCGGGCTTCTTCGAGCAGGGAAGAAAACAGAGAAGTGGTAAGGCAGTAGATGACACGGAAAACCAGAAGCACTGGCAACCATGCCTTTTTTGGATTTTAAATTTTGGCATGGAAGCGATAAAAATTAGAGTCATGCAACTGGATCAGTATTGCACACTCCTCATGATAAATGTCCACTCCTTCTATTGAAGCCGTTTAATACGCAATACAGCAATCTCCTCACGCTAGGGGAGAGTCTAAGCACTAGGACACTGAGTCACGTTTGTATGCTTGCTCTCTGAGGCCCAGTACATTTTGTATTTATTTATTTATTACTGCTTATGCTGAACACTTTCAAAGGAACGGTACCTTGAGTTCAGAGTATTATTTAACCTAAAAGGGCATATTTCTTCGAGGTGAATGAGAGGTGAGTCTCCCTAGGGTTAGGAGGAACTTAGCCAGGGTTTTACGAGGTGCATGTTTGAACCTCTCACCCCGTCAGCTTGCAGCTGGTGTGCTCTGAGATTACCACGCTGTTGTGTGAGACAGGCAAAGATTAATTTGCCTCTGGACATACCTATGAGCTAAGGCCAGAACTGATCGGCCTGGGGCAATTTCAGACATGCGTAGGGGCAGATTCAATGTAGCAATGGGAATCTAATGTAAAAAGACACCATAGGTGTTATGCAGCAAATATGGAAAAGGTGAGGCACAGAGTAGGTCTTCTAAATCATGGTTTTGGACTTTGGCAAAGTGTAGGCAGCTCAGTTCTGCTTTAGGTGCTTGAATATTTTAATAAATGAAGACCTTCATGTGCAACATCCTTCATGTGCAACAGCGCTTTAATCACGTGAATCCAATAAAAGGGTCATGCCTCTGAGAGGAGTATCTCAATTTCATTTCTGCAGAGGGATTTGAGCAAATTGGAAGTACTTTTTAGAAAAATCTCATTACTCAGATAATTTTCTGAAATGAAGAATTTTCTCTCGGCCTTTCTCAGGCTTCCTCTTCTGCTGAAGTACACATGTTCCGTGAAGTAGAACCGGATGGGATTATGTCAACTCTTTTCCTTGCTTTCTAGTTTGAAAAACTCAGGCAGTTGTTGAAATTCTGCTCCCATAAACAGGAACCTGACTTATTCCAGTTCAGTGATTTCATCATGGAGAACCATGCTTAGAGCTAAAAGTCTGCTGGCAACCCCCTCTATTACTTCTATCCCAGGCGGGCAACACTCACAGCCAGGTAGCACATCTGATGATAGATCTTATTTGAAGGAAAGCCAAGGCACCTTCAACGTATTTTTGACTGATGTTTGAGATTGTACTGTTACAGTTGTAGCTGATATTCTGCTTTGCTTTCAGAGAGCCTCTTTCAAGGATTGAATTCTTGCCAAACAAAGAAAATAAAAGAAAAGCAAACTAAAACCGAATATGGGACCATCTTGCTTCAGAAAATCTCTAGCAACTTTGTATTGCCAGAGCATTCAGTGACAAGTACTCTCTGCTCTCCAGCTGTCATCATGTTAAACTCTAGGCTATCATGTTAAATTCGAGGCTAAAGAGAGTAACACAACAAAATGCAAAAAGGAGCCGGAGGGATTAGGATGTGATTTTCTATATTACTGATTTTAATAATAATTGATACAATTATTAGGTATCTATTAACAAAATAAGTTCCACCAGCTAAATAACAGAACCAAAACCTACAACTCAATGAGAGGAGAAATTTCTATTCAAATACAACTCTGGTTCACATATCAAGATAATTTCCAGTATTGAAAGGCCTAAAGTCAAAGTTTTGTGCTGCTTCTGAATATTGTGCCTCTTTGGAGAAATTCTACATAAAATATTCCCAGAGAAATTCTACTTACAGATGGGATTTGAGATTGAGAACAGCAATAAGTGATCTGGGAGAAGCACATCTCACTAATGCTGTAATTATCCCAGAGCTAGGCCTGCAAAGAGTGGTTCAAGATGCTTGCTCAACCCCAGGGGAATTAAATTCCTGGCCATATTTCAGATTTTCTGTATGGACCTCGGCAAATAGTTCAGTGGCATGGGTGTTCCTAGGAGCCCACAGGTTGGGAAGGGCACTCCAGCTCTGTCTGCTCTCAGGTCATGATCCCAACAGGTACTGGTGCCTGCTCGTACTGTCCTTTCTTCTGATTTGTCTTCCAGCTCCAAAGGTTTTAGGTCATGGCCAGGTTGTTATGAAGTACTTTTCTCTGTTTTTTTATTTTTTTATTGAAGGCCGAAATTTTCACATGGTTTCATGTCTTCGGAAGGTGGATCTTTAACAAAACCAACAGACTGCAAATAGTGTATTTGTGTGCTGAGAGATGTCAGGCCTGAGCTGAGTACCAAACTTTAACTGTATAAAACTGAGGATGTGGTCATGGGATGAGGATGTGATTCAGTATCTTAATTGGCTCTGGTGGAAGACTGATCTGTAAAAGCACTGCGGTTATTAGGGAATTATTCTAAAAGTGCACTGTATTCATGAGTGGTACCGTACAGACTGCTCTGCTGCCTTATTAGTAAATGTTATGGTTTGCTGGGTGTTTTCCAAGCTGTGTAAGAGCAAACCAGGAATGCAGGCTCTGTACACGGTGCAGTTTGGCCTCTTGCTTAAACCATAATCTGGGATTATGGCACTGCCACCTTTCATACCAGTCAGCCAGGCATAGAGGAGATAAAGGAGATGCAGGTTTGTCATTCTTCTCTTTCTGAGGGTTCAACCTGGGTTTCTGTCAGAATAAGGCTGACCTTACCTACCTCTGCATTCCTCTCCCAGGGCTTAGAGGAAGACCATTCTCACAGAGAGTTCATGAGAAGCGGTGGCAAAAGGAAAGCGTGAGCGATGTGACTCCTGTGGCCAGTGCTTAGGCCCTGCTTACCTTGGCTGTGGGTGCAGAAAAGCAGGAAAAAGTGGACTTCCTTACTCCTGGGAGCCTTTTATTCAGTGAATGTCTCATGTAAGGTGTTTTTCAGGCATTTTTGTGTCCCTCCTCGGCTTAGTGGGTCCTGCTGAGCTGTCAGGAGGTAGCAGAAGCTTCAGACAGCGACATTTTTTGTCTCATTTGGAAGTACCAGCCTCCCTCTCCTGGAAAACCTAAAAAATTCGCTCAGGCCTCTATCTTTTGCTTAGGAGGCCTTGTAGGAGCCAGCTCTAGCAGGTGTATGTTCTTTATTGGTTCTCTCCTCTATTCCCGGTTATGCTTGCCTTGGAAAGATTAGTTCTTACATTGGTTTTGATAGTTGTAAACTGATAGCGAGATGTGCTTATTATGACACTTGAGTTAAATGCACCCTCTCCTTCTGTGCACAACTTGGGGGAATGATTTCTCACTTTTTAGAGCAATAGCTCTAGAATATAGTTATAGTTTCAATGCATACTTCCCATTGCCTCAAATAAAACTTTTCACTAGCTTTAGCTACACCTTAAATAATTGATCAAGTAAATTAAATAATTTCCCCAGAATATTTTACCTTGCCCATGCTACCTGGTAAGACCAAACTTAAAGCCCCAAATTTAAAAATATAAAATGGAAGCTACAGATAAACATACCATATGTGGTCTTTTAAGTAGCTGCATTTTCAAAGCACCTGATTATTCTCTATAGTCTCAGCTAGTTCCATTTCTAATGTCTATGGATCTGGATGATTTAATTGTTGTAACTAAAGCACCCAAGTGCAGTAGCACTTACCAACTTGTTATTCCATTGCACGTAAGGTCTTTCTTTTCAAACTACAGATTAGTAATATATAGCCATTCTGCTTGACCTCATAATAAACAAAACAGGGCTGAAAGGAGCCTACTTCAAGCATATGCAGATAAATAAGGAAGTACGTAAAGAACAGAGTTTTGAAGAAAGCTCTCCTATTTTTCTGGGAACTCAGCATGAGTGGGTGCCTCTCTGAGGTAGATGGCTGTGCACCAATGCACACAGCATGGGAACAAACAGGAGGAAATAGAGGTTTGTGTGCAGTTGCAGGGCTACAGTCTCGTTTGGATGATGGAGACATGGTGTGGTAGCTCACATGACTGAAGCGCTGTGGTGGATGGATAAAGGCTCTTTCGGAAGGACAGATGGGGAAGGCGAGGAGGGAGAATTGCCCTTTACTTGAGAGAGCAGCAGGAATGCACGGAGCTTTGACTGGAGATGGACAATAAGTCAGCTAAGCAGACAGACCAACATGGGTCACATTGTGGTAGGTGTCTGCTGTAGACCACCTGATCAAGAAGAAGTAGGTGAGACTTTCTTCAGACAACTGGAAGAAGCCTCACATTTGCAGGCCCTGGTCCTCACGAGGGACTTTAACCACCCCAATATCTGCTGGAGGGATAACACAGCAGAGCACAAGCAGTCCATGGGATTTCTGGAGTGCATTGGTGACAACTTCCTGATGCAGGCAATCGAGGAACCAATGAGGGGAGATGCTCTGCTGGACCTCATATTTACAAACAAAGGAAGAAGTGGTCAGAGATGTGAAGGCTGGGGGCAGTCTTGGCTGCAGTGACCTTGAGATGGTGGAGATCAGGATCCTGAGAGGAGAGAGCGGGGCAAAAAATCAAGATTATAACCCTGGATTTCAGGAGAGCAGACCTTGGCCTTTTCAGGTATCTGCTTGGAAGAATCCCATGGGACGTGGTCCCAGAGAGAAGAAGGGTCTAGGAGAGAGTGATTTTTAACGATTGCCTCCTCTAAGCTCAAGAATAGTCCATCCCAGTATGCAGGAAGTCAAGCAAAGGCGGCAGGAGACCTGAATGGATGAACAAGGAGCTCCTGACTAAACTCAAACATAAAAAGGAAGTGTAGAAGAGGGAATAGAAGGGTCATGTGACCTGGGAAGAATATATATAACACTTTCTGAGCATGCAGGGATGGGGTTAGGAAAGCCAGAGAGTATCTGCGGTTGAATATGGCGAGGAAGGTGAAGGGCAACAGGAAGGGCTTTACAGGTTTATCAGAAGCAAAAGGAAGATCAGGGAATAGGTGGGCCTGCTGCTGAACGGGGCAGGGGATCTGGTGACAAAGGACATAGCGAAGGCTAGGGCACTCAGTGCCTTCTTTGCCTCAGTCTTTATTGGTAATACTGGCCTTCAGGAATTCCAGGACCCTGAGACCTGTGGGAAAGTCCAAGCAATCGAGACTTACCCTCAATGGAGAAGTATCAGGTGAGAGAACTTTTAGACAGACTGGTCATACATAAGTCCATGGGATACACCTGATACAAACTGATGAAGCAGGGGATAGATAAGTGGACAGTGAAGTGTACTGAAAATGACCTGAACTGCTAGACTCAAAGGGTTGTGATCAGTGGCGTGACATCCAGCTGGAGGCCAGTCAGGAGTGGTGTGTCCTAGGAGTCAATACGGGTTCCAGTACTGTTTAATGTCTTCATTAACAGTCTAAATGATTGGACAGAGAGCATCCTCAGCAAGTTTGCAGATGATACAAAACTGAGAGGAGTGTTTGATAGACCAGGTGGGTGTACTGACATCCAGAGGGACCTCAACAGGGTGGAGAAATAGGCTGACAGGAACCTCATGAAGTTTAACAAGGGGAAATGTAAAGTCCTGCACCTGGGGAGGAATAACTCCATGCACCAGTACAGGCTGGGGGCTGACTGGCTGGAAAGCAGCTTTGCTGAGAGGGACCTGGGTGTCCTGGTGGACAGCAAGTTGGACACGAACCAGTAATGTGCCTTTGTGGCAAAGAAGGCCAATGGCATCCTGGCCAAACTTCTGCATAAGACAGAGCATTGCCAGCAGGTCAAGGGAGGTGATCCTTCCCCTCTGCTAAGCCCTGGTGAGACACGTCTGGAGTGCTAGGTCCAATTCTGGGCTCCCCAATACAACAAAGACATGGACCTACTGCAGTGAGTCCAAGGAAGGGCCACAAAGATGATTAAGGAATTGGATCATCTGACATATAGGGAGAGGCTGACAGAGATAGAAGCGCTCAGCCTAGAGGAGAGAAGGGTGAAGGGGGTATCTTATCAATCTATATGAATACTTGATGCCAGTAAAGAAGGCAGAGCCAGACTATTCTCAGTGGTGCCCAGTGACAGGACAAGAGGCAATGGGCACAAACTGAAATACAAGAAATTTCCTTTAAGCATAAAGAAAAATTTCTTTACCGTGAGGGTGACAGAGCACTGGAACAGGCTCCCCAAGGGAATTATGGAGCCTCTATCCTTGGAGGTATTCAAAACCTATCTGGACAATGCCCTAGGCAACCTGCTCTAGTTGATCCTGCTTTAAACAAGAGGGATTTGGACTAGATGATCTCCAGAGGTTCTTTCCAGCCTCGGCTAGTCTGTGATTGTGTTCTTTCAAACATGCATCCAGCTAGAATTGATGGCAAAGGACGGTGGTAGCATCCCATGCCCAGTGTCTGTCTCCTTCTGTTGCCTGTAACCAGCAGCTGTTCCTACACTACTCAGAATAAAATTATACTTTTTATCTTTTCTTTTTATAGGAAATCCACTGATAGATAGGGGCAGGGAAATAAATTCTACAGATATGCAAATGATCTCAAAAAGTTGTGCTCACTCACTGTGAAACCAGCAGAGAACTTTAAGCAAGGATGTGTATTCTCTGCAGAGGCCAAAATACACAAGCCTGATCATTAAAGGATGCAATAAACAGTGATATTTTATGTGTTTCACTGAGAGAGACATTTTAGCATTGGGGGATTGATTGTACAGCTCCATTAAAATTAAAGGGAATTGCCAAACTGAGTTTTCTATAAGGAATACTTATCCTTTCTGTGAAATTTTAAAGGCTCTTTATTACCTTCAGTAAAAAAATGAATAGAAGTTCAAACTTCTTTGATCTGCTTCTGTGCTGAGTTACATTAATTTAAGCATAGAATAATTGTATTCTTTGGTTTCAATCTGTTAAGCTCTCGAGAGTCCCCTGAAGCAATGTTGCTGATATGAGTGGAGGACCTAGTGGAAGTAGACTGCTTCATTTGAATTAGCATAAGGATTGTTGGAATCAACATTTCTTCTCTTCTTCTTTTCTTCATCTTCTTCTTTTTTTTTTTTTTTACTTTCAATTACAGAGCTCTAAGTGTGCGTTCCTTCCTTGGGAAGGATTTTAATGGGATGACTCAAACTCCCATTTCATTATGGACTTCCGGGAACTTCATTTTGTCTTTAGAGAATTAAGCCCTGAAGTAGATACAATACTACAGTGGATGACAATGACAGAAGTGATAGAAGACTTACAGGAGGGAGAACATTATCTGTTCAGATCGCTCAGATTGTTTTGAAAATCCTGTCCATGATTATCCGTGAATGTAAATAACACATCTTTTTACTTACTAGTACGTTCCTTATAAATATTTTACTAATCTTAGCAGGTTACAGGCATAGGCACAGTCATTTTCCAGTTAGACTAAACAAGACTGACAACCCAGATGCAAAACCTGCTAATTAAGAGTTCCATATATAATTTTAAAAAATGCAGCATTTTGTGAATCATCTCACTTTACAAGTCAGAAAACAGTTTGCCTTGTTGAAATGTACCAAATTTGAAAAAGGTTAGTTTTTCATCTGGATGCTAATCAGGAAGTCTGATTTTCTAGAGGAGGACCTGACTAATAAGGTTTTTCCCCTTTGGATATAGATTAGATGACTAGATATGGATGTGTCCAATGGACATATATCTATATTTATATGAGCTTCTATTTAAATTTTGATTATTCTGCCCTAATGGGACATGTCCAAATCACTAGGATTTGTGACAGTTAGTGACAAATACGGCATTAAATAAATGGATCACAAGTTAATATTTTCATTGCAGTCACTCCTAGAAAGCTTAATCACATATCATCACCTTATTATGCTAGCTGTTGGACAGCTTCAGGAAAAAATGCAAAACTAGCTGGTGAATGATACAAATCACACACGATTAAGTGTTAAAAAGAATAACAAAAATACAATGAAAGTCAACCTCCTTGCACAGTCCTCAATATACTTCTGCTTCTCCTTACGGCCTCAGTAGTTAGGGAGATAATGAAAATATATATCCTAGAGAAAATAAACCTATATTCCCTGTGATACACTGCTGGAGTAAAGACTGGGTCACATTTCCGTAATATTTCCCGGGCTATGCAGGACAGTATACACTCATACAGATCTGAATCCCATAAATTCATATTAGTAATCTTATTGTCTCATAAAGTGTACTCATTGTATTGTGAATTTTATTATAAAAGACTACTTTCAGAAGTTCGTTGAGGCCTGAGATCTAATTAGGGATTGCTCTCAAACTCTTTCGCTATGAAAAAATGGAAATAGTTGTAAATGGAACTGTCTGTGGGATAGAGAGTATTGGTCTTAAAGAATTTTCCAGCTCAAAAATATATTGGTAAAAAGTTATTCTGTAATCATTGTAACATTCTACTGAAAATAGTCCAATGTTGGGGCATTCTACTACATCTCGGATAAAACTGGTTTCCTTGTTGAGAAGTCCCTTCTGTTTCAAAATGTTATTTTTTGTAAATATATAAGCAGTGGACTGTTGAAAAGATCTCAGAATTCACAGAATAGCTGGGGTTGGAAGAGGGGCCTCTGGAGATCACTGCGTCCAAACTCCTGCTCAGGTAAGGTCACCTCCAGCAGGTTGCCCAGGACACTGTCCGGTTGGGTTTGAACTATCTCTGAGGATGGAGACTCCATAACCTCTCTGGATAACCTGTTCCAGTGCTCAGTTGCCCTAACAGTAAAAATATTTTTTTCTTATGTTTAAACGGAATTTCCTGTGTTTGAGCTTGTGCCCAAGGTGCCTCTTGCCCTGTCACTAGGCACCACTGAGAAGAGTCTAGCTAGTCTTCTTTACATCCTCCCACCAGATATTTATATACATTGATAAGATGCCCCCTTCAGCCTTCTCTTCTCCACGCTAGAGTCCCAGCCCCCTCAGTCTCTCTTCACAAATTGGCTATTCTCTGAAGTTTATGGGCAGAAGGAACATTGCCTTTCAATTGGAAATTGATCTATTTTTCATGAGAACAGGAAATTTTTTCTTTCTTCCTTTAATCTGCCCCCCCCCCATTTCTAATAGCTGCCAAATACTATGTTAATTTTTATTTTTTAATCTGTTCATGCTGGGCTGCTCTCTCTGGGTCTATATTGCTACTACAGCTGTGCCATCTTGTGGTCTACACAAACCTTGTAAGATTTCGTAGCTTGAAAAGTAATCAGAGGTGTAGCAACTTGTCATCAACCGCAGCCAAAAATGCAAAATCAAATGATACATCCCTAAGCAACAGTGCAAACAAACTATTAATTAGAGAATCCTTCATAGATAGATTCATGCCCCAACCAAAATTTCAGGTCAGCAGGTTTCAGACTTGATGGGCAGGGAGAGCAAGCACTGTCATTGTGACAATGCCCAGCGGTCTTTTCACCTTCAAAATGCATATATATCTCTGAATTGGATCCTCAATAATTCATGAGAAGGGTTGGCATAAGCTTTCTCACAAGGTTCAGCATTTTTTCTGAAATGGAGGATTTCCCGAAAATCCTGTGCTACTAAAGTTCAACTTAGGCTATGGATCCGAACGACGGTTGAAATTACTTGATTACAGGCTCTTTGCTCTTCAGGCCACCTTTTGTTTTCAGTATCAGCAGTAGATGGCTCTCCAGAGACTAAATAGAAGATCTGATTAGAGTTTCACTTAAAACTATGTATATCCAGCGCAAAGAAGTAAACATGCTTGTTCTGGTTTAGGACTGGCCTTTTAACCTGAGCCTTAACGACCTGTGCTCGGAGAGGAGCCTCTGCCCTTGAGAGGAGAAGAGGTGGTTTTAGTAACTGCCATGCAATTCCGTGTCACTTGGGCTTCTGTATCTCCAGTGGCAAGTTAGAAACGCCTTCATGCTTCTTTTTGTTGCCCTAGCATGGCAGCTTTCAAGGTGGCCCTTTCATATGTTGATCAAACAGTGTCCTAAAACTACACAAGCTTTTATTTGCCTCTACTGGGAGACCATTTTGCAACCCTGCTCCCCTGATAGTTAGAAATCTTTTCCTAATTGCTAGCCTAAACATAGTCATGGGCAGTTTATACCCATTTATTACTATGCCAGCTAAAAAGTCCTTTTTCCTCCCTCATGTTTACTCTTCATAGTTTTGCAAAGAATAATTGCATCCTCTTTCAGTGTTGATCTTTCAAGACTAAGCTAAACTCTTTAGCTTTCTTCTCACGAAGGAGAAGCTGTCTGTTCCCTCATAATACCTGCCTTCTCTGCACTAGTTCCAGTTTGCTCATCTTTTTCAAAGCAAGGGATAAGTATTTTATGTTATCTTCCAAAAAGAGCTCAGGACAATGTCATGAAATATTTCATGCTCTTTGCTAGAACTGTCTCAAATAATACTTTCTAGGTACCTCTGCTTCTTTGAAAAATGCATCATATTGTCAGCTTATAGCCATCCTGGTCTATCATCTCCCCAAATGATGAACCCTCAGCCTGTAACATAGCTTTTTTGTAGGTCAGAAGGACATGATCTTACAGTATGTTTGGTAGAATCTCATCCCACTGCTGTGGCTCCAGGCCCTAAGGTCCTCCACTTCTTCCTGAATGATATTGCGGTCTTCTCCTTTGTCACATCTTTAATTTTAATTAAAACTAAAGTTTTATGCTTACCAATGAAAGCTACCTCTCCATTCAAATATTTACCTGTTTCAATCCAACAAAGGCACCTACACAGCTCTCACTTGTGGGGCCACGCAGCTCGGGATCCAGGGCAGCATCGCATTTGTTTCTTGAGCAGCCGCTGGAAGTATCTGGCGAACTGCAACCCAGGCACCTGTGGGCTTGGGGAAGTGCAAATCCTTGAGGATCTCTACCAGTAACCTCCTTCCACCATGGTCAGTTCCCTTTCAACTGAATCAGATTGTTATCTTTCCTTCTGCCAAACCTTCTTCATTTTTATAGTTCTTCTATGAGTTCCTTTCTCATCTAACAGCTATGGTCCCATGGGGCAGTGTGTTACTTGTTTTTCTGAAGTTCAGATAGATGACATCTGCATTTCCTGTGCAGATCCATTAGCACATCAAAGCAGCTTACTCTGGCATGATCCACCATTGATAAATACATGCTGCCTTTGATCTCATTTTTTATTAACCTCTGTGAGCTAAAATAGTAATAGAAGATGTGCAGTGTTTCTAATTAGGAATCAAAGTTCTTGCCAGTCTCATTTTTATTTCTATTTCAATGATTTCCTTTTGTTCCCGTCACACTTGCTTTTACATTCATAAGTATAAAGACAAGCATAAAATACACACACACACACACACACACACGCACACGCACACGCACACACACGTGCGCACACGCACACACACACACGCGCACACGCACACACACACACCTATACACCTATAAAAAGTGTTCCTGAAAGGCAGAAAATTAATAGCTGGGCTGCTGAACTCCATTAATCTGCAGATCAGGTAGAGCACAAGCTATAGTAGGTTCCTAATGCTGTGCTCATCTGTCTCAGACTGTGCTAGGAAAGTCTAGACAGAAATATTATATGCAAAGAGTCTAGAACAGAACGTTTGTAGCACTAAGAATCTAGACTGCTTGTAGTTTGCTCTCAGCAGCCACGCACCAAATTGTTCACACACATTTACTGAGGTTCAGGCTACGTCTGTCCTGCTGTCATGGGTCCCACTGCAGCTTACGTGGGTGTTGTGTTGAACCTCCTCACTTGCAAAGCAACGGCCATGGAGCTGGGGCAGCCTGGGCTCCCGCGGGAGCACCCCAGGGTGCCGCGCAGGCAGAGCTCTCTGCACCTGGGCTGGGCTGGCTGGGCCCGTCTACAGGCTGGCGTCTGACCACCCAGACAAACACTATGTTCCTTTAATGGCCATGTTAGCACATCTCTGAACATCAGCTGACTTTCAGATTTTGACTTTTTTTTTGGGGGGGGGGGTATTCTATTTTTGACCTGACTCTGAGATCAGTTATTTTTCTCTTCTCATCTATTGCAAATTTGCTGTAAAAAAACACAGAAAATTAAACTGTTTTCAACCTAGGAGCCAATGATCCAGACTGCAGGAGCACTCTGGCATTCCACCTGAATTCCAATCCTCTATGGAAAGTGTTCCTCTTTTAATTTAGATTTTATTTTTTACAGCCTTATACTTTCTAACCAAAAGCTTTAGGGAATTTTCTCCAGTCTCTCCTAATTAAAGTGCTAGAACAGCATATATTCAGCAAATGTGCCCTCTTCCAGCTCTTAACCAGAGGTGGCTGAATGGAGTAATAAAGTTAAAATAATCTTTCCAGCCCTTGACATTGAAGCATTTGCTCAGAACTACACTAATATATCATCAAACATGCTAGTGAATAATGCATTTGACAACATTTGTAACAAATTAAAATTACATTGATGAATATTCTAGACCACTGTCCCTTAAAATGTAAGATACGAGATTTTTATTTCACTTTTTTAGAAAACAGAGTTTATAAATCTATATTATATCTTACAAGTCTGCATTCATTTTAATTAATTTTGAGATAACTACAGTTAAACAAAAATCATTCAGAATTGTAATCGTTTAGTAACACGAAGGTGGTTTGAACCATATAATTGTTCTTTGTTTTTATTGACTTCCTCATTACCAGCGTGTGTCTGGAACTGAACACTTTAGAAATTCTGATTCATATCTACCACGTCATTAAAACAAGAAATTTAAAGCTGTGCAAAGCTAGTCTCCTATTCCCATCTGCATGACATGTTCAGCAATTTTGTTTACTCTTTAAAAGGTTGTAGTGCATGGAAAGTGGTTTACCAGTCACATCTGGTTCCCATCTTATATCCTTGTTTTCTTTCTCTCCGTTTTGCATTTAAATTTCTGCAACTGGAAGCATATCAAAAGCTTAGATCAGAGGGGAGGAAATAAAATGCATACATTTACAAACTCCATCTGCACAATAAGCTTTGCCCCCATTAAGCCTTTCTCACAGATAAGAACTCTAGAGTGAACGCAGGTTAGATGTGTTTGTGGTATGTTTGACTAAACTATCAAAGCAAGGGACAGGGTGGTGACCCAAGATACCTATTAATGGACCATCAAACAATTTCTTCGGCATTATACAAACCACAGACTAAAGTAAGGAAAGAGCTTACATTAAGAATACTCTCTGCTCCGGCTGTTTGAGGACAAGCACGTGCGATGTTTATAAAAGCTGGCACGTGCTCTTAGATGCTTCTTTCTTTTCAGTAACACTGTGTGGTTGACCTGGTCATCTTTAATAATTCAGAAGCTGTTGGGTCCCGATTCTGTCTCTCAAGGTAGAAGGTGATTGAATTATCATGAAAGATTAAGAACTTTAATTCTGCTGAATGTAATAAGAAAGTGAAGGATGGATACAATGCAAAGAAAAGTGAGGAAGTGCCAGATTTAATCTTTTACCTATCTATCTTTAGCAACCACTTGATTTGCCAGTGTGAACATTCTTAGACAATTCCAGTTTCTTGGCTGAGAGGGGATTCAATGTCTGAACGCCGTGGTATGGGTGAGAAAGTTTGTGGAGGTTTGTGGAGGCACCTGTATATGTGCTTACTTTTTGTTTCTACATTTGCAGGACCAGAGCTGATGTTTGCTTCGTTTATAACAGGTAAAATCCTCACAGCCCCAGGACCTTGGTCGCGAGGAGTCTCTCCTATCAGCTGTGTCTGCAGGCACACCACCCTGCTCCAGCTTCCTTCCCACCAACCTGCTTGCTTCACAGTCCACAGCACAGCTGGAGCCACCCTTGTGCTGATCACGCTGCCTGCCTGCTCAGCCGTCGTGTGCGAAGGACAGCAGTCTGCCTGGAAAGTGGCACACATCAGAGCAACATCTACCCTCAATTTAAGGATCGTTGGCAGACAAGTAATGTAAGCTACCTTTTCAGGTTTTGTAGCTTACGTTAAAAGTATCCATGCTGTGCTCCTCGGTTCTTGCATGTAGCAATAAAATGGGTGGCCATTTGAGGCACAGTCCTTAATACGCAGAGCAGTTTTAATTAACAGCGTAGATTTACTGTCTTTTCTTGCTGTATGCTGTTGACAAGGAGGGATGTACAGGCAACTGAAAGGGAAGCAAGTTATATCTAAATCATTTTAAGTTACTAAAGCAGCTCTTAGCAGAAGAACATCACCACTTTCAGCGGAAGCCTCAAAATAAATTTATGCCCTTTGCTCCCTCTGCTAATTCTGGACTATCTAAATTAAGGGTGAAGATGTGTCTGCAGGAGATTAAGAGCTTGGGCTCTCTGGCTATGGCCAGATCTTACCCATCTTGCTGAATCTGCGCAGCGCTGGTGCTGCAAAGACGGCGTGCATCTTCTCCTCCGCTCTGGGACAACGCACACTATTTATTACCAGGTGTCATGTGCGCTAGTCTCCCTTTTATAATCAGGGTGTCATTCAGCCAGCGTTTGCTGTAGCCTCACCCTTCGGCAGGGCAAGCAGTGCTCTTTGTAGTGGGTGTACTCTGCTTAATCGCATCTTTGTGCCAAAGGGCAGATTTTCGTGTGTGTGTTTGGTAATAAATGCCTGTAATCTCTGGCAACTGAGCCTTGATTCTTGTACTGGTGTTTCTGTCACTGTTATTTTTTTCCTGTCCTTCAGGAACAACAGATGCTGTGACAGAACTTGTCCAGAAGAGCCTGCAAAATACTTGTCAGTGGGGACCTTAGTTTTCTACCTGCAGAACTTTTGCTTTGACTTCCTTTGACTCTGTTGGGTCCAGTCGATCTACAGCTATTTATATACATATGCATCTATATATATCTATATCTGAACATTGCTTCTTTTCATTGTCTTCAGGAAAATGAATGTCCAGTGAAAAGAAATATCCACCCACTTCATTTGTAAGAGCAAGACAGTGAAATTACGCAACAGCTCTAGTACTATTTCATCTTCTTTCTAATTCCCAAATAATTCCATTTCAATTATTTGGGAAGCTTTTTCTGTTAATTAAGATACCGTGTGCTTGTTTTACCACTCCTAGCCCTCCTTCCTAATTTTTCAGTTAAGCTTCTTTTCAAAATCTACCCATTTCTCTCCGACCATCTCAGCAGAAGGGCCTCATTTAGTTAGCACTCACTTCCATAGATACGCAACTAGATTTAAAGCTAGGGTGTATAATAGATTTACAGTATTTACTGGTAACTTTTCATATCATTTTTTAACCTTTAGACAATCTTTAATATAAAAAGTGCCACATATATGGAGCTGTAATGTCTGTGCTGTAATATACTACTGTACTGGCAGATGGAGTTAGAGAATCATACCTAGAAAAACTGGTAGTGGTGGTGGTAGAGGCTTCTGTGTTCAGCACTTGTATAATTGAGTTTCAGATGAATACAGTATAGAAAACACAGAATAATATTAAAGAAGGTCAGAAATTTTCTGTAGGAAATTTTTTCCTTTGGGAAATGAGGTTTTGTTAAAAACAGCATGCTGAAAAAAAAGGGAATTGATTTTTATGAAATTTAATGATGAAGGAATTGAAAAAGCATTTTAATAATGTCAGTATGATTAATTTATCCTTATTATTATCCTTTTCAGAATAAATTGTGAGAGTTTGAAACTTAAAGCTCTTTCTTAGTCAATTCTTTTAGGGTAATACATTTCAATTTTCCTGAAACAGCACCTCCTCCAGAATCTTGTGTTTTAAGGAACTTTGAAATGTTCTTTCCCCTCCCCCTACTTGGAATCAGAACAACTTCCAAAAAGTCAAAATTTCCCTAAGAATTCTGATTTGTGAGCAACTGAAAATAATTTGAGTGGTGCAACAGCAGAAGTATTTACCAACTATTTTGAGAGTTTCAGTGGAGACGATAACGTTTAGAAATTAATTCTAAGGCTGGTAAGTTAGGTGCCACATTCTTCCACTCCTTCTGGCAATGGCAAATCTTGTGGGAAGGATAATTTTAGAATTTTTGTTCTGGGTCTGATCATTGAATGCAAATGTATTAATGTGAACAGTTGCGGATGCCCATATTTCAGAGAGATATTTGAAATATGGGCATTTGAAATATATTTGCGGAATTAATTTGTTCATTGCTCAAGAAGCACAATGACCCAACTTATCAAGTTAGTAAATCATGAAATTCAGGAATGAATTAACCTCATGAAAAGATATTGCTATGTTCTGAAAAAAAACAAAAAGACTTTGCAGAAAAAAATTGCACTGTTGGAAAATTTCACCTTGAAAATGTTCATTTTATCAGCAAAATGTCACCTATAAGGGCAGTGACTTTCTAAGAAAGACCATATGCTCTTGGCCACTCATTCTCCTGTTGATGTAAATTTAATACTGATTTTAATCAAGTTCTGTACTGTTGTAAGTGATGATTGAACTCGACTATGTTTTCTTAATTCTAACTAAGAAATTAGGGATGGGGACCCTCACAACACCTCACTGAAAGGTACTAGTGTAAAATGGCAAATATACAGCAGAGCCAATGTAATACACCACTGGGACAGATACCAGAGCTTCTTATTTCATTGTAAATCTTACAATCTACAGGCACTCCTTCTGTCCCTTGGATCATCACCAGTTAAACTTCCACGGTCACAAATCCGCTGATAAGTTACTAATAATTCATGAGACGGAGTGGCGGAGATGCTGGCTGGTTCTGCTGCCTCTACAGTTCTGACAAATAAAGTTAAAGCTTTGCTTTGTTTCCACGGAAAAGCAAATTCCAGTAAAGCCATGCAGGAAAAGGGTATGATTACTCTCTGATGGTACTTAAAGAAATCTAAATCTAGTCAGCACATCTCCAATGATATTACACTCATGGGGCTAAACAATAACCTTTTAATTTCCCAGAGAGTGACTATTCTATACATCATATAGCATTTACTAGTGTTAGTGGGAATTGCAGTTGTTGGGATGATGTTTTTCTACTGCTTTGATCACATTACTTCATCATCCTTATTTAAATTCATGGCAACGCGGGCCTCTCCTCTTCTCTGCATAAGTTTCAAGTTGCTTTTGTTTCTATGGCTTTGCATCCCACCCCCTGCCCACCCAACTTCGCTGCTGTTATTCCTTTTAATATCCACCTAGACCAACATAGCTCTTTGGAAAGAAACAAATGAGTTTTGTGTTCTCTTTCCAGCAGGAGGGGCTTTTGCACCTGGGCAAAAATGTGTATAATTTGTGGCTACAAAAATGTGTAGCCTTTGAATAAAGGCTATTTTGCTGCTTCTCCCTTGTATTTACTTTTCTCTCTCTTTCAGTCAGTGCCCATTTCCTTCTGACGAACATACTGAGTAACTCCAACAAGAAAAGAGTTGTGTATGGAGGGTACTGCTTTGTAAAAGGGTTTCCCAGCATGGTCTAATTTTTTGGCAGCTGTACTGCTTTCAGCCCAAATATAAGTCTTTGCTTTGGTTTCTTTGTCCAGAAATAGCAACCAGAGAAGTGTCCTTGGAGTAATGAAGTACTTTCCACAGATAAACGCCCTTTTCCCCTTCCTCCTCCTCCTTCCCTCTTCCTTCCTAGGGTCCCACTGTCAAGTCCTTTGTGTAACTATTGCATTAATACTAATGCAATAAGTATCTCAATCTTTATTTAAGCGGTTCTGATGACAAAAGGAAAAAAAAATATGGGGAAGGATCATTACATCTACATGTAAGGGCCTGAAAGATTCCCTACTCCCAGATACTAGGTGAATTGTTTGTATAGCTTGTATGTAAAGCCAGCTCCAGAACTAGAGAGATAGGACTCCAATTGATGGCAAAACCTTGCGGTTAAGTCATCACATTTTTGAAATACAGGAATTAAAGAGCGCATGAGTTTGGCAGCTGTGGAAATGAAAAAGCAAAAAACGAAAATAAAAAAAGAAATCATACTTCCTTGTTGTACAAACAATTTTGCCATCAAAGCAGTCAAGAGATCGCTATTCCTCTCCTTCTCTTTGCTTTTGTATGCATATTACAGGAACTAGATTTTCTTAGACTCTTAAACTGTCTGTAAACACTGGAAGAAGAACATAGTGTATGGTTTGGCAGAGGTTCTGAGAAAAAGGCAGCAGTGGAAAAGCATTTGATGCACATCATTGGCACAGCAGTAAATATGAACAAAGCTACGCATAGAAACATCTGTGAGCAAGGAAACAACAGCAGGAGAGTCTGTTTCACTTAGAATTTTATGCTTAATCAGTGGCAAAATTACGAAATTAACCATTTTCTCACTTGCTAGGGAGACTGTAAGGATTCAGGCTTCCCGACCATTCAGCACTTCCTGTGAGACCTGTTCTGCCAGTCACACTCAGCTGAGCAGTTCCATAAATCATAAAACAGAGCCATGGCAAAATACCCTTTGTAGTTCTTCATATAGGTAAACTGACTAAAGGTATTACTAAGGAAACAGATGTTGTTCTTCAGCAAAAAATGAGGAAAGGACTTCAGTATAAACTGGCGTCCCTAAACTTTTTGTTCAACCCTCCCGCACCAAGTTGGCTTCTAGCTTTGGTACTCAACGTGGAGTGATGACTCCCTCTTCCAAGAACTGCTGGTACAGTCCTTACCTGAGTACAGGGCATTAGGAGAGTGCATGTTGCTTACGTTTTGCTAAATGCATTCGGTAAGAGTATAACTATTTTTAATTTCCTTATTTTTTTCTCTGTGGCTTCCTTTCCCAGTCTCTATTAGAAAGAAAAAAGCGTAATAATTTATTTTCAGCCAACAGCAAAGAGAGTCTTCCAGGCGCTGAACAACCTGAACTAATGAAATTCCTTTAAACATAAATGACAAAAAAAATCTAAATTGAACATAAATATATCTTTTAATGGTTGTGCTATATTTGCACTGCTATTTCTCTCAGACTCCACCTTTGAGCGTTCCTATTTTCTTTTTCTTCAGTCTGCAGCACGAAAGCTACAAGTCTGCTGAACTATAGTTAGTGACTAGGGTAAATTTCCTAAAAAGGGTCTAGAGATGGGCAAGGGACTAAGGGCTTGTATCAAGGTTTGGTTCATAGTTCAGTCTGCATGCAGCAGCCAAAATCTCTCCCAGTGATGGAATGTGAGCTGCTAACTCCTGGATGCTTTGCACCAGTGTACCTGGTATCATGCAGGAGAAACTGAGATCCACAGAGAGAACTGAGAGTGTGTCTACACCCACTGCAATGCTTGGACCCAAATTTCGTGTCTGAAATTGCCTCAGAGTTTTTCACAAGGAGGGGACTGCAATGTTTGTGATCTACTCTTCTCTCTGTGGACAGTTATTTGTTACTTCCCCTTCTCCTCCCTTCTACATGGTAAAAGGAATCCCAACGACCATTTTGTCAGTCTCTGAAGACACCAAGTTGCTGGGCTGTTGGTGATCCATGGGGGACAAAGAGTCCTTCATAAGATCCTGGGCTCATATAGTCATTTAGCATGATACAATACTGCTAAAACCGAGATTTCTTGAAGGACAAAGATTAATAATGTGCTCTCTGAGAAAATCTAATTGGCATGCTAATATTTTCAGAATTAGATGAGGGGAGCCGGAATAGAAGTACTATGGGACACAACAGCTCTAGCAGATTGCTTTCACTTAGAGTCTCCTAAAAGGTCTGTGGCTTCTTTAGACTGACTTTTTTGAAGGCTTCCTACCGCATGCGGAAGAGAATGTATCTTGAGAAGCACAAGATAGATGGCCTCCAGATGTATATCTTGATTGTTCTGCAGTTGTTAAAGAAGTGTTTTGTGCAGGAAGCTAGCCTGCATTAGCCAGCTAATAATAGCTTAGGAAGTGAAAATAAAATAATAATTTTTAATCTGTGTCACTACTTTATTGATGTTTTAATATGTCACAACATAATCCTTGTTTTCTTGACATCTGGTTGCATTTTCATTTGGGCTGAAGAGTGATGTCTGCAGTGAGACCTTTAAAATTGCTACCCCTTTCTAGAGATGTACAAGCGATGCAGGATGTCTTGTACAACTGCTAAACCAGCTTGCAGCCTGCAACCTACAGCCAAATTCCCAAGAAAAGTTATCCTCATATCTTGGGGTGTATATTTCAGTGTTAGGTCATGCTGCAATAGTAGACACCTTTGTTTATATGATTAGGTGATTTTTTCTATGTACTTATTAACAGCAGGGGTTTACCAAGGAACTACGGCATTCAAGATCCAGGGCTTCAGAAAACCTCTCCAGGAGCAGCTCTGTTTGGCTCTCCCTTGAGGAGGCATAAGGGTCAACTGCAAGTTTAAATTACCTTGGTATAGTAGTAATTTTGGTCTGCTCTGCACTGAGGAGGAGATTACTTCCTGTATAGAAGGCGTTCTTGTCTTAAAATCAGGTTCATGAAAGAATTAAAGGTGCAGCAGAGCTGCAACATGTAATAATGTATTCAGATTTAATCTCCACGAATTAAAAAATTCACAATAAGTTTGAGCACTTCTCTCTAAGCTTTAATTTCCCAGTTGTGGAAATGCAGGAGAGCATGTTGCAGTAATAAGACTACTGCAACTACTGCTGCGGTAGTAAGACTAGTTGTACCAGTAATGGGTAAACTTAAATTTAAATTTACATTAACATTAAAAAAATCATAGAAGATGAAGAATCATGTTTCTGTGGTAATCTGTATTTTAAATGGACTTCAATGGGATTTGTACTATTGCAATCTATATACTGCAGCAGTGAGCAGGAACAAGAAAGGTGATCTGTTTCCTGAGTTCAGGTGGAAGCAAAAACCTATTACAGACACGCTGGTTAGTCTCCTTCCAGGCATGTGCATCTTCTAATGTTCAAGGGTGCTTGTCCTCTCCTCTGTCAGATCTTGATATCAAGTGTCTTTATCACCCCTTGCCACATGTTTGTCCTTTTGAGCACTGAGAAAGCAGGAACTTCTTCACCCCATGGTTTGTCCCTTCCGTTGATCAAATTTTCCTTCTTTTCTCCTCTTGATAAAGCAGATATCCTGTTCCAGACCACAAAGCGGTGAGCTTTGTCACAGATATGTTGAATCTACAGGTGTCTTACAATGGCAGAGCAACATTTTCGTTCTTCTGTAGCACAGCAGGCAAAACAGACCCCTGTTATCACAGTGAATGTTTCCCTCATGTTGCGCTGCTTTGAAATCATAGCTTCCCTCTTTGGTTTTGTTTCCAAACCACAGTGACAATTATAGTCTGTGAAAGCGCAGGAAACAGGTGGGGAAATATTTTGTGGCTTTGTACACTTGTTTTGCACTGATCAAAATGCTGGCATGTGGAGGAGCAGTTTATTGTCCGGTCATATATGGCACACATCCACTTTAAGCAGAGGTGACCTACAGTGGACTACTCCTAACAGCTTTAAAACAGCTGTTTTTTAAGTTGATAGATGGAAATACTGGCTGCATATGTGAAACTACTTGCTTAGGAATTTTGGGTGAAATATGAACCCCACACTTGTTTCCAGAGGTGGTAAGTACAACCTTTTCACTTTTACAGGGAAAGAAGGGCCTTCTACGCTCTGAAAATGACCTAGTCAAAACTGTGCAGATCAAAGTACATTATGAAGGTGTTGGGTCCTATGACGGGGGGAGAGGGAAAATCAAAACCTTCTCTTTAAAACTTGCCTTTTGTTGAAGTTTCTCTCAGCTGTGTGCTTCCTTGGGACCTCTCATTATTTTCCCACTATTAATCAATCGTCCTCCTCAGTGAATCATCTCATCCACTCTTCTTCAGCTCCCTGCAGTTTTCCAACCAGGTTAGCAGCAGCAAATTGCTATAATATTAAATAATGAAAAAACACCCATTTACTAGTTGGTTTTTGCTTATTTTTCTCTTGTGGATATGAATGAAATAAAAGGAGCTCTGTTGAGCAATGCATCTGAAAAGCTGGAATGCTTTCAAGTGTGACAGGTTAGAAGAGGTCTTCAGAGATGATCTTCTCCAGCGCTCCTTAAAAAACCCTTTGGGAGAAGTTCTACATAATTCTTCATAATTAGAAACTTTATAATTGGTCGCAGTAGAGTTAAAAATACTTCTTTGTCGTATCTGTTGTTGAAGCAGCCTTCTGTTAAATTGAAAACTAGGTGAGCCTGACTGCTTGTGTACTTCCTGGCTTTTCTGCTCATGCAAAGCCACTGACGTCAAGGAAGCTAAACTGTCCTGAAGCAAATGTAATGCTCTGCTGAATCAGATCTAATCTTCAGCGATGTAACTACTTGTTGCATAGCCTTTTTATTATTCTCCCTCCTTCATGTTGTTATCTGTTTACAGAAATAGTTTTTAATTAGAAGACAATACCCTCAGGTAGTGTCTACTGGGAGCAGCAGGATGGTGCAGAGAGAGGGGGGCAGGTACGGTGGCTGTCGTCCTTTGCCTTCTCCAGGTCCATCCCTCAGTCGCCTTACCCAGTGTGGCACACACATTTTCATGCAGGGTGAGGGCTCATGCACAGCAGAGCCCCAAGTCTGGAGCAGTGTCGGATCTAGCCCTGCTTGTGTTTGTTATGAGTTGATGATATTGAATATTTCTATTATATGTACCATATCATAAAATATGTGGTGACAAGGGTGGAGCAGCAATAAAAAAATTACTCTGAGTAAATACTTTGTGTAAAAGGTATATAATGCAAATAAAGCCCTCAGGGAACATGAAGGAGAAGAAGGTGATTGGGAGCAGTCAGCATGGATTTACCGAGAGTAAAGCTCACCTGACCAACCTGCTTGCCTTTGATGATAAAATGATTTGTGGATAAGAGGAGAGCAGTGGATGCCTTTTACCTTGACCTACCATCCTTCCCACCTGAATTATTCTATAATTCTACGAAATATAAGGTTTTTTACTCTATATTTACATGGAGTCCAAAGGTCAGTGCAAAGGTCTGTTCCTGTATTTAGCACGTCTGCTAAGGACAATTTTGCAGAAAGCTCCCTATATCTCCTGGGAAGGTATTGGCACTGATTTTATCACTACACACTTATTTTATGATTAGTTGTCATAATTCTGAAGCCACCTCCAAAGACATTGCCTAAAAAACGTAGTCAGCTTTCTGCCCAGCAACATTTGGCCAAACGGGCAAGTCAAATGGGCAAGCAGAGAAGTAGTGAACGCTAAAATAACATGAAGCACATGAAAGTTTGAAAGGTTAAAGTGCATCAGAGATGTAAAGGGGCACCTAGGGAAACAAGAAGGAGAAATCATAAAAGAATGAAGGTCTTGCACAGACCCAAGATACTTGATCTCCGCTCTTAGCAGGAGCTCAACACCTCTCATCCAGGTTACCTGCCAGTTTCCTGATTTCTCCAAGGAACTCCTTCATGCCACCTTCAGTTCCACAGCCGTGCAAGAAAAAAAAAAAACATAAAAAACAAAATGAAGAAACAGAAAAATAATAACAGCTTGTGTCCAAAGTCCTTTTTTACTGCTGTGCATGTATATAAGGAATGCATGATCTTCCTCTATACTTGTCAGTCTCTATTAGCAAATTAATAACACATAAGCCAGACAAGCAGTTTGCATTTGTAATGTAAATTTCCTTGGAATTAGCAAAATAAACAATACTGCCACTATTTAATTGGGTTTTTAATTGACAGTTTGGGTTATCTGCACATATAACGTCAGTGCTTCTGAGCATAGTGGACAGAATATACAGTTTGCCCATGAATTCAGACTAGATGCAATTTATTTGATTGTTGTGCCATTGCTCAAGCGTGCTTCTATAATACAATTGACAAAGATGATTGAGGAAGAAATAGTTTACATCATCTGCTTTGTGAGGAAGTAAGGCTTTTGCAGCGATCTAGCAATTTTTGTTTGGCATCTTGGATGAAAGTATACCTTTCAGGAAAAATCTGCAACTGGAGTCATGAAAAAGGCCCAGCAGCCTCTTATCATTGCAGTGAGTTACGGTGCAATGCAGAACTCACAATGGGGCATGCCATGGGCTGACCCATCCCGAACTACTCCAGCCATAATTAGCAAATTGCTTATTAATTCCTTCGTATCATATAGTATATTTCAGAATAAAATGAGAGTATGTATATTGGATTTAGTTGTCTAACTTGGTCTGCTTTTCATACTAAAGGATAACTGTGGTATCACACACTGTTACTGTTCGCTCGGGTTGTTACCTTTTGAAGCCAACTCCAAATATCTTCCAGTGATTTTCAGCTTAATTTTTCTGTCAAATAATTATTTAATGGAATTTTTTGTGCATTTTATAGGAGATGAGGTAGATTGTATGTTTTCAAATGTAATTATTTCATTGCAAATAATTTTCAATATTTGTGTAAAACCTGCTAGATGCAAAATGAATCTAGAAGGCCTTAATGCCATAAAGAAGAGAACTAACTTCAGGAATACTTCATATTGAGGCAAATTCTTTGCTGAAGTGGTGTGGAGATGCATTCAGTGCCCATTAAAGAATCGTATGTAGATGTCTACACAATAGCACCTCAGCACTTGCTTTCGTGCAAAATTAGCCTTGTTTCAGACTGACAACACACCTAAACACACCTAAAACTGTATTTCCATGGAAAATATAGCCGATCAGGTTATCTAAATCAAAATTGAATAAAGGGAGATATCAAGATATCCATGGAAAAACTCAAAATTAAATATGTTTCTTGATCTAGGGTTTCAGTTCATGGATTTTTTAATCGTAGGAGATAAGAGATTTCCATACTTGATTTTACCCCGTTCATGGATTATCATGTTTAATTTTCTACTTACCACATGCTGTAAGTATACCTCTAAGAGATATGAACTGAAATTCAGTGAAAAAATAATCTTATAATAGAAGTTTATCTTGAGGCGGCATAGTGGAATGATTTGTCACTTTCTGACACTGCTTCTGTGCCTAGGTAGATTTCCTTCCCATTATGATTAAAGACATTTAAAAATTAAAGCCTAGAATCTACACACCTACTTCAGAAATCAGATAAATCTTTGATATGAGTCAGCAGTAAGAAAAAGCAAGATCATATTCTTGTGAAGAGTTTATGTTTCATAAAAATTGCTTTCAGAAACAAAATATGCAGGCTCTGAAATGCTTCCACCAAATCAGAACTTGCGCCTAAGAAGGAAATTGTCTTACATTATAATGGCAGTAAAACATACGGATATCTGGCAAAACAAATGACAAGCAGTTACAGTTTACCTGCAAGCAAGACAGGAAACAGTACAGCAAGGATTAAGATTATAAAACCGGTCTCAGGAGTTTGACATACCACTATTGCTGGACTACCTGCAAGGTGTTAAAACAGTGTATAGAAATTGGAAATTGTGGTTGTCAGTTTGTCTGGAGCAAGAGAGGATTCCGGGTAGCAAAACAGTTAAGCAATGCCAGCTTTATCTGTTACAGCCAGACAGAGTGAATGGTAAATGTTAAATACAAAACATTTCCACACCATTAAATAGTCATATTTCCCACGAAAGGCTCGTTTGGATCTTAAATAAGGCACAGAGATGCACAGCCTAAGTGAAGAAATCCAGGAACCAGCATGATCAACCCCATGTCTCATACGGGTGCTTGGGGCACAAAGAATCATGTGCTATAAAAACGTGTTTTAATTTTGTAGAAAGCTATGTGAACAGAGGGAAAAGTTAAGAATATATTTTTCAGTATTACAGGCCTGTAAAATCAGAGAAAGTCTAGTGAAGTCAGTTAGATTAAGCAAGGTATATATACATATAGTAAATCAGTGCCTAGATTTTCTGTTTAATCAAGACATCTGCCTCTCTTTGAGGGAGCTTTTAGGAATCTTGGAACAGAGCCTACTTTTTAAGTAGCTTAGTAAATTTTGAAAATGATGATCCACATGAAGCTAGGTGCTGGAGATTCTTACATTTCTTTATCATGTGGTTACAAGCCCTTTTATCCTAATTTCAGCCTCCTTTTTTTTTCCCCTTGTCCTGCACTTTAACTGAGCTCACTGAACATCCCTCGCACCTGCAGGTTGACTAGTAACAATGTTCATGCTGAGACTCCTCGGGGAGACAGGGAGAGCATCATACGTGTGCTTCTAGCACACAGCGGTCGCGTGACAACGCCTTAATTTCCTGGCACAGCTATCTACACCAGGGCACGTGTGGAGAGCTAAATATTTTAATTATGGAGCTCAGTGAGGATGAAGACCAAATGAGAGACAATGTCCTGTCCAAATCAAACACCAGGCTTCCAGTGGGGAATTTAGCGGCGCCTCTGCTATACTATGCGAACGGCATCTATGGCCTTGGTCCTGGCCCAAGGCTGGTGCCTGCTTCCCATCTGGCAGTAAAGTGATAAAGCAGCAACAGCTGCAAAGGGGCATGGAGAAGTTCATTTGAGGAGATATGCATGCCTGAAGTAACTGCTGCTTGAAGAAATAAGCTATATGGCTCCCACCCCACAGCCATGGGCAGAGTGCCAGAAAGGAGACACGGGAGGAAGGAAAATACAGGTGAGCTTCCCACAGCTACTGCTGGAAGCAGGAAATAAAGGATCACAATAAGTGTTACCACTAGGACCATAGACAATGATGAGAGCTAATATTTTCCTCAAGATGGAAAAGTATGAGATGTCAGTAAATTAATAAAGCATGTTATTTTATGAAGGAATGCAGTGGTTTCAGAATATTTTAAAGAGATTGGGGGGAGTCTGAAGAAATATGAAGACGTTTAGGGGAAGTTTTCCTGTTGCACAAAATAGCTTTTAAAGAAAAACACAATCCTCTCTGACCTATTAAGAGAGAATGAGAACTCACAAAAATTGAAATTTGTATAGCAGAAGTAAACAACTTCTGATTTCAAATCCCAGATTTGGTACTGATTACCTCTGTGTCTAATTTAACCCTCTGCATCTAATTTAACCCTCTGCTTTATTTCTGATCTTAAGTACTAAACAAATAAGCAAACAACCTACTTCCTCCTGCATGAATATAGCCACTTCAGCATTGGGGAAAGTTTTTAAGATGCTCTTTCAATGATGATGAAATGTTCTACCTAAGTTAGGACTTGCTACAGCGGTTCACATACATAATCATTCGTGCTATTTTGGGAGGAACATTGGGGAAAGACCATATTTTATGGCTGATAACATCTTCCTGGGATATCTCTGATATGCTGCAGACGTGTTTATTTTCTGAGGGGGATGGCTGGCTGTGCAGACTGCCAGTTTTGGCTGATGACTTGGAAAACACTTTGGAGCAGATTCATTCAAGTGTATAATGTGTTTGATTTAATATATGCATATTTTATAAAGGCAATTTTAAGTGCTTCAAGGGACAGACGGAGGCAATAAATCCAACACAAAATGCTTATATAGCATTTTGAAGTTGCAAAGTATTGTATTAGTAAGTTAGGAAAGACAGTTGAAAGATTTGTTGTAGCCCAGTGAAGGCTACACAACTTTGAAACAGTTAAAAAAAGACTGAGCAGCAATGGTACAGATGGCTTTAAAAGAGCTAGGCAGCCTTCACATGCAAACTCTGTAACCAGGTAGACATCCGAGCTAAAGGAGAGACAAGCTGTGAAGTATAAAAATGGAGACCTCTGGCGGCTTTCAGGTTTCTGGATGTCTTTGCCTGAGCATGTCTATTAGAGGCACGGATGATTCCTCTGCTTGCTTAATAATGCTGTATTCTCTTGTCTACAATAGTCCTCTGGATTTTAGTGGCTGCAGAAAGTATAACTTTGCCCAGGATACAGTTAAAAGAGGGCAGACCAAATTGCCTCCCGATAAGACTAAAATCAATATGTTGTTAGGTCTTCGGAAGCCTTTTCTGATTTTATCTAACAATATAATTTAAACCAGGTTTACTAAATAACTTTAGTTTAAATATACGCTTTGGGGTATTAAAGAAAGAGCAGTTGATATCAGTCTCAAAGTCAGTAAGTAATTTCAACATGTCCTAAGTTTTTTCAACACAGTTAGTCTGGCTTTGTTGAACCTGGTAAAAGGTGCTATTTGGGAATGTTTGTTTTCAAAAGTCCAAATTGCCACGCACTTGGAATCCTCTTTGTGTAAGCTATAGTCCATATAGATCTGCTCTGAACATAGGCAAACATTTAGCAAACTCACTAATCTTATTTAATGTGTGCAAGATTGTCTCCTAGAGTGTTAGAAGTTCTTCCTTCTTGTCATGGAAAAGCTGCCGTCAAATGCAAAAAAGGTTTCTTGAAGGTTGGCGCGGGTGGAGTGGTCTGGAGGCTACAGAGATCAGGCTCTTTTATGTATGTCCCTCTACCCTGTTTCTTGTAGTCTCTCCTGTATAACTCCATTTACGTAGTACTAAAGGGCTTTTCTATGTTTACAGCACCTCTTGCGACTTGATGGAGGGGGGGAAGAAAACCGAAAAGAACACACAGCTCTCTTTCATGTGGTTTCCTATCAACATATTTTCTTTAAGTCCTGTCAGCCCTCTCTCATCTCATCACTCGGCTGCTTGTGTTCTGTGTTTATCTCCTAAGCTGCTGGATGTGAAGCACCTCTTAGAAGTTACTGAGTGTTCACTAAGCTTGCTGAGGACTATTGAACTCTTTCAAAAGAAAGAGAGGACACTCAAAGCCCTTGGCAAAGTCCTTATTGCGTGCCTAATGGATTGCTGCTCTTGCAGCTACCTGGTGTCCCAGATCTCAGCTGCTGGAGTAGTGGTGCAGCCACCAGAGCGAAGAAAAAGTAAAGGAAAAAGTGGAGTTTTCCACACTTTCCATTCCTCAGTATCAGTACTTAATAGG
This sequence comes from Struthio camelus, assembly GCF_040807025.1. Lineage (NCBI taxonomy): Eukaryota > Metazoa > Chordata > Aves > Struthioniformes > Struthionidae > Struthio > Struthio camelus. The sequence goes on from NC_090943.1 coordinate 150,762,478, forward strand.
TAAGACCACTTAGAAGAGACTGGGAACCATTTTCCACACTTAACCGTAATCTGCCGCCTGTTTAAACTACACGGTAGGGGAGCATCAGCCTACCTGCTGAACTCTGACTTTCGGGGCTTCTAATTTAGGTGCTCTTTTGCATGGAGTTGGAGCTATAATAATTTGAACGGGAAGCAAATTAGGCTTCAAATCATGTTTTGGCTGGTGTTTAATGTAAAATACGAATGTTTTTGCAGAGGAGGTTTGTAACTCCTCCGTTAGTCTGGCTGGAAACTATTAAAAAAAATTCTATATATATCTTACAACAAAGATTATAAACAGGTAGCCTGATGTAATTTTGCTTTGCTGCAGTAACAGTACCTGATACAGCATAATACTTAGACAAGAGTTCTGCCATTGGTTTGAGAAGCTGGGATTTTTCCAGTCCTGGTCTTTCTACAATGGCATAAAAACCTACCATGTTCAAAGCCTGCCAGCATTTATCACATTGGGGTTTCTCAGATAAGGAGTAACTGCAAAGATGGGAAAGGGCTCCTCAAACTTGGCTAAGCAAAAAGCTAACTAAAAATCAAGATAACATATAAAAAAAAATGCTTTGAGCTTCTTTCTGATCTTAGATTGCTGTAGCTGAGATCAATGGCCTGCTTTATACCAGCGAACTTTTTAATATGCGTTTGTTTATCCAGCTCGCAAACTCAAATACAATGTTCTACTTCACTGGTGAGTTGAAGCTAACTTTAAAGCTGTTTGACAAAGCTTAACATTATAACTCTGTTAAACATTACTGTGCTGTTAAAATAGAATCTTTGGATCTTCAGTTAACTTTTAAAGTTAAATATTTTTATAAAAATCACTGATCCAAAAATAGTAGGAGAAACTGATCTCTAATCTATAACCCTGCTAGACCTCACCGCGAGCACAGAAGTAAGTAAAAATATAGTCTATTTTTCTTTGCTTTGCAACTTTAGTTTAGTACACTTTAAAAGGAGATAGATACACTTCTTTTATGTACGGGATTGGATTGTAAATGTTGCAAATGCATCAGAATGAATGCGATAGCTTGTTGAGGTGTACCAACTATACTGCTAGAAAGCCATGGAGATATGGAACTGATGAAAATGTGATACTAAGGGTATGTTAACATTTTTATTTTGCTAAATTCCTCCCATTAAAAGTGCCCTGAGCATGGCATACATTTATACATGCTTCTTCTTTTAGTTATTTTTAAATAGAGAGCAGTTTGTATGTAAGCTATCTCACTATTTTACTGTGACAATTAAATTCATTAAATATGCTTTGCTCAGTGTACTTTATTTCATAATATCCAAAATTCATTTGGAAAGCACAACTCCTAAACAAAACAGTGCTCTCAAGAACTTCATCAATTATTCTGTTGCATAAAAAGGCACATTCCAAATTTGTGACGCTTGTAGAAGTAATTCTATGGCTAACATTTTGAGGTGCATTCAACTTGTGCACAGTGCAGTTCTGGAGGAGAGTATGGCTATAATAACCTGGCTTTTCTTCTATACCCTGCCATTTCCTAGGGCTGCCAATGCTAGTCCAGTCCCCAGCATCAGCTTTCTAACTTCCAAACTGTAGGCTAGCAATTGCCCCTGGCTAATGGGGTCTTTTGGCAACAAAGCAACAGCAAATCTCAGTCATGTCACGCAATGAAAAATTGGCAGAAGTTTCCTCTGAATTAACTTAAGAATATCCTTTTGCAAGGAAGACCCATGTGAATTTCTTAAGATGAATAAGCTTAAATTTTCCATTACTGTAACAATGGAAAGCAGTTGCAGATGGACTGAGGAAACAGTTGCATTTTGGCTTTATATATAAGGATGTTTAACTTCTTAAATTTACTCTTTCTGGGCTAGGATGCTGTAATGAATATGATGCAATTCATCACAAATTGGGGGTTGACCTGCTGGAAAGTAGCTCTGCCGAGAAGGACCTGGGAGTCCTGCTGGACAAGTTAAGCATGAGCCAGCAGTTTCCCCTTGTGGCCAAGAAGGCCAATGGTATCCTGGGGCTGCATGAGGCAGAGTGTTGCCAGCAGGTGGAGGGAGGTGATCCTGCCCCTCTCCTCAGCCCTGGGGAGGCCTCACCTGGAGTTCTGGGTCCAGTTCTGGGCTCCCCAGTACAAGAGAGACATGGCACTATTGGAGAGAGTCCAGCAGAGGGCTACAAAGATGATGAGGGGACTGGAGCACCTCTCCTATGAAGAAAGACTGCAAGAGCTGGGCCTGTTGAGCCTGGAGAAGAGAAGATTGAGAGGCGATCTCATCAACGTGTACAAGTATCTGAAGGGGGAGTGTCAAGAGGATGAGGCCAGTCTCTTCTCCGTGGTGCCCAGCAACAGGACAAGAGGTAACGGGCAGAAACTGAAGCACAGGCAGTTCCATCTGAACCTGAGAAAAAACTTCTTCCCTGTGAGGGTGACTGAGCCCTGGAACAGGTTGCCCAGAGAGGTGGTGGAGTCTCCTTCGCTGGAGATATTCAAAACCCGTCTGGATGTGATCCTGGGCAATATGCTCTAGAGGACCCTGCTTGAGCAGGGAGGTTGGACTAGATGATCTCCAGAGGTCCCTTCCAACCTAAATGACTCTGTGATTCTGTGAAATTCCCATAGTTCTAGTGAAATGGACTTTTTTAAGGTGTGTCACTACCGATCTAATACCAGAGTGATCTCTCAATATCTTCCCTTGAATTTAAATATTTCAGCACTTTGCTTTATGTATTTGATTTTCTTACATGCCTTACATAATGGTTTTAGGTACCTTAAAATATACAGTTCTAAAAAAACTGTTTGAAATGTTTCTTGTAAAATTGTCATATATATTTTCTATATAACATGTATGAAGATAAACATTTCATTTTCAGAATTACAGAATGTATGATATCAAATTATTGAAAGTTTTAACATGATGTTAGTGTACTTAGCAGGGAGGCTGGAACTGCTTATAAAATTTTTAGTCCCATATGCAGGCATCTAATCAATCCAACTGCAAAACAACATAGACCGGATTCTCACCCTAAGTATAAAAAAAAGTTTTAACATGATGTTAGTGTACTTAGCAGGGAGGCTGGAACTATTAATAAAGTTTTTAGTCTCATATGCAGGCATCTAATCAATCCAACTGCAAAATAACATAGACCGGATTCTCACCCTAAATATAAAAAAAAGTAGTCTTTACAGATACATTTCCTGAGTTTATGGATATTGTTTTTCCCCTTTGGAAAAATGTGTCTATTTAAAAAAACATTTTCTGATCTAGATAACTCAGATAAAACGGATATGGGCTTTGTTACATCTCGATCAATTTTTGCCCCCAAAATGAAAACATTGATCATAACTCGTGTGACCTGCTGGCTGATTTACTGCTTTTGCTGGCAACAGGGCCGTTCCTCTTCTTGCACTTCCTGCTCCTGATGGAGCGACATCACAACTTTCACATGTCATTTGAAAGCTAACAAATCTCATATAAAGCTACATGATGGCTCTTTTTCCTTTAGTAAACTTCTCATTACAGAATCACAGAATCACAGAATGGCTGAGGTTGGAAGGGACCTCTGGAGATCATCTAATCCAATCCCTCTGCTCAAGCAGGGTCACCTAGAGGAGGTTGCACAGGATCACGTCATTCTCTAACAAAAATCTGTGAATCCATATGTATATAACAGCCTAAATATGTGGTGCTTAATCTATAGTCTGTAGACCTAATTTGGTCTAACAGAATAACTCCTCTGGTCATGGCTTGCTCCTGGCTAATCTCTTCCCCCAAATCCTTGCAGCTCATCCCCTGTTGGTGTATTGCCTGCATGAGCAAAGTGTACGCACTTTCCTTCATAGGGACATTAAGGAATGACAAGGAACATTCCATATAGACGGAGGCTCTTCTGGTGACAGAATGGGCCTGCTGCTGCCAAAAGAATGGGCATTCCTGACATAAAGCATTCGGTTGCAGTTCCCTCAAAAGGGCATTCAGATTACTGTCCACAGAGTTAAATAGCATAGGCATTTAGAAGTAAACTGGAGTTAGGTCCTTAATACGACGCCCTCAAAGAAGTTCTGCTTCTCACTCCCAAAGAGCAATTCAGACATAACTATGGCAAGCTTTCAGGAGCTGGCAACTCAGAATTATTTTGGTTCTTGATTTGTGCCTTAAAGTATACTACTATTTCTGGCTTCAAGACCCCCTTCAGCATGGAACAGAAGCGTGGGACTAAATGAGTCATGTCTTTCATGTCAATAAGATGACTCACATGCTTAGTTGGGTGTGTTTGCATACGAATATTACTTGAAACAAAAAATGAGACGGGAGAAGCAGAGTTCCAAAATTCAAAATAGCCTTCCTCAGTTCGTCATGCAGGATCAAGGAAATATCTTTTTCCTACAACATGGGCCTGGAAAAAGATGGATGTTTTCAGTCTCTGTGGCAAAAAGTCTTCAAAATCCGGTACAATCTGTATCATGAGAGCATCCTTCTGTAGAAACAAGCACCTTTTCTTGAAGCAGAGCAGTCTGCTGTTTGTTACTCTGTGCCCCTCAGGTTTTAGATTGATTTGTTAACAAGCGTCAAACTAAAATATTGAGACAAGAAAGACATTAACTCAAATGACAGGTGAGTTTAAAGCGAATTTAAGTAATTCAGTCAGAGGAAGTATGAGAGCAGTTTTAGTTTTAGTTGATGTAACATAATTATTTAAACTCATATGTACTAAACCTGTATTTTTATCCCTACTTCTGAAACAAACACCGTAAGTACTTTTTTAAAGACTAGGAGAGGCAACATTTACTGGAAATATTCACTAAATCAACTAACTAGCTTGGAAAAAAATGGTCTGTCTTTTGGAGCACCAAGTCCTTGTCTAGGTAAGGACTGGTCTATTAAAAGATATTGCGTGACCCTGCAAATCTTGCCTTGCTTATATCATCACACCGCTGCAACTGCAACATCATCCTTAGTATGGGAATATTATTCACCGAAATAGTCTACAGGGCAGATCATTTAGTCTAGCAGCTGGTAAATTTTCAAGGGTACGTGAGGTTGTTTTTTCCCCCCTCCAGATAAGAGGGTAAGCATGCTGGAGAAAGCTTGTTGGAAGCAGCTGACGCTGCCTCTCAGCTATGTGTAGGATCTGGCTTGTGCGAGGGAGAGGCTCCCAGCTCTGCCGGATTCCTGCTGAATTCCGGAGGACCTGCTGCCGCTCCAGGGCACTTATCCGAAGATGCTGCAGCTCCTATCCCAAGATCACGCTCTGTGTCACTCAGAATCTGACTGTATGTTGTCTTTGCTTCCTTGTGTGTCTGTTCTTCCTTGATCCACAGATCTGTACGAAGACAGGATTAGCCACTTTAGGGGCGACAGGTCATGGATGAGATGAAGGACTTCCAGCCTTTTTATTCCCAGGGACTATATGCACGCAGCTGGGGTCATGTACAGGCAGGGATAGAAGCCGCTCCACTTATAAACTAGATAAATTATTTTCATAGGTTGGAGTCTAATGTCAGGGCTGTCATTTACACAGACCATTATGTTCCTCATACCCTTTCATGGTCCCTTTTCAGTTCTGTTTTCTGTGAGTATAGACCCCTGTAACATTTAAAAGTGGCAGTAGGAGATTCATTCCAGCTCTACAGTTTTAAGGAGAACAAAGTAATGCACTGTGAATGAAGAAATGTAGAGACAGCATAGAGGAGGCTGCTCTGATGGGCACTTCAGCTCAAGCTTTTTCATATTCTGTGAAAGTAACCACACAACAAAAAAACCCACAAGCTGAATCCACACGAAAGCCACATATGCTTTTACTACAAATATAGAAATTAAGTTAATATTTTGTCTTGGTTCTTTTCTACTGAACTTATCTTAAACCTCTTCCCAGTTTGCTGAAATGCCTTACTGAACGTGTAAGTATGCCCATCATCCTTTATAAGCAGTATCGCAGGGCTTTCTCGCCATTGTTATTCTGTATATACGCCCTGCCTGTTTGCATCATAAGTAAAGAGCACACACCAAATCAAATGATCACATTCAGACACAGATAACAGCAAAAAAGCAGATTATGTGGAAGCTATTTACAGCTTTCCTGTGGTAGAGTCTGCCCGGATTGCTTCATTCTACTGCTTTGCTCAAAGACATCTGTCATTTTCTTGGATCACCCTGGTTATATGACTTCTAATGGTATATTTTGCAAGGGAACATATTTGTGGTACATTTTGCTAGAGACGTTCCTCACTTGGAGACTTGGGTTTTTTTTCTTAATCATCCTTTAACCTTTACAACTCCCACACGCATTCTCGCTTTATATACACTTGCAAATTCCCCCGCAGAAGCACGTAACGCGGCTGTCGCGCGCCGCGCTCCTACGCGACGTAAAGAAAACAGACCCCTGTGTCTTCCCCCGCGGCTGTCATGAGCAACGCCGCATCAAGAGCGCCTTAGGGAGGCCGCGAGCGGAGCCACGGCTTCTGAGCAACGCCCCGCTAAAACAGGCCCTCACCCCTTATTCAGGTTTTTAGTCTTCAGAGCAATGGCGCAAAAATCAAGCACGAAGTAGCACACAGCGTGCCCAAGCGGGCAGGCACACCGAGGAGCCGAGCGGTCCCGATTTTCGGACGCGGCAGGCGGCCTGGCGGAGGGGCGCGAGGGGCTGGGGCGCAGCGGGTCGCCCGGCGCCACGGCCGGGGTCCGCCGAAGCCCAGGCCTGTCGCCGCCAGCGCAGCCCGGCCGGGCGTCTGGGCGAGCCGAGTTTTAGCTCCCTTGTGAGGAAGCGAAAACCAGATGGTTTTGTAGAGCAAAGGGTTCACATAAGGCACGAAACGTGGCTTAAAGGCCAGAGAAGCCTGATGGTCACTGCCTAATCGGAGATGCCGCGCCTACACCCTTCTCTGGCAGGAACAGCTGAATTTTAAAGGCGGTAACGTTTGAAGCCCTACACTGAAGGCGCTTCCAGGGATGAAGAAACGGGTGGAAAACGGCACCCTCGCTTCAAGGCAGGCAGCGCGGCAACGCCGCCGCCCGCCCCGCCCGGCGCCGGCACCGGCAGGGGCCGCCTGACGCAGCTGCGAGCGGGCAGCGGCGGCGGGAAACCCCGCGCGGGGCCGGGCCGGGCCGGGCCGAGGAGGGGCCGGGCCGGGGCGGGCCGTGCCGCCGCCGCTACCGCCGCCGCCGCCGGGGAGCAGGGCGCTGCCGCCGCCCGAGCCGAGCCTCCTCCCCCTGCGCTGCGAGCGGCGCCCGGGCTGCCACATCGGCACCGCCGCGCCGCCCCGAGAGGCGCTGCCCGGAGCGGAGCGGAGCGGAGCGCCCCCGCCGCGCCGCAGCCGGAGCCCGAGCCCAGCGCGCCGGGACATGGAGCCCCGCTGCCGCGGTTGCTGCTGCTGCTGCTTCTGCCGCCGCCGCCGCCCCCCGGGACTCGCGCTCCGCCAGGGCCGCTGCTGCCACTGCCGGGACAGCCGGCGCGGCGCCGCCGCCTAACGCCGCTGCCGGGCGGCGCGGCCGCGGGGAAGGGAGCGGCGGAGCGCGGCCGCCGCGGCCCCTGCGCCCGCCGAGCCCGCGCGGCGGCGAAGCGCGGCCCCCTCCTTCCCGCCCTCCCGGCCGCCGCCTCCCCGCCCCCGCCGGCCCTCGGCTGGCTCCGCAGCCGGCAGTGGGCCATGGCGGGGCGATGAGGGAGCGGCCGCCCCTGGCCGCGGGCTGCTCGGGGAGGCGGGGAGCCGGGGAGCCGGGGAGCCGGGCGGCGGGGCGGGGGGATGTGGGGTGCGGGGGCCGCGGCGCTGCAGCTCCTCGCCAGAGCCGTGAAGCAGGCGGCGGTGCAGGGGGCCCGGCAGGACTTGGGCCGCTGGTTGTCCCGAGCCGCTGGGGCGGCGGCGGGAGGCGGCGGCGGCGGCGGCGGGGGGGAGCCCGTCGGCCTGGAGGCGGCGGGGGCCGGCGGGCTGCTGCTGGGGCCCTACGCGGAGGCGGGCGGGCTGCCGCCGGGCGAGCTGCTGCTGTGCCCGCTGGCCGAGGCGGGCGGCGGGCCCGCGCTGGCCGAGGCCCGCGGCTGGCGCTGCTCCTGCTGCCTGCTGGGCACCTGCTGGTGCAAGAGCTGCCTCAGCGTGTGCGCGCTGGCGGCGCTGTGCTTCGCCTCGCTGGCCCTGGTGCGCCAGTACCTGCGCGACCTGCTGCTCTGGGCCGAGAGCCTGGACAGCCTGGCCGGCGTGCTGCTCTTCACCGTGGGCTTCATCGTGGTCTCCTTCCCCTGCGGCTGGGGCTACATCCTGCTCAACGTGGCCGCCGGCTACCTCTACGGCTTCGTGCTGGGCATGGGGCTGATGGTGCTGGGCGTCCTCGTGGGCACCTTCGTGGCCCACGTGGCCTGCAAGCGGCTGCTGGCCCGCTGGGCGCTGGCGAGGATCCAGGGCAGCGAGAAGCTCAGCGCCGTGGTCCGCGTCGTCGAGGGCGGCAGCGGCCTCAAGGTGGTGGCCCTGGCGCGGCTGACGCCCATCCCCTTCGGGCTGCAGAACGCCGTCTTCGCGGTGAGTGCGCCCCGGCCTGCCGCAGGCCCGCGGCGGCCGCCCGGCTGCTGGGCGGCCTTCGCTTTGGGTGGCTTTTCTCCTCGGCCCGCGGCGACGCGATGCGCAGGGAGCGCGTGGGCTAACCGCCGAAGTCTTCCCACTGCGCTGAGCTGCTTTGTGCTGTAATGGAGGAGGAGGAGGCTCTGGGCGGAAGGAATCTAGATTTTGTTCTCATTTAAAAAATAAAATAAAAATCCAGAAACTAACCAAAGCAACCCCACCGCCTGCTTTTGGTGGTGGCTCTGCTGTGCATAACCAGGGAAGGAAGGAAGACGCCTTGTTCATGGACGTTGTGTTAGGATTGCTGCCCGCTTTCGTGCTTTTAGGACTGTAGTGGTAGAAGGAAACATCAAGATGCTGTGCAGCAAAATCTCTGTGCAGAAGAAGTTGGGGATTTTAAAATACCTGTGTTTTTAAAAGTGATTCGAGTTAAGCAAGCCTGCCAGATCTCTCTAAACTTTGTAATATAAATAATAAGATTGGAAAGAAAGAAGGGGACGGATTAAAATTCTTTCTCGGGTCAGTGGATCGACATAGCTGTGTACGTGGATGTAGCATACATCCAGCAAAGCTCTAAACAATGTTAAGGCCATATGCGTTAAAGAAGGAAAATAATTTGGGAAGAGCGGGAAGGTACAGACACATAGCTGAAGAGGGACTTTGTAAACTGGAGGGGTATGGAAATTTAGTTTAAACCTAAGTTTGGAAAAGTGTTGGACTTGCTTTTCTTTCCTGCTTTTAAGTTAGTACATATTTTAAGAATAATTTATTATTTACGATTTATGATCTTTAATTAATCTCTGATTATTTTAAAGGAGAAAGTAAAGAAAACATAAACTTTGCTTTTTTTTTTTTTTTGGAGTACATGCTGATCATTAGATTGGTTTCAAACCCTGTGCTCTTCCTGAAGGCTTTGTCTAAAGAATCTGGTTTGACTGTGTATTATGCCTCAGTTAGGTCCACAAATGTGTGGAAATCCATACAAAGCACAACAGATAGCAAAATGTTTTTAATGTTTAATAGTAACTCGTGTATGTTTTAACATGAGAGATCATACAAACAAGCGTTATGGTCTGCTGCTTATAACAAACTTGCCTTCCCTCATCTGCAGTCCTGATTCTGTCTGCTTTTGACGTGCTTGCTTAATTTTGACAGTTTCATCTGGTTGGAAGTGAGTAGGTCACCAAACTCTGAATTTGAAGAAAAACTTAAGGTAGTTTAAAAAACCCTGTGTAAATTAAGTTTCCCACCCACGTTGATTTAAAATTGCAGGAAAGATTTAAAATCGCTGTGTATAAAACTTCTAATTCGGATGTGTGGTGTGCTTTGGCATTAGTCTCAAGAGTGGCAATCTGTCCATAAAAGGTGTAGCAACTTAAAAAGAAATGATAGTATCCCTTAAGGAGAATGTGAAGAAGCTTAGCCATTCTGTTTACTTATTGATATTGCTGCAGGGTTGAGGAAGCTTAGATTTGTATGGCGAGTGCAATCAGAGAGGAGGGAGCAGGCCCCAGTGTCTGCGAATCCCTCCAGGATCGAAGTGGCAGGTCCTGGTTTAGCAGAAGATGCTTCTACTGCAGTGTGACCCCTTAAAGCAGGGAGAGCTGTTGTACTTGGGTTATTCGTGGCTTCTGGGTGTCACCTGAAACAGTCAGCAGATGTTCTAGAGCAGTATTGGATCTGGTGTACAGCTGACCTGAGAATTACCAAGTTAAAACATTTCCCTTCATGGCCTAAGCATTCTGCTGTGCCTGTTGGGAAAAGCCATTCAGCAGAGTATTCAGGCCAGTGTAACAGTAAAATGATGCCGTAATCAGTGGTTTATAAGTACTGCGAACTAAATAGTTTTCTTCCCAAGGGAAAGGTTTCAGTATAAAAATAACATATATGGAAAGGAGAGGAAACCAGATTCCTGAGCATACTAAATAACTTGGATGTTGCCTCCTAAAATCAGTTTGGGGAGCTGTGTTTATTACTCCTGATTTGTTACTCTTACAGTGTAATCAGATAAAACAGTGTGTTCAAATTTTAATCAGTAACATTTGATGTGAACTACTGCATTACTGCAAAACTTCCAGTATTGCATGCAAATTTGGGAATTGAAAGCTGTTTCTCACTGCGAGTTAAGTTTAAGCTACGTATAGAATACTGAATTCTGCTCGCGCAGACTGAGCTATGATTTCTTGGAAATCTGACTTAACTGAAAATTTAATGTTCTGCTTAGGAGATTTAAAATATAAGCGGGTTTGGGTGTTGTAATCATTCATCTATTCCCCTTACTAGCAACTTACGGGATGAATTGTGAAAGAATTGTTTTTCATAGTAAGGGAAGGAATAGTGACCTCAAGTCTTCAAGGAAGCTACATGTCTTTAATTTTCCAGAGGGCTGGCCTTTGCTTGTTTTCTGTATGAATATTTATGCTTATAATGAAACTGGAGATGCTGAGAATGCTTAAATGAGCGGGATGGGCGGAAGTGACGCGTGGAGTCCAGGGACAAGGCGTTTAGCTTTGAGGCGCGAGGGGAATTGGGAACATCTGCAGGGGCTGCGATTAGCGGGTTTTTACAAGTTCAATGGTCTGTTTTTCAGCTGAGGGCTTTGAGGAGGTTGATCTGCAGGAAAGTACAGAGATGGAAGGAAGACGGTTTCTTAGCGTTTGAGTGGTGATCATATTTTTCTGAAGGGTTTTCTTCTTACCCTATTTCTTTACCCTGAAACGGGGTAAGAACAAAATTGACAAGAATTTCTTAGCTTCTCACCAGCCACGCACTAAGCCACGCTTGCTTCCTAAGATCAGTCCGCTGCTCTTTGGGAAAGCACTGAGCATGAGGAGCAGTAGGGTAGTGCAGTTACCTGCTTTTCTGGAAAGCCTAGGAACTTGTAAAATGAAAGCATGTTCGTGTTTCTCTTTGACTGGGTTTAAGCGTAGTTATCGTTTAAGCGTAGCTCCGGGTAGCCGGAGCTAGTAATTGGGATGGTCCGGTGGCGCTCTCTCACTGAAGTGTTTCCCCATGCACAGCCCTCTCCCCCCTGCAACTCTGAGCAATTTGAAGGCAGGTCTGTAGGGAGGCTTGGTATGCAGGTTATTGCCTCCTTCCAGCTAGTGGGTCCCTGGAGCTAAGTTTGTGGAAACTGATTGTAGGTTAGCTTAGCTCAGAATTTGTTTTTTTTTTTTCTTTTCCCCTCTTTGGGAGGGATATATTATGTAGAAATCCAATTTGCCTGAAAATCTGAGAGTCCAAGTGTTGTTCTCTGGTTCCAGAAATGCACGCGGTGGAATCAAGAGTTCAAAAAATGGTATCTCCTTCAGAGGAGCATGCAGGCTGCTTACTGTGCTTCTTGGAAAGTTACTAGCTTTTTTTTGTTCTGTTTTGTTTTCATTCTGTATCTGCTTTTTCTCTCAGAAAGCAAAGACTATCAGAATTGTCCTTTGCTCTCAGTAGCTAAGCCTACCTGATCTGAAACATGTGGCTTTGTAAATTCAGGGGGGAGAGATGTGCTCCAGTCCGCAAAGGCGTTTGACCCCTAACAGTACCCTGACACAAGCGTTTATTCTTTGACAGAAAGGAACAGAGATGTCAACTGCAAAGAATCTGCAAAGGTTGGATCAGGCAAAGCCTCTCCAAGGCCTAGTCAGAGAGTTTCTGGCTAATGCTTTTGCTACCAGAGAGGTTAGGAAGTTCTTAATTTTATTTTAGTATGTAGTTTGGTCTGGCCTGTAACAACATTACATCTATCCTTTCTTTGGGATTTCATTGTTAACTTTTGTTCTCTTGAGCCTCCCTTAGGAACAGAGTCCTGATAGAAAATTTCCCCAGTTTGGGAGAATTCTCGAGCACATAAAGTTTTACAGAAGACAGATGTGGTCCACTGTAAGATATACTGAAAGTTTCTCAGGTTTCTTAGGTGGAGTCTTGGCCGTCAGTGGTGCATTATATACCTACTGTCTGCTTCCTGTGGCTTCCGGAGGAAGGTTTACCTCTGCAGATCTAAACCTTGCAAACCAGGGGTTAAAGGAATATTTTCTACATGTTTTTTTTTCCTCTCTTATTAGCTTTCATTTTCATGGATTGCACAAGTCACAGCCCAGTGTGTCTGTTGGCAGTCTCTCCTTCGTTTGGAAACAGTCTCTTGCATGGCCCCGAAAGGTCCAGTTGCTTGAGGATACATCCAGACATGCAGGCATGTTCCTCTGCTACTGAAGTGTTCCTAATACATATTCAGAACTGAAAGAGGTGCCTAGGAGTGTTAAAGCAATCTTTGGGAAGCTTCCCAGCTCCATTAGATTTAATGACAGTGTCCTACTTAGCAAATCTTGCCTCAGCGTTAGTATTTCAGGGACTTTTAATAGCAATTCCTTCATTCCCTCGGTAATAAGGGAAGTTTCTGTTGTGCATTCTTATTACACGGCCCAGATTACTGTAATATTAAAAAAGAGAAAAAATCTTTAGAAAGCATCTGTCAAATATGAAATCTGACATAATTATATAGTGCTTTTTCATTAGAAATCTAAACTAAACTTCCATAGAGAGGAAATGTATTATTTGTGTTGTCGGTGTATATTTAAGTCTATAGGAACTGTAATTTGCAGTGTGAAGTTTGGAATTGGCTTATTGAATCTTCTTCCTGTGAGTTACTCTTAATCTTTATGTTCCATTGCATTCTCCTCCTCCTCCTTTGCCCTTCCTTCCTCCAGAAAACTTTCCACTGGTGGTCTGTGCTTAGAGCTCTGAGAATTCAGCATTGTGACTTTCATAGTAACCAGCATTTATTTTAAGAACAGCATGATGAAATGAGTAACTTTGCTGCTTTTCTCTCGTCTTTGACATTGTACAAAACTGTCAAGGTCAATAATTTCCATGTAGACTTCTAGGTTTAGGGGCTGTTCTTAATTAGAACTTGTTTTGTTATTATGTGATCAGCTGAATTGTCTGGAAGAATTCCTTAGACTGCTTATTTCAAAAACTGCTTTTTTTATGCTTATGTTATTTTTAACCCTCTGTTTCCCTCTATTTTCATTTTCTTGCATAAATATCTCTTGGACTGTTGACTCTTGCATTTAATATTTCTCAATAGCTGCTGATACCAATTTAGCTAATGTGGTGTAGTTTGTTCCTGTATAAACTGTCTGCATAGTATTTGGAGTGACTTGGAAGAGAAGTTGCTCACCAAAAAAAAGGAAACTCTCTTTAAGTATTATTTAAGTATTAAGTTTTTTTCCTGCGGATACTAACAACAACTATAGCTGTGTGTTCTAATTTATATTTTGTTTGCTAATTAAAGTGTGATATAAAATATCTTTGGCAGAGGTTCTTAATGAGCTATATATATAATTTCCTTTGTAGAGGCAGATTGTATCTGCCATTCTGTGTATCTAGGTCGTACTTAACACAGTAACATTTTGAACAGATTACCTCTTCATTAGTTTTCATAGATGTAAAACGCAAAGAAAATAGATGATAACTATCACATTTTGCTTTAGACCTTCATATTTGATAATGTAATTTATTCCTGACAGTTAGAGCATAAATTGTAGGGCTCTATTTGCCAGGAAGAAATGAACATCTAATGAACGGTGTAATTGCATCCTTAGTAAATGACTTTGCACAGAGATGTTGTGTAATGCAAGGTGAAAAGAAATAAAACACCGTAATTTTAAAATGGCGAGATGAAAACTAGCCAAATACTGTTTGTTGTATTACCTTAGGTTCACTAACAGTGGAAACGTTTAAATGAAGGAATAAAATAATTTTTTTTTTTTTTTGCATGGATGGTTGTGGGAGAGGTAGTCTGATTAGTTATGCATGTAGGTTATACTGAAAGCATGCAGGGTTTCTTACACTTTCTTTTGTTTAGATTACAGATTTGTCACTACCCAACTACCTGATGGCTTCTTCAGTTGGGCTGCTTCCTACTCAGCTCCTGAACTCGTACTTGGGCACTACCTTGCGTACCATGGAGGATGTGATTGCGGAGCAAAGTGTTAGTGGATATTTTATATTCAGTTTACAGGTAAATTAAAATCATTGCTTTCACAGACTTTGTTAACATTAATGTCAGTCCTTTTCGGACTGTTTTCGTAAGCGTTTGGAAACGTTATCTGCTTCTTCGGTTTGAGCATGTTTCTTTGTCCCTCTAATTTCTTACTGATCTGCTGTGCCAGTGGGATTTGAGACAGGATTTTGCTTTTGGAGCTAAGCAGGCAAGTTTCTTTCCTGTAGCATTGTCTCAGTCATTGAATTTTTTCTTTGGAAACTACATCTCATTAGGAATGTGCATAAGCTATAGAGGGATTCTGCACTGCTGGTTTGTCTTTCACGTTACACAGCCGCCAGTGTAAACGAGGTGGGCTAGGAGGTTGTGGGAGGGACACGACTCAAGTATTAATGCTTTGTAGCTGCTCTTTGTTGGGCATAAGAACTCTGTAGTCTGAGGCAGCTGACCTGCTGCAGACTGAGAGTCAAGCAAATATGGCATATGGTGTTTAAAAAGCAGCAGTTTAAGTGTTTGATTTATCTGTGTTATATTTTCAGTATATTGAGTTAAGCAGGGCTGACATTTCTTTTTCACAAACTTAATGACTGCTAGATACTCAGCGAAATGGGTTTCCAGTGCGTTTTTTTTTTTTTGCTTTTATTCTCTTCTAATAGAAGAGTTTTAATTCTTTCATACCTCATATGATACAAGGCAGACGTTCTCAGTGTTCTTGAGTTTCTTTTTCTCCCACAGTTCTCTCTTGTCAAGTTTTCTTCTCTTGCCTTCTCTGGTCATCTCCAGCTGAATTTTAGACTTGTCAGACCACCCCTACAGAAGTCCATGTGCTACCAACAGTGTGCTCTAGACTCAGAATCTGTGCAGTATTCACTCTTCTCATTGAATACTCCCAATTTTGCATAGATCTTTTGTGTGAAAGGTGCTGAAGAAATATCATTCAACTAATGGCTAAATCAAAATATCCTAATTTTGCAATTCAGTAAATTTGTAAGAAGTATATGGTACATAGCTTAGCTGATGATATTGGGTTTTTTTAATAAATCTCAGAGGAAAGCTTTAACTTGGAGACCATAGTAACCATAAATCATTCATCTCATCTTCCTCAGTTTTTATGACCAGAAACAGGTGTTTAACAATGCGAAGACACAAACCTACTCCAGAAGGATTTTAATTCCCCCCCCCCGCCCAAACCAAACTTACACTTAAATGGAACATATAATTATAGCTTTAATAGAACAGGTCATTAAAAATAGTTTAAATATCTTTACAGACTATTAATGCTTTGGGAATATGGGATAAATAGTTTGATAAACGAAAGTGGAAATCAAAGGTTACTTATCAGCCTCACTTTAGTCATGAAACCTCATTTCTGGGGTAGTTTACTTCAGAGGTATTTTCCTTCTTTTCCCATTACAATTTGTTTAAAATTGCATTGAGTCTCTTGAGGATGTATAGGATGCCAGTGTAGCATAGCTGTAACTCATGTAAGTGCTAGCTGGAGAGGCTCAGTGTATGGACAGGAGTGGTCACCTCCTTGAGAGCGGTTTTTAGGAGTTGACTGACTAAGCCTAGGGCAGCCTGTTAGTGAAGTAATTGCGTGTTCTCCCACTTTTTCTCAGATATCTGCCCAGTGCTTTGCCTGGCTGTGTGGCTTTGATGGGCTTCAGTTTAGTAAATAGCTTTAAAAACCTTTTATTTCTTTGAATGCATCCAAAATAATAAACGTCTTTTGATTTAGTTTTGTTCACAGTTGTCTGTGTATATATATTTTAAATTATTTGGCCAGGGAACTGAAGGCTGCTGGTAGTAAGATTTCTAGCAACAGTCAGGTGTAAATATTTGGATAAGCTTTTAGAACAGGAATTTTCCTATATATTCAGAATTTCTTGTCCGTAGTCTCTTTTTGACTCCTACATTGGCTAGCTTTTAAAACACGTAACTGGAATTAGTTTTTGGTTTTGGTTTTTTTTACTGAAATGGCTATAATGGTCTTAAAGAATGAGTTCGGGATAATTGTAAATTCTTACGTGATAAATTTATCAAATGCAAGCATGCTACTTGCCTAATAGCGAACAATTATAGCCTTATTTTCCAGCAGTAGGATTAAACCCAGTATTTTATCATGTTGGATCAGAGTTTCTAGATGTATTTTAAATACTTATGTATTCAACACATTTTTGGATCAGTGTTTCTGTAGCGATAGATTAGCCCACTGTCTGCAGGAGAAGTCCTCCTGTGTAAAACATTGGAAAATACTAGAAAAGATCTATTTCTGCCAAGTTATAAATCGAGTACCTCAAGTTCTGAGCGATGAGGAGTTTTCACACGTGCCACTTGCGAAGGAAAAAAATAAATGAAGTTTTCAGGCTAACAGCACTCTGGATGTAGCCAGCCTCAACGGGAGCGTAGTCCCTAGACTGAAGGAAGCAGTCATTCTCCTTTACTGTGCGCTCATTAGGCTACATCTAGAGTACTGCATTCAGTTGTGGGTCCCCCATACAAGAACGGCGTTGGTGAACTGAGTGAGTTTAGCAGAGGGCTGTCAGGCTGCTTGGAACTGGAGCGCTTGCCCTGCGAGGAGAGGCTGAGGGACTGGAGAAGGGATGGTTTTTGGGGGGGAAAGGGGGCGGCGTGCTTTACAATAGCCCACCAACACCTACAGGAAGTCGCTAAGGAGGTGGAGCCAGGGTCTTTACGGAGGTGCACAGGGGCGATCCATAGAAAATGGTCATGAATTGGATTGGGAGAGATTCCAGCTGGATATCAGGAAAACATTTTTCACCACAAGGACAAGTGGACATTGAAACAGGTTGCCCAAGGAGGTTGTGCTACTCTGCCCTTGGAGGTTTTCAAGATCAGATAGATAAAGCCTTGAGCAACCTGATCTCTTGCAGCCAACCCTGCTTTGAGCAGTGGGTTGGGCTAGAGACCTGCTGAGATTCGTTCCAACCTGACATATCCTGACACATGTTTTAGGTGATGGTCCTTAATGTTAGAGAAAGCATAGCCCTGCCAATTAATTATTAATAATAATAAAGATCAGGTTTTGGACTTGGGAGCTTTAGGTTCTGCTTTAAAGAAAATACTTTTTTTCTTTTTTAAGGAAGTCACAGGTTCCAACTACAGCATAAAATATATTTTTTTAATGCAGAAGAACTTACTGCTTTCTTGTAGAGAAACTCTCGTTATGAGACAGCTTGATTATATTTGAAGATTTTTTTTTTCTTTAAGGAGGATCTCTGCTGAAAGTAATAGCTGATGTTTCATTGAAAGCAAAGATTGCCTCTGGGAAGTACAGTGCATGCTAATACCATAGAATGAGTAATTTCGAAGCAAAAATTACACAGGGTTATTCCTGGTCATTTTTTGGTGAAAATTCAGACGTTCTTACTAATAAAATTCAGAGCAAAAGTCCTGGACTCAAATTCTAGTTTTAGATACTACTGCCTCCTTAAAAGCCCTCCGCTCCCCCCCCCCCCAAACATCCGAATTCCAAGTACTTCCCATACAGACTCCTGTAAGTTGCTCAAACTCAAATTCTGTCATATTTTCTCCTGACATCTCAGGGGTGCTGCAGCACTACTGCTTTTTGCTGTATGGAGGGGCATACAGCACTGGAGGGGCAAGGACAAGCAGTTTTGTTTCCTCTGTGTCATCCCTTTTATCTGCTGTTTTGCAAATTGTAGATATCCCCTTACTATATAGAAAACAGCCCTTTTGCTTTCTAGCAATACATGTCATTTCTTTATGGAGATGTCGTTGCCAAGAGATTTACGGAAGGATTACTTTCTGACAAGTATGTGAGAGACGATAATGGAAAGAAACAACCAATATTGGCAGTTATTTAAGTTCTATCTGGTGTCTGCTCTTTGGCATATTAGTAGCAACATACATTGATTTAAAGTCACTCACTGGTTAAGTTCATCTCCCTTTTAATGTCTTGCCTTTGAAACATTGAGTCAATGGAAGTCTTCATGAATCTTTGCACTGATGACTTTTTGTTTAGAACAGTTGCTTTCTATTCATGCTTGTAATTTATATATCCAACATCACTCTGTGTTTTACTTGCAGATTGTCATAAGCATAGGACTCATGTTTTATGTTGTTCACCGAGCTCAAGTGGAACTAAATGCAGCTATTGTAGCGTGTGAAATGGAAATGAAGACATCCCTTGTTAAAGGCAGTCAACCAAGCATCAGTGGTTCAACTACGTCATGCAACAAGAGGACGGTAGCATTTTCTGGGGGAGGGATCAATATTGTGTGATTTCAAGTGTTAATAAAGTAAGGTTTTGTGAACCTAAGCTATTGCCTAGAAACATCTGTGGACAACTCAACTAGATTTAAAAAAAAAACAACAACAAAAAATGAGAACCCCAGTGGTTACAGGTTGTACTGTGGCACACACCAATTGACCAGCTCTTCATTTGCACAAGGGGTGACTTAGAGCACGAACTGTAAGATGGCAAAGTAACTTAAGATGTAAATGTAAATTTGGCTGCACCTTTGGTCATTTATTATGCCTGTCATGGCCTGTAGTCTGCACTTTAGTTTTTGTTTGCTCCTATAAACTGAGAAATGCTTCTATAAACTGAGAAAAGTAGCACAGAGGTAAATATTTTTCTGCTTAGCATTATTTATAAGGCTGAATAATTATATGCAGTAGAACTCTATTACTGACGAAGATGAATGAGAAAGTATGCAATTCAATGTATGTTATTCTTGAATGTGCTTTGCTTTGGAGTTACTTCCAGAAATCTAGTGTAATATTTTGCTGATTATGGGGCCATTTGGCGTTCTTTTCATCCTTGATATAAAAAAAAAAAAAAAAAGCGAGAGGGAACCCTATATAAAGTTTTAGTTGAATGTATTTTTGTAAGTCATTAAAAATGTTGCAGAGCCATGCATATCTATTCACACAAGCTTAAACCCTACATTGTGGGACTGAAGTGCTCTTAAATAACATTTTAAGTTACACTGTGTAATATGCAAAGTAAAAGGGAAAATATGAAAGTTATAATAGATTGCAGTGACCAGCACTACTTGAAGGAGACTTTGAATTAACTGTTGTGTTGGTTTTACCACCTCGGTGATTGTAACAAAGGGCTGTTCCCTGTTAATCCTATTTAAAAATATTCTTTAATTGTTAAAAGGATGGGTTTGCGTGTATTAAGGTTCCCAGAATAGGGAACTAAATCTCCCCTTTAAACAAAACTGATGGGATACTAGCAGTACTAGTCTTACCTGAAGGTGGCCTTTATTTTGTAAGTGAATTCCCTCCTCCCTTTAAAAGAAGCTTTAAAAATTAACGTCAATTGGTTTTTTTTTTTCTAGAAGCTTTACATTTTTGAAAGATGCAATCTATTATAAATTTCACCAGAGTGAAGAAATGAAAACTAGAGGTTCTCCTTGGAAAAATAAATAATCCAATAATGGAGAAGGGCAGTAACGTCTTTGAGACTCAGGAATTCTGACTCCATTTTTGCAAGACAACACTGTATTGGATAATGCTCCTTTTATGCATGCTGTGGACTGTTCTTCACAGCATTCGAATAGACTGGATAAACTGATAGTAATTATGTGTGCGTGTGTGTGTTTGTGTGGATAAAATGAAAAAAATAATTGCAATGCCTGAATCTGAAGTCCTGTATGTGTGAATTTCATGTAGATATACATACCAGTGTTCAATTGCTCAAACACACACAAGTCATCTGGTACAAAAAAATAATGTAATGTATTGCTTACTTTGTAGTTACTTTTGTTACAAGTTTTTAAGGATGTTTTCAGTCTTCAATTTTTGTGTTATTTTCTAACAGAGTATGACTGTGCCTCCTTTTTGTAAGGCTGTTTGTAGGATCCAAGCATTTTCTGTCGTCTTGAGAACAGCAGGCCTTCAAAGTAGCTGGGAAGCAGAGATCTGATGGCTTTTAACAGTCTTACTGTGAGGGAGGATGTACGATATTTGAATAACTTGACATCTAAGCAGTCCTCGACAGTGAAAATACAATTTTATTCTTTAAATATATATCTTTTGCAGACCTCTGTTCTTGGGTCTTGTGACGTCAGGAACTAAACAGTTAGATGAAACAATGAAGTTCGGATTGTCTCAAGGAAAAAAGAGCAAGGCAATCTGTAGTTACCTGGAAGTGTTCATTTACGCATCTCTGCCTCTGACAGCTCCTGTATGAAGAGAGCCGGATAACTTTTTGATGGCGTTATTTGTCATCAGAGTATTATTGAGCCCTTTAATAACTAAACTTTTTAAATTTGTTTCTTGGAAAGGCCAGTCCTTGAATAAATGAACAGGTCTGAACTTTGCTCCATCTTGCTAAGCCGACAGTAGTGTTTTGAAGAGGGTATCTCTTTTTCCTTCCATTTTTAAACAAACTTTAAACAACTTTAAACAAGCTGGTGTTGATTGTTCAAGAACATTTCCCAAATTGTATTTTCAAGTGCTTTTATTTCCATAACATTTTGTAACCAGAGTAACTTCACTATGTGAACACTTTTGTAGTATGGAGTTAGTTCTTAAGACTTTTGCATTTTGCTTGATACTTGTAATATTTGTGTACAAGTTAATGGGAAATGTGCATTACAAGGAACTTTTCTGTACCATGCCAATCATAATTTTATACAATAAATTCACTTAAATTTCTCTAAGAAATATGTATTAAATTGTCAGGTTGCTACAAAGTGGTATTGCAAAGGAAGTGCAATTGAGTGTCATCTTTATATATGCACACATAAAGAAGCAAAGAAATGTGAATTATGTGAATTTAAGTATTTCAAAGAAAGCTGACTCGGTCAAGGAAGTAACAAGTTAGAATTTCAGAGTGAATTATGTGGTGTGTGAATTACAAGGGAAAGAGTAAAAATTAATCTTTTTATCAGAATTAAGCACATTATTAAATACTTTAAAGGCTGGATATTTGTAGCTACCTTTTTGGTTAGGAATAAGTATATTTTGCTTATGAGAAATGTGCTAATGAACCCAAAGAAGATTGCTGTATTTGAATGTAAAGAAATGTGATGTGATGTGTTGTTTTGTGGTTGTTGGTTTTTCTTTTTTGGTCTTCATACCCAGTGCAACTGAAAAATTGAACACTATGAATCCAATTTAAAAGTGTGTGGCAGGTCACCTTCATGCTTTTTTTTTTTTTTTGAGTTGCTGTGCTAGTGAAATTTCTGTGGATTTTGTTTGTTTTTATAAAACATGTGCTAAATTACAGGTGATCTAGAAGAGGTAATTTCTCTCAGCTGCTTGGTGCCAGAAGTTTTACTGCTTTTTTCTTGTGGTAAGTGCAGCTCTAGCAAATTTATCAAAATCTGTTCTATATCTCTTTTTATACCTATTATTTTTATGCAGATTTTGCATAGTAACTTTAACCAGCATTGCAAAGGTCAAATCTGAAGAACAGAAAACTGCTTTTATATGCGTGTGGCTAGTATTGCATTCCTTTGCGTTCATTTTCAGCATTCTATTTGAGGCTTGTATGATTTGGGTTTTGATGGACCAAAGTTCCTGGGAGTAATCAGTGGCCTTGCAAATAATCGAGGATACGGCACCTAATATAAAGTACTATAAATGAATTCCCTTACACTGAAAGGTTATTCTTAATTACGGTAGCAAAATAGCTAAAGGAGCTCTGTGACAAGCTTTCCTAATATAAATTTAAAAATTTAATAAGTTAAATTTTAATCTTAATATAGATTAAAAAATGGTAGCAGTCCTGTCTACATAATAGGAAGATGGTTTAGACAGGAGGGAATAGGAAATCCAGTACAGAGTGGAAGTCGATGCACATTCTGCCATTGCGGGAGAGATGTGTAGATGCTGTGGAAAGCAGCTCTTCACTAATTCTGTGGGACTTGAAATGAGACAGGAAGTGCCTGGCAGCACAGGGCAGATAGGTCTAATACACGTCCTCTCTTCATGGGTATTAGTGTTTGTCTTGCACTGTTTTGCTGTACTGATTTTATTAGTATTATCTATATTAACTTGTTAGTGACAAGCAGCAAGAAATACCAAGTCCAGAGTGTGAATCCTTTTGTTCCTTTTCATCTTTAGTAGGTTATTCTTCTGTATTGCTAGATTTAAAACTACATTTTAATGAAATTTGTGCTCATTAAAGTAGCTTAAGTGCTTCTTGCTGGCCACATGACTAATACCTAATTGGCAGGATCTGGATTCTTTGTTCATTCATTCATTTGGAAAATTTTCAGGGCAAGACTAACTACAGTGAGTGTACAGTAGTACACTAACTTTCCATTTAATTATTTTGGATTTTAGATAAATTGTGAGAGAAATTAGGAGAACAGATTTATAATGCATCTTATTTGTCCTTTTTTTCTCCCCTTTTTCAGGAAAAAAAGCTAATAGCAAGATAGAAGAAAATGGATTTGTTCTGTCCTCGTACCGGGATTCATCTGTTTGGGAAGCAAGAGTAGGAAAATTTCCACCAAGATCTAGCACAAGTAGGCTAGGCATGAGGTAATTAGGGGTCCACTTTGGTAATGAGAATATAAAACAGTTGATCATTTATCTTAGAGCTCAGAGTGGGAAGTCTTTTTTTTTAATATACAGTCTACAGACCAGCACAGTTTGCCATGGGTGTCTCCTGTGAATTGCTTGCCTTTGCTTTTTCCACTCCTCATCTGCAGGAGATTTAGAAATCCAGAAAGCTGCTAGCCTTCTGAACTGAAGGGAACGAAATAATAGTCTGGGCACGGTGGAGTGGATGTAGTTTGGGGAGGCTACATTCATCTTGGAATTGCTACAACTATGAATACATTTGCTTCCAAATTAACCTGCTTCTGTGACAGTTTGACTTCTTTTGGAGAGAATTTTAGAATGTTTGGGACCTCTTAAATTCTGAAATAGTCATCTTTGACAGATTTTGATTACATTTTTCGGTTCTAATTATGCAATTTAGTTTGTCCCAGTAATGGCACAAAATCAGCTGAGGTGGAAACGTGGGTACTAAATCGTGTGTATGCCTTTGCACCTGGCCTAAGGAAGAACTTTTGTTCAGCAAGAGGCATGGGCTTCGTCTGCTGAATTTAAGGTGTTTCCCTCTGTTCTCAGTGAACTATAGCTATTTAAAAACCCTTAAAGCTTGTGGGAGGGAGGAGGGAAAGGCCTGTGGTGATGGACTGTTCTGATGGTAAATTTATGCTTTTCTTAAAAATTATATTGTATAAGATCACAAGTATTTGCCCTTTAATGTGAGAAATGGCAGGTGGTGAAGGAACAGCCTAATGAATTTTTTAGTATGACCATGATTTTTGTGAGGGAGTAACAGCGTTTGCTTTGGTACTGGATAAAGCACCCAGTTGTGATTTTGGTTGTGATTTTTTTTTTTTTTGGCTTTTAGTTTTTTTTTTTTTTGGCTTTTAGTTTTTTTTTCTTGGCTACTGCTGGACATAAATAATGCTGAAATGGAAATGATATGAAGTTACTTCTGATTCTTTTGCTCCTTACCTCATCGTGACTGTTTCAGATGTCTTTTATAGCTACTGGGAATATTATCTTGGAAGCAGCTAAATGGCCTCTAAGAAAGAGTACCTTTGTTTTTGGAGAGCTGCTGAATACATACTTTTGACTCTAGGGCTAGTTTTTATAACCCCGGCTAGCAAAACCAAACAAGGAGTGGTGGATATTTCTCATCAGAAGGGTGGATGAACATTTATTGCTGATTATTTGATACTTCAGAAGTACATGGTAGGTGATTGCCCACCTGAATTCCCAGGGCTTCCTTTTTTTTGTTGCGCTGCTTTGCATGGCTCAGTTGGTAGCTGGTTGAGGAAGAGCTCTGTACTCACTTTTCTCCCAGCTAGGGAGTGGGGTTTGCTGAGGAGAAGCCAGAGGTTCCTTGGTTTTTTTTCTTTTCCAAACCAGTGTCTGAATGGCTTCCTTTCCCTATGGTTAAAAAAAAAAGAAAGAAAGAAAGAAAAAAATCTTACTCTATCAGGAAATCAATATTCTATATATTCTGCTGTGGATGTAAATTGAGGTACAAAATTAATGTTCTGTGTTCAGTGAACTGCAGTAATCTGTGCTACCCTTAGCAGCTCCTGCACCAAATGAAGCTCTTTTGAATTTGGTAGGTTGCAGTATTAGAGTGGCCATAAAAGGACTTGTTTTTGCAACTTACCTTGTGAATTGTGTCAAATTGTTGATTCCAGTCACCTTAAAGTTGCACAGAACATTAGGGTCCCAGAACTGCTGGGAACGGTACCCGCGTGCGTGCACGCAGCCCATCCATAGAAACGTGCAATTTACAAGCAAAGCTGTAGCATTTTGTGGGATGGTCTCATCCTGGATTTGGCAAGAGTACAATTATTTCTGTGTTTTCAGTATAGTGAGTTGAACTATGTTTCAATGGAGGCAGTGCACCTCTCTTTTTTTTTTTTCCCAACTGAAAACAGTATCACCTCACCTCAGCTGCTGTGGTTTACCAGATGTTAGTTAGTTTAATCTGCAGCCAAATAAAAGACTCACCTACGTGTATATGCTGGACATCCAGCATTGAATAAATCTCTTTCTGTGGCTGGCTTCTTTCAGCTGAGGAATCTGTGTCTTTTTTGCAGCTATGTCAGTCAGTCTAAAGATGTCATCTCTCCTTGCAAACTATGCTTGCTTGGATAATGCGGTTATAACAGTGCTACTATTTCTTTCAAACAAGCTCTGAGATGGGAAAGTGGCAGGGTTTGAAGGAAGAATTCTGTGAAGTCTCCATGCTCCTGACATTTGTACTGGAGGAAAATGAGACTGGAACTGGAAACTCAAAGCTTAAGAAGTTGCAATTAGTGCAAGACTGTTAGTATATTTACTAGGAAGTAAAAACCTGACAACTGTAGTTAGGCAAGGTTACTTTCCACTTCTCAATAAATCATTCCTTAGAGAATGGATTAAATTTATTTCTTTAAATCCTTTTCACTTCTTAACACCCAAGCAGAAAGGGAAGAGGGGGAGTCACAGAAGAAAGTGTTAACAATTTACTGTGAGAAGGTCTGGAATTGCACTTAAATGCAGCAAATGCAGACTGAAGATGACAAAATGTTAACCTTGAAGGAAGGCAGAAACTTGCTTTAATGAGTGGCAGGTGCATTACTTGGTAAATTTTCTGCTTTCCTTTATTATATCTACTCTGACAAACAGTAAAAGAAAGATGGCCATGTGGTTGAAGCATGGATAAATTTGCCTTATGTGGTTTATATTCTCTTGGGGAAGAGTCTTGGGGTTCTGTGTGGTGCAGAAAGACCTGAAATCCTTTCTCTGTGCTCCATGCTAACTACATATTAGCCAGTTCTAAGACACAGAACTGGTTAATGTATAGCTGTATTGACGTGGCATGAACCTGAGCTAATAATCCCTGTCTCTTATCAGTACATGTTATCAGCTTGGAACTTGAATAAAGGAAAGTTGGTTCTGCTTGTGGAAATGCACCTGTATTTCCTGTTAATGGATATCATTATTCTTAATGATATTTGTAGTGTTTCAGGAACCTTTGATGGAGGCACTGTGCAGGTGCAAAGTGTGATTGTGTTTACCCAAAGAAGAGCTGGATTTTCTCCTAAAAACATGTTTCACTTAGTATTTAAGTATTGCTTTATCGTGATCCACGTTGGGAGCTGCTGTCTTAAACAGATGGGATAGTATTAGTCAGCTGATGCTCCTGTTCAAAGTTGTTTTGTCTGGTTCATAGAATTACAGAATAAGGAAGGTTGGAAGACAACCCCTGGAAGTCACCTAGTCCAACCCCTTGCTTCAGACAGCTTTGGCTAGATCAGGTTGCTCAGGGCCGCGTCCGGTTGAGTTGTGAATACCTTTGAGGATGGAGGTCCCACAGCCTTCCTGGGTGACCTAGTCTGGTCTTTGACCATCCTCGGGGTGATAATTTTTTCCTCATGTCTGCTCAATTTCCTGCGTTGCAACTTGTGTCCGTTTTTTCTCTTCCTATCACTGTGTACCTCCAAGAAGAGTCTGGCTCCATCTCCTCTCTACCCTTCCATAAAACTGCCCTGTCCCAGAAGCTGTTGGAGTAGACCAAAGGTGCGGGGGTTAGGACTGGCTTTGTAGGGTTTTCGGTAGTGTGATAGAGCAGCTTCGCTGAGCAGACAGCAGAAGTTCAAGAGGTCGTGGTCACACACGCAGCCCTGCAGGTCTAAGAACTGCATGTTTCCTTGGATTTGTTTGCAGCTATGTGCTTGTAACGATGTGCATGTGTTTTTCTTGTTTACATTTTAAAACAGAGTTATTTGTGGAAGAAGAAAAGATGGGTGAAGGGACAGGCATCTCCAAATGCTGACCGGGGCTAAGTTGCAGCTAGAGAGCAAACAGAAGTATGAAAATCCCAAGTGATATCTCAGATCAATCTCTCTGTTGCTCTGCTGAATAGGCATTTTTGCCATTTTATGGAGTAACTCCTTAGACATGTTCCCAAGCATTGAATTTTTGGATTGTTGTGTGTAAGTACATAAATGGAAGCAGCTATGTTACTTACTTGTAATTTCCTTCCCAAATGTTCTTATA
The DNA here is from genome assembly GCF_040807025.1 of Struthio camelus. Lineage (NCBI taxonomy): Eukaryota > Metazoa > Chordata > Aves > Struthioniformes > Struthionidae > Struthio > Struthio camelus. The sequence continues at coordinate 150,789,564 of NC_090943.1, forward strand.
AATTCCACTGAATTTATTAAGCTGTTCTTCTTAGAAGTAACAGCCAGGTTTCCTTAACAGCTGCTCAGAGCAGAATGTTTTTATTCCTAGAGATAAGCATCTGCAATAATGACAATTAGTGAAAAATCTCTAAAAACTTGCGAACATGTATTTTAGGTAGTGTGAAATTGCTGTGAGGCATTCGCAGAGCTGTGCAGTCCCAGCAAGTGTTACTTTCCTGTTGTTTACGGGTAGCGTGTGTTTAACAGTAGCAAGACAGCTGTTAATTCTGCCAACACAAGAGAAGAAAATCATTAGTTTGGACTCCTCAAAGGACACTGAAAGTCCTATTATGTGTAATAGGTATTAGATACGTAGAGGCCAGATTTCTAATAGCATTTTGGGGCCTGAAGGATGTGTATGGCCACGTATCAAGGGTCTCCAAAAGCAATTTGGAGCCCAGTAGCAGTGAAAAATTCTAGCTGATGTTTACCATACTTGCAAGGGGTAATCCACGTCCTTGTCCTTTGACCTATTAGCGTCTGTATTACTCTTTTGTTCTTACCAAGCATTCAGGAACCTATAGATGGCCAAATATATCTGTGAGATGACTTTCAGTGGGGCACAAACGGATCGGAGACAGTGCTGTGGTATCTTTTGAGAAGCAGCAGTTTCCAGATCTGGTTCCCACTGATTTCTGAACTCAGCAGGACGTGGGAATCTCCACTCATGCTGCATCAAAGTACTGTGATACAGGCATCGTGCCGCTCTGAGAGGGACTGTCCCTCGCTTAGTTGCCTCAGGCATGCTTACCTCTGGTTTGAGAAAGAAGAATAAAATTTGGCATATCCTTCTTGAAATCATGCCAATCACTAATCTAACCTAGATGTCACCATTTAAATGCAGACTGCAGAACAAATTCAGAAATGCATTTTATTTAATGTAAATCGCAAGTGAAGAATGCAATTATATTGAAACACTGGAGTGTGAACTAGACCCGCTCCCTGGTAACATCTTTAATTGCCTAAGCTAAATCCTGTGGGGCTTGCGTACCAGAGCTGTTTTTGCAATGCAGTGCAAAAATATGGTCTTGCTTTGCTCTAGCGATCTCTCAGCATGTGTCTGAGATGATCTTGAGGAAGGTAGCGCTGACACATTTTGCTTGTACTCTTTGTACTACATACAGGAAGAGGGAGGAGGTATGGAACAATGAGGCTAGGAAATGAGTTGTTCATGTATAGTACTGCAGATTAAGTAGGCGAGCAGCCTTGCGATCTCAGGCATGCAGGCATTTTGGACTTTAAATAGCTTGCTTTTTGGCCTGCCAAAGAAACGTACCGGCAGTGCAATTTTAACCCACAAAGCAATTCTGTACTAAGATTTTTGTGGGAGTCTGTGCCTGTGTGTGCAGGTCAAAAATCTTTTCTCAGATTCTTGTTGCAAATTCAACGTGAAAATTTGGCTGATGGAGGTACCTCTGTGAAACTAGTTCTGAGATGATGGACTTGTCTTTGCAGGGAGGAGCTGCAGGAAGAAACTGTGGCTGCTGAATCAAGGCTTGCAATTGAATTCAGTAGCATCCTTAGTTTCACCGTCACAGCCCCCCTCCCCCATTTGTCGTCTTTGGGATATTTCTGATTCACAGCAAATGAAGGCAAGCACTCATTATTGAAGACAATACCATTGGATGGCGACGACTGGCTTCTTCATCAGCTTGGGATAAAGTTTAAGTCCTTTTGGACGTCATTTCTTTCACTAGTTTGCAGCATGCAAGATCAATCTTCAACTACCATTCGGAAAGGCTGAAACTTTGCAGTAAGAAAGTAGTAGCGTGCTTCATTATTCTGCATCAATGTTATCACAATATTAACTTCACATGGGTTCTAAGAATTCTGTGCTAGTTGTGTTTCCTCTGATGTTCGCTTAACAATTTGAGGGTTAAAACATTGACAAGACTAAAATCTGGAGGGGTACCTACTTTGGAACTAGCTGGATTCTCTCATTGTAACAGACTGCAACTGGAGCAGATAAAAGCGAAAAAAGGCAGCATTTTATAATTTGTGTGGTTACTTTATATATAAACTTAATATTTTATCTGTATATTTAAAGATGCATTAAAACTCTAGCTCCTACTTAAAGGCTTAACAAAATGCTTGCGCAAAAAATAAATTTGTTAAATATTTGAAATCAGAGGGTTGAGAGGGAACTCCCCTGCTGGATCTGAAGTCCTCCCCCACCCAGAGCCAGGGGAGACCAGGCATATGTAGGAGTTAACCTGGAGTTAAAACCAAACCAAACCAAACAAAAAAACGTTTCACCAAATAACATCATTTTCCAAGTGTTCTTTATGTGTAATCTAAAAGGATGCAGGACCATTCTTTAAAAACATTAATCTCTCTAGAAAGTAAAAACAAAACAAAAAACAACAACAATTCAGTAAATCTTAATAATCATCAAGAGTAATAATATAAAAAGAAACAATTATTGTCTCTCCCTTCCTGCCTCCTGCCTTTGAGTATGTGGATGAAGTCCCCAGCAGCATTTTTGGAAAATGTTGAAGCTTAGACTTAACATAATTAAGGTCTGAATCCAGCACAGAGGTCTATACAGTAAGGTAAGCTCACACATCTTTGCAGTACAGTAGCTTAATACAGCAGTGCAATATCCCCTGAGAAATTTTTTATGTTAAATGTTATATTCAGTGAAATATTTTTAACCATTTCACTGTCTAAATGCCATTACTTTAATGATCAGAATAATTTTTAGTGGAGAAGAAAATTTCATGAGAAATAATAAAAAACTAATTCCTTGCAAATTACAGACAGAGAATCCCTATATCTACCTCTTATGGAGCATTACAGTTTAGGTCAGAAAGAAAGCAAACCCAGTAGAAATATAAGGGAAATTCAAGGTAGGTAGACTGCGGGACGTAGACAGGCACCTTCTTGTAGAGCGTGCCTTTTGATTTAATCTCCTGTGGCAGCAGGAATCATTGCTATCTTTTTAGTGGAGCTGCTTCTACTTCTCCAGTTTGTTCTGTTTCTGGTAATGCTATCTGCCTGGCTTCTTGCTTGCAGCAGCAGAAAAAGAAAAGATATGCTCACCTGTCGCATGCACCCCAAATTTGCCTATCATAAGAATACAATGGAAGAATACTGATGGAAGACTGACCCTAATTTCTATTGAAAAGCATCCCTCTTGGAGAAAAAACTGCTTTATATTCTGTTAGTTCCACTGGTTTGCATGCATTTTAGTAATTATCTCTCTTTAGAATAAAAAAACCTCTGGGTGTCATTAGAAGCTTCCTAGCCTTGATAAACAAATCCCACTAATTAATGGGAGAGGTCTCCCTGATCCATGAGTGTGGTCTGCAGGGAGAGGTGTGGTCTGTAGTTTGTAATCTCCCTGACCACCTCCTGATCAGGGATTTTTTTCAGAAAAACAAATGACTGTTGATTATAGTAATGTTGTGGTCTATGGCAGATGCAAGAATCAAGGAGATTCATAGCAAAAGTCTCTTTCATCTCGTTACACTAATGACTTACTTTGATTGGAGCTATCTGAAGAGGAACTGTACAGTTTGGCAAGTAGGCTGACAGGCCGTGATTAATGGAGAGCTAGGCTGTGAGTATACTAATTAATTAACTATGTCTGAGACTGTTGTCTGGCACTGAGACATAGTGTCACGGAACAGTCTGTGTCCATGCTGTTAAACTCTCTTCTCCTCTTAAAGAGCGTGGAGACGTCCAAAGTGCCTGTTGAGATGAGTTCCTGAGCCATACTAACTCCCAAACTCTACTTGGGAATTTTTTAGGGGAGTGCCAGTTAACCTGGGCTTAAACTGTGGTAGGGACTGTTTTAATAATTTAGCAGTGTAGCCAAATAAGTTTGAGTGCTCAGGAACAATCCCCTTTTTTATCTCACTGATAAAGCTTTTGTGTTTTGTAAATCAGTGTATCACTTGCTTTACAGGAGCAATGGGGTATCCCAGAAGGAACGTTTCCATTGAAGTGGTACGTGTGAACCCGCAGAGCTCAATCAAGCTGAGGCAGACGAATCCAAAATGGAGAAGACATCTGCCAGGTAAGGTGGTGGTTCTGCTGCTGTGGTGTGGTAGAGGAAGAAGTCTGCTGCTCTCTGAAGAGGTACCAGGTTTCCCTTGCTGCATGTTCTAGTCCCATCTCATTCAGGCTGAATACTTTCAAGCCAGCTTTTAACCATGTTGCATGTGCACAGCTGTCCTGCTGGAGTACAGATTCCTCCCACTGGGGACAAACCGTATGATCTGAGAAACTGCTTGAAAAAAGGCAGAACCGAAGAGAAGCTTTGCCAAATCATCTCTGAAGTAGATTATGGCATGCATATGCGGCATGGTAGAGTATGGTAAATAAGAAACAAATACAATCTGTTGTGGGAAAGCTGTGTGGGCTGCTTCGATATCACTATAATCACAGCCAAGTGGCGCAGCCATCCCCCATGGACTTTCATCCTCACATGAAAGTCACACTTAAGATAATTTCCCTGATACTCTTCACACCTTGAATCATCTTACTGCTTGGTGAGCTTCAAAAATTCAGATCCCCACAAAACTAAGATGTACTATTTAAAAACAAAAAGACCCTTCTTTTGGGTGAAAGAGAGGAGAGGCCTGCAGTTACAGTGCTGTACTGAGAGCAGGAAATCTAACTCGATTCTCCTGTGATTTTGAGGAAGTATGTCTATGCTTCTCTTCCCCATCTGTAAAATGAAGATTGTTTCACTTTTGGGGGCGGGGGCGCTCAGGCTGTGTGCTTGTGAGAGCATGGCCTGGCTCCTAGTGCGAGCATGTAGAGACCTGCTAGAGAGCGGGTTCTTCCGCTGTGTGAGGCCTCTTGGCACTGCTATTATTATGAAAAGTAAGAAGCAGGTATACGTAGCTCTCTAGATGGTGGGGATTTGGGGTTTTGCAATTCCTTAGACTACTTAGAAAACTCTCCCTGGAGGAATAAGGATTGTATTTAGTTTTCATTTTTTCACTGTGCAAGACACCTTCTTATGGTTTTCAGTTAAGGGATTGATACTGGAAGCTATTATATGTCATAGTTGCTTGTAACAGCAGGGAACTCGAACAAAAGGCTGGGGGGAGGCCATCCGTACTCCAGTGCGACTGTGATTCAGCTGTATATTTATTTAGATGCAGAATTTAATCCCTTGTCTACAGCTCTGCAGCATTCAAATCCTATAGAAGTACGGTATCTATATTGCCTTAAAAATGAGATACTAGCTATAAATGTGTGTGGCTAGGTGTACGCTCTGAAATACTCAGCACGCCTCTTCTATCCGGCAGAGAGTTTGAGAGGCGTGTTGCTAATGTTGGTGTAACAGCGTCTCGTTTGATTTCACGCTCGATACAGTTGGTGCTAGATGAATATGCCACATGGACAGCTGATGTCCGTCAGTAGCTGGCTTGGGGACTGGGTGGTGAGTAAAGGCAATGGAAAGAGTAATTAGATTCCAATTAGTGGCTGTTAAGACGTCTGCCTTCTCTAACTTGTGTTCCCTTACAGTGTTTTGCAGTCTTCCCAGGTGACAGCCCACAAGCAGATTTTATAGGCACTGTATGTTTCAGATGGCTTGGAGCTTCTTGCTTCTACTTTTTTTTGTTGTTGACTTTTTGCAAACTAAAGTATTCAGAGCTTTGGCTGTGACACAGGAAGCACATAATGAATAATTTCAGCCATGTGTAAAGCAGAATGCATGCATATTGAGAAGCACTATCAGCTCTCATATTCTTAAATCGGAAGGCTGTGCCACAGGAATGTGAAGGAAAACAGAAAAAGCTGCCCCAGCCTACCTGACTTCCGTGCCCATCCTGCAATTAAAAGTTATGATGCATGTCCACGTGCAGAAGATGTATTTATTGTTAACTGCAGACATAGTCCTGTATTACCTTACTTCTGCAGCCCTTTTCTGAATTTTCTATACATGCCGTGATAGCACCTGAGTGACCAGCCTGAGGTAGTGATGCCTGCCACGGAATAGTAGTTTCAACTCTCTCTGCAGTCAGTGGAAAATAAGGTGGCTCAGCTTTTTGGGGAGGTCATATCCACAGTTGCGGTGTTACAAGAGCACATATGTAGTATTACGTTGTAAACTCTCGTGCCTAAAAGAGAATGTTTTTGTGTTCAGATGTGAGAAATCTCTTATGTGAAACATGTGTCCTTTATAAAGCTATGAATATTTTTGTTTTCCAAGTGCCTGAAACTACTTTAGGTTGCAGCATTTTATAGTGCCTTCACTGGCAACAGGACAACCCGAAGGTGTTAGGAGTATAGGGTCTCCTGGTCAGATACCCTTTCTGGTGGCTGGTTAGCCAGTAGATTAATAACTGTTAAAACGTCTTTGTGCTATGAGGGGATCTGCCTAACCCTTATGTTATTTTTGGGCAGCGCAAAGCATGCTCTACCGTCTGACTGGCTGTACTGAGCTCAGTTGCATTCATGCATGTGTGTCTATGTCTATGCCTTCCGTGAATGTTCACTGCAAAGACACTCAACCCAGTTACTCTGAGGAGAGCGGAGGATTCAACTCAGTGAACTTTAGGTCTCTGGTTGTTTTGGTTCCCAGTATTTACTGACTAGCTCTCTAGTCTCTCCAGAGCTATGGAAGGAGCCTGTGGTGACTTGGCTTGGATGTATTTGAGACATAACCCATGTCTGATTAAAGGAATCTTGCTGTCTAGAGCTTCAAGATCCAAAGAATAATAAACCATTAAAACCATAAAAATCATCAAGCCTAAGACGTGAAATTATGTTACTTAGCTCACTTTATGACTGCTCAGGGTAAGTGTGCAACAGGAATTAGAACTGGTCGTTTATCCTCTTTGATCTAGGTTGATTCAGCCTAATTTCTACCTACGTTCCTGAACCCTGCCTTTTTCTTTAAATGAGGCACTTTTGAAGGCCTTGAGCGAGCCAAAAGGAAATACTAGCCCCGGCCATCATCATAAGCTGGAACTCTTTAATGTTCTAAGTAAATGCATTGTGCTACTAAGTTTCAGTAGGCTCTACTATAAATAGGCCTGTGTCCCTAATGCAGCAAGCTGTCCCGAAACTTTGCTGCTGCATATGGATTGCTGGCTTGGCAACCAGCTGTTTTTGCGTACTCAGACTTTGCATTCACTTGGGGATAGAAATTGCCAAAGAGCTTAACGTATGTGGAACACAAACTCTTGGATGTAATGGGGACAGGAAAATAATTATTTAACAAAAACTACACTTTTGTAATCACTTTCAAGAGGACTAGAATGCTTTTCTTACATGTGGTAGGTACTAGCTCTCTCTTTCTGATCGTTAGAAGACTTTTTCTTTTCCTCCTCTATCCCCACCAATACAATCTTAGTCTTTTCCCTTTTAAGTAACTGAACTGACAAAATAAAAAGTTGCAGTGTGTGCCAAGGAAATTGTTTCTGCAGGAGGCAAAACTCTATAGACTCAGGAATCCTGCTTCGATAGCTTATTAGTTCACATGCTGCTATTGTTTATCAACCACTGCTAAAACCCTGCAGGTCACAGTCTTGTAATAATTTTGGCTGAAGGTGCCTGCAACCTGTAACACTTGGCTATGTCAGTATTCATAAATTAAACATGTCTGGGAATGTTCTCCCTCACTGAGACCAATTGGCACAGAATAACCTATGTCCAACTGTTAAACTATTTTGGCCTCCCAGAAAAGGGTGGTTGCATCCAAACTTCCTGCAGGGAATAGCCATGATGTGAGGTAACTCCTGAAATGTGCCTTTAAGTTGTTTGTGAAGGCGCTAGTTGACCTAGGCCAAAGTAATGTTAGGGACTTTTCTAACAGTTAAATATATAGAACATTTCCTGGCACTGTTTGATTTACTAGTACAGATATAGCCTTTGTCACTGTCAGCTTTGTTGGCTTTTTTTCAAACTACAGTTGGTTTTTCTGTCCATTGGTAAGGTGATATTGCATCCAAATCCACAGTCGGTGTTCACTTACAGACATAGGTTTGGTTTGGGTGTGTGTGTGTGTGTGTGTATATATATATATATTTTGTGTGTGTATATATATATATATATATATATATATATATATATGTATATTTTAATCGTAACTGTAGATTTCTCTCCTAAAAGTTTTGGAGAGTAGAAAGCCTTTCTCAGTGAAACCAACAATATTACCTGCTTCATTTATTAGGTCACTTTCAGCACTTGCTATTCACATTGGTGTAGGTTAATTCAATATCAAGAGTTTTCATTATCTTGCTTTTACGTATGGCTTAAGTCCCTGACTTCTAAAGGAATGAGATAACTTTCATTGTGTTTTGAACTAGTGCATCAAGTGTTAATTTCAAACTTATGAATCTTATTCCCTCAAAAATCTTTGTCAATGAATATTTTCATACACTGAATGCCCTGCTTTGGACACTTCACATTTTCTCAGTGTCAATGATTTAACCTTTGCTCAAGCTTAGTCTTTAGGTTTGTAACTTTGGTTCCTACTCTTTTTGTTTGTTTCCTTCTACTTTTCCTTGTACTTTAACTTCAGGATACAACCTTAAGGGTTTTTTTTTTCCTGCTCTGGATCTCTCCTGTTCAGCTGGGAGATGCCAGCAAGTACAGCTTTAGGTGTCTGCATTCTCCAGCCAATGTGAATTTCAGCAGAGAGGCTTTTACAGTATTCTTAGGAAACATCAAGGGTGGAGAAGCCTGGCAAGGAGCAGCGAAGCAAAGTACCATCTCCATCTTGTTTTGGATTGCTTTGGGTGCTTTTAAATTTCAAATACCTGTGAGTACTTCTCAGTGTGGATATACCAAATGGCTGGGAGGAAGCATAGCTTTGTAAATGAGTGCAGCTGGATATTAAAAGTGTTTCCATCTTGCTGGCACTAACTAAAAAAAGTTTTGAAAAGTCAGAATTCCAATTAAGAAAATATCCAGTGTCCTTGGTAGATTTTCTTGTTTTGTATATGAAGTACTAACAGCCCAAGACTTAGATCTTAAAAGGTATCTAGGTTCTAATATCCGCCTCAACTGTACTGTCACTCAGACGCTGGAATACCTATAAATATCCAAGAAGAATTATCTTTTCAGGACGAGGAAAGAGTAGCTCTGAGCATTAATGCAATACAAATACTTCTTAATATTCTGCACAGGTAAAAGCTTGAACGTTCATAACAGATTCTATAAATTCTTGACAATGCAGGAGTAGAAGCAAACACAAAGATTGTCTGATTTATTTTTTTCTGCTTATTATTTCTGCCTATGGAACAAAGCGATCTGATATTACATAGTCTTCTCAGTATCGCTACGTAATGGTCACCATCCAAGGAACAAATAAGGACAAGGAACGTAATAACTTCTTTTGTCCTATCTTAGAATAACCCATTAGGAATCTAAATCAGGAAGGCTTAAGGGAAACTCAAGACTGATTTAAGCAGACTGGGGGTTAGGCAGCTCAATGAGGAAGGAATATGTGTCTGCATCAGTGTAAGTTAAGCAAATTAAGAGGAAAGAAATGTTCATATGTGGACATTGATTTGACTTTAGGAAGACTGATCAAAGTCAAAACATCAAGTTTTTTTTCTTGCAGCAGTTCAAACATCCACCATTTCTCTGAAACTCTGAATCTATAATTGATAAAGTGTTTCATGGAGGCTTTCAGAGGAGTAATTTTCAGTCTTTTGATTTTTTTTTTTTTAGATTGAAAATGTTTGGACCTCCATGTAATGAATTTAAGCTAAATTACTTTATCTTGGTTAAGTAGGATTTATGCATCCTTTAGAATAGTCTGTGGACGCTGCAGGGTGAAAAACACTGTTACAGCTCATTGCTTTCTGGCATTTCGGGAACCAAAATGTTAGGTATAGATGTATTCTTTTTTAATCTGATTGTTCTGGTCCAGTCTTTTTAAACAAAATACCATACAGCTTGTAAAAGCAGTTCCAGTCTGTAAAGGAACTTTTCAGGTGGAGCAGCATTATACCTTTTCCTCGTGGCTTGTGGTTTATAGATCAACTTAGGATACACACAGAGATGGGGAATGTGATGGTTTCTTTTCTCATTCTGTAGGATAACACTTTGGGGACCAAGACAGGAATACAGGTAAAGCGCATTTTTCAGAATAGCTTTTACTCGGATGAGAAAAAGTGTTTTTCTTCTCTAACTTAAGTGGGAATGTGCTTGCTTTAAGCTGCACTGGACTTGTCTTCATCCCATCTGAGTATCAAGACCTATATGTACCCTGAGAGAACGGTACGCTGAGAACTGGGTGAGATGGATTTCTTATTGTGCATATTCATACACACAGCTGAGTTAACTAATCAATGGGACAAGCCACGCAACCGAAATTAAACATTTTGCAAGTGTTTCCATGATTATATCTTTGGAATGCATTTTTTGATTAAAGAGTAGGAAAAAACAAAAATGGGCAAATCAAAAGAATACTTTCCCCTCAAGATTGTGCGTATATTTTTAAATTCCGTGTCTCTGCTGATTCATATTGTTAACTAAGGTATTTATGCAGCTACATTCTCTTTTCTGATGCATGAATAAATATGGACAGTGCCATGTTTTAAGCCAGTCGTTACTATCTCCTGTGACAGAGTAGCTGCATATTTGAGAATAGTTAGTTCTGCCTATATATTTTTGTGGGATTAAAGTTTAAAGTTATTTTCCAAATATTAATCTCGACAAAATGGAAAAACAGGTATAAAATGAGCAGAGAATTAGAATGGATAGGAGGCTGTCAATGAGAATTATTTTGTCATTGATTCTTTTTTCTCTGCAGTGGCCGTTGTTTCAGAACTTTAATGTGCATTTGTTGTTTCCAGAAAGAGATAGTAAATTAAATTTGTCAGTGGGAGGAAGTAAGCAACATTTCAAGGTTTGCTTTCAAACTAGTTTTACAGTCCACGGAGGGGAAAAAGAAGATTTATAATACATGATGCTTAACACTGAAGGCTAGAGAAATGTGTTGAAGCAATACCTGGCTGGCGTTTCTAAGAATTCTATTTCTGTTCATTTTTACGGGTATAGCTACCACTGTCAGCTCAGAGAAATAGGGAAAAATGGGAACTGTATAAGATAGACATGTTTCTTGTGGAACAACAGAAACAAGAAGCTGAAGGTCTAACAGTCTATGCTGTATCATATGAATTGACAGTAATTAGTACAATAATATTACAATTAGGGTGTAAAATGGGAATAAAGTATTGTTTGCTTAATCACTCATTCTGACCTCCTTTTCGGAAGATATTCCACATTAAGTAAAATCTCAGCTAGAATAAAATCTTCCACTTAGCTTAGAAAATATTTTTGATCCTTTTCACGAGAGTTCCATGAATGTCTGTAGAAGAGAAAGTCTTACAAGTACATTTCAGGCAGTTTTGGGGCTGAAAGAGCGGTTGGAGACAATTTGAAGTACTGGGATATCAGGGCAATAAGTTAGATGACCTCCTAGTTTTTTTCCATCTTTATTCTCCAGCTCTTGATTAATGATTAATCATTTCTTGAGGACTTAGATTATATAATTCATTTCTCTTTTTCCCTAGAAACTTTGTCCTTTTTTTTTGCTAGCAGAATACTATTATTTTTCTTTTAAAATTTGCTTTTTTTCTAGGAACTGTTGTTTGAATTTTTTCCATAGAGTTCTTCCTACTTCCTTTGTCAGTTTTTTTTTCTGTTCCTATATAGCAAATCATTTTTTATTATCTGAGGGTTGCTGCCTACGTAAATCCTGTGATGTTTCTGCAGACTGCTCAGATAATGGCTGGGGCAAAAATGGTAAACAGAAATCAGAAAATGGATATATGCTATAGTATATATTCCAAAAGCTTATCTCCATATAATCTTGCTAACAGAAGAAATTACTTTTCTAGGGGAAAAAAAATACATCCCACATATACTATTAAAAATGGTGACTTTATGAGAAAGAACGTTAACTTCTTTTGTCCTGCCTCTGGAATTTATCTATTGTTGTCACACAGATGCAGATTTATAGTTGACCAAGTAGGACCTGCAGATTTGTCATGGAAATTGAGGGAATGTAATCAAACTGTATATAGCTCTTTTGAGATGAATGTGCTTTTTTTTTCTCTCTCTTCAGCCACCTGTGTAAGCCATATTTTGTAATGGTTGTAGCAGATATTTCCTTTCACTGTGTTCCGTCCTTAGGATTTTTATGGTCAGTAAACTCCTTGGGTAACGTTTTCATCTTATCTTTAAGCCTTTGAGATAGATAAAAACAGCATGAAGATGCTCTAGAAACCTTGGTTCTGGCTCTGAAGGGCCAGGGAGTGAGGGGGGAGAGGGGTTCCTCTAATGTAAGCGCTACAGAGGACAACTTCATACCTTGTCTTCCAGATACCCCCAGGCAACCCTTGTGTCTGGAGGGGGGGCAGGCCACATCAGCATAGTGCACATTGCTGTGTGAGATCTGGGTGAGGCTGGCTGTATCTATTGTAGGTAATTTAACTCCCTCTGCCTGTGAGAGTTGAAGTAGGAGCAGCTGTTCTAACTTTTCCACATGAGCAGAGTGTGATCAAAAGTTATATTTGTCATCCCTGAACTGCTCTAGGGCATGCCAAGATTATAGCTTTGGATATTCATCCTGTATACACGGTTTTGAACAGTGGAGGATGTGAGTTCAAGTACTGCAGTGGAGACTGTATGAGTGGACAAAAGGCAGACTGGACTTTTCTTGGAGTGCAAGAACAGATGTTAGGGCAATGGGGTGCATACAGCAAATGAGGGATGCTGCTATAATAAGGGCTTGCTATAATAAGGGTATTGTTTTCCTTCCCATGAAAAGCCAGTGTTACCTCAGACTGACAAGTGAACACACAGATACTAGTGAAGTTGAAATACTACAGTTTTTTTTTCTACAAAGAGATCCACTGTCAGGTACATATGCAATGTTAAGCACTTAAAATCTCCTTTTGTGAACTATGTTCTGGAAAGGTCTGTCTCTATTGGCACTATGGGAAGCCCAGCTTCCTTAATTAGTTACCTTTCTCTCAGGCCTAAAACTGGGCAGAGTGAATACCTCCCTCTCCCTTGTGCTGAAATTATCTATCAACCTGGCAGAGTGTAGCATTTTTGGCTCCGCTAGGCCAAAAGTGGCAATCTAACTAACGCACAGTAACTATCCTAGTGTCAGAACAAAACTCAACACTTTTCCGTGCTGAAGGCACAGCTTTAAGGGCTAGGGTGAAACAACGCCAGATATCACAGCCAAAAAGTACTGAAAGTCACCTGGACTACTACTTCTGTTCACCACCTTTCTAACAGGCACAGACAGAATATCACTTTGGATGACCGCTAAAGCTTTTTATAGCTTGTCATGGAGGCAGTAGTGGTGAAACTATTTGTGCGCTATGAAGGACAGAGGAACAGACATATCCAAACTCCATGTAGAGGCTCTGTGGACCTGCTGCTCACCCGTGTGGGAAAAGTACTGCAGGCACAAACAGAGGCTGGGAAGTGCCAGGGGATGGTTTCTCCAGTATCAGTGCTGTTGTATCTTTGGAGCTGCTGCCCTTACGACCATGAATTGTAAAATGGGTCGTTATAAATGGCAAAGATACTGTGGCATTACTGCTTGAATTCTGGTTATATTTCTACTTCACTAATTGCATTCAGCCTACAGAAATTCCCCTTGCAGCTATCACTAGATATGCTTCTTTGCATCTTGACACATACTGCTGTGCAACTTAGTTCTGTGTAAATGGCTGCTGTATCTGTCTTAGTTATTTGAGTGACTTGACAATGAAAATAGAAGAAAGCCAAAAAAAAAAAAAACCCTCCTCCATTAGCACAACAAAGGATAACGTTCAGTAAATGCTGATTTAGACAACTGAGTTCATGTATGCGTATTATATTTTGATAAATTATTCTTTATATCAAATACTGTAACAGAAGTAGTCCCAGCAACAGGAGTATCTAGATTTGTAATAAATCTTGAGGAGCAGCTGGGAAACAGGGTTTTCACAGAATCAGTAATTTCTCTATATTTTCTTAACGCTCAGTAGTGATTTTGCACTGTAGCTGGGTTATGCGCTAAATGCCAGCGATGCTAAGGTAGTAGTGGTCAGTAAGATACTGGTGCCGCAACAGACCACGTTCCTCCTTGGTGAAGCTGCACGGTTGGTGTTCTCTGAACAGTGTATTCCTGGGCAGCATACAGTGCGCTGGTGCAGTGTTTTTCCTGTTGAATTCCTTCTATGTAAGTACAGCATCACTTCTTCTAGATGATAAACATATTACACAAATCAGTAGAGCTGATTTCTCTCACTTCTTACAGGTATGTAAATGCATAAATGAGATCTTTTTTTCTTTGCTTAGAGCCCTTTTTTCTTTTTTTTTTTTTTCCTTAAAGTCACTGGCTTTCTCTGTGTGTTGTATTTTCATTGCTGACACAGAGTTTAAGGCTGTCTCCATATGAATGATTTCCTGCCTCTTTTGCAGCAGGATTTAGTCAAGGCCCTGGTGTGCCACATAAGGGTACAACAGGCCTTGCCAAAAGCTCCATATGATCTGGGTTTAAGGGAGGGTGAAGCAGGTGGATGAAACTAACAGGTGGATTGTGATGGGGAGAACAGGTAGGGTAACTGTTAAGTGAACTTTTAATGGTGAATGGTCACCACAGTTTCCAGCTTGTCTGATTGCTGAGATTTTCTAGGTATCACCACTGAAAGTAAGCTTGTTACTAAACCTTGTGTGTGTAATGATAGATCAGTTTTATTGTCTAGAGTGCCTGTTACATAAACCAAAGAAAGCGTCAGCAGTGTTTTATTATTCGCTCACAGTCTGTGGGTTGCAGAGGGAACTCTATGTTCCCTTTAAAATTACTTTAGTTTCAGTGGAGATGAATAAAAAGTCTCATACCTAAACAGTCATTCAAATGTGCATCCTCTTTTCTTGCGGAGTGCAGAGACAATTTCAGGTATATCTAGTCCATAGCTGCAGGGAATAAACGCCCTGTCACCAAGAAGATTCCTGGCTTTGCAGTTTGTGGGCATTTGGCACAACTGTCCGTGATTCTTGAGAACTCACTTGCTGCCAGTATTGTCTTCTCTATCTGCTTCCTAACCAGCTGTGTCTCAAATGTGGGTTGTACTCAAAATGATGAATAAAAAATGAGGAATGCAAAAACTGTGAAGTGCTATGGGATTAATTCTGTCAATTTGCTTTCACAATACTGCACTTCTAACCCAAAATAATAGGTTCAGCATTTGTGGAGAACTTTGACTCTTGGTGGAGTCCATCTGAGAGGTATATTCACCCCTGCCACTGCTCGGCGTGGAAGCTGCAATAAGAGGCAGATGGTTAAACTCATGGCTGCAAACCTGCTGTGTGCAGGAATGATGCTCAAACTGCCCAGAGGCCCAATTGTGGAGCAGCAGCTAGAAGCCGAATCTGCAATCCAATAAAATTGCTTCCTGGTATTTGATTTGCTGACTGCTGGGGCAGAAATCCAGTAGTCCAGTACATATCAAGTGGTTAATTCGGTCCGACAGGCCTTTTCCAATTCTAACTTCAATGAAACTCTTGGCCTATGGCAATTTTCATTTGCTTGTCTTATCCTCTAGAGGTATAAAAGTTTCATGTTAGCCAATATGAGAAAAAACTGCCTTAACTCCATTAAACAGAGGAGTAAAACTGTAGTTAACAGACAGCAAAACTGTCATTAACCAGGCTGCCCAAATTAATGTTTTCTAATTTAGCAGCCTAAAGCAATGTGAACAACTGTGAGGACTGAAACAAAGAGTAGCAGTCAGCATGCATCAGCCTCAACGAGAGCAACAACAGAAGAGTGTTTAAATTTTATACCAGAAAGGAAGGTCTCAAATTTCTTAGTAGTGTTGAGAGGGGAGAAATAGCACAGAATCAGTAGAGAATCAAATAAGAGTTAAATAGCAGGTCAGAAGATGGGGGTACACTTGTTCAGTCAGCTGCAGAGAATTGGAGGCTGATGCCAGTGTTAAAAAGTTTGAGAATTTCATACATAAAGGTCATAGTAATTTTTTTTTGCCCTTGGTCAATTTAATGAGAAATGTTAATGATTTGCTGTAGAACTAAGGCTGTTTCCCCCTCCGTGTCTCCCCCCCCCCATTGAATTTTAGCTTCAAGGAGAAATTGTGAAGGTGATTTAAATAAAGCTGATGTATATTGTCTCATAAAATGGCATACCTCTGGAGTACAAAATAAATTACAACAAAGTTTGATCTATCATTTTCCTAAAAGCAACAAATGTTAGCATGGATTCCAGAGCAGCACTAATTGCGTCTATTGTGAAATAGTAGCTTAACATTTCAGCTCAAATTCTGAGTTTTTTGGGGGGAGGGGTGCTTTTTCTGTGTTATTATTCAGGATGAAAATCCAAATATTTGAAGGTTTTTCATCAGCTCTATTTTGGTGTTCCTGTAGTAAGAGCATTTTGGTATTGATAAAAGATGCCCCACGCTGCCTGCCTGCGAGGCTGACTGGGAGGACTTGGACATTTGGGGTTGAAGCAGCTGTCTGTGGGCTGGGGAGAAGTTACGGAGCTAAAGCTGGTTTCCTGAAAGAGATTTGAGAATTTCCAGCAAAATAGAAACAAAAATTCCCTTCAAACTATTTTCTCAATCTTGGATCACGCCAGTGGGATTTTTTTTCCATTCGTTAGTAGTCTTCAGCAGAAAAGTAAAGGTTACAGGTGTTTTTACTGGGATGGGTTAATGTTCTCCAATTAAACTCCAGTTTTTGTTTTTGTTTTTTTTTTTAAGTTTGCAGTCAGAAAGTTTTATTTCCCATAATAATAGTGCCCTGCAGTAGTTCAGAGAGCAGGACCCAAGGGCATTTATTAAGGCCAGGTCAGCATCTACTGATGCAGAGGATGAGGTGTTCTTTCTTTGGGGATGTGGCAGAAAACATTATGGATGGGAGGGTGAGAATTTTGCATTGTCTTTTCAGGAGTGTATATTCTTAGAAAAGTCCCTTCTATTGTAAGTCAGTTACCTTCAGCCAAAAGGGCTTTCTGAGTAGCTGCAAACTTCCCATTGTGCTTCTCTCCACTAGCTAAGATAATCTTCCTCGTATTTAACTAGCTGTCAGTCACCTATGAGTTGATCTTTTCCAAGCTCTGGACCAACCGGATGGAAAGCATTGTTGTATGTGGTGAAGGAGAGGGAGAGTTTGCAAATAGTGGTGCTTGGATTCATATAGCCTCACTATTTCTTCTGAAATATAGATACTGTGTGCGACTGCAGAGGATGGTTTGGGTCTACTGATGAAGCTGTGACTTCCCCCCGCAACTCTCTAGGCAGACCTCTTTGAGGAGGACTTCAGCTCCTTCCATTCCTAAACTGGCTTTATTTTAGCATACTTCCTGAGGCCTCTGCCACCTCATTCAAGCACTGATGCTCTATGGTCAGCAGTACTAAATGCTCTCAGAGACAGGGAAGGTTGAGAATGGCTTTTCTGCCATGTCTTGGCCTGAAACCAGGTTGTGCTGGGTCCGGTACATTGGCTCCAGCTAGATATGTTTGAGTGGCTTTTGCTGACTGGATCTCTTTGGCATCTATTTAAGGACAGGTTTTATGTGGTGTGTCCAGGTGTGTTTGTGTTTTCTTCTTTTGGTTGTGTGATGAGAAGTTTGAGAGAACGTGGGTAATTCCTTCTGTTAGTGGGCCTCTAGCTTGTGTGTTGGGAGCAGCACAATTTGCTTGTGAATTTGTTTCAGCAAGGGCAAGGACTATATTCACAGCCTTATCTGGCTAGGTCTATACTGCTGAATAAGTGAGGGCTATTGCCTCAAGGCCAACTGATATAAAATGGCACATGTTGAGCCTGCTTAGAGCTAGCCTCTCTGTAACCGGTGCATCTGGAAGAAATCTTACTGGAATAGCTCAGTACGTAGCCAGGGACTGAGCTAAGGCTGTAAGGGTCTCCAGTCACAGGCGCTGAGAGAGCAGGTCTGCTGAATTCAATGAGTTTGATCGAGACTTGCTGAGAATAGAAATGGATCCCTGAAATGCCTTAAAATAAGGGGCTGTGCCAAACGTTTTATAAATGAAACTGTATAAATGAAATATACCAAAGCAGAAAACAGAGAATAGGATAAACCTAAAGTTACAGATCCTTTTCAGGCAGTACAAAAGAATTGCCAGAAGTCAGAAAGTAAGAACAGTGAAGCACTCAATAGATTTTTTTGGAGATGATGCAGAGTTCCCATCGCTAGTGGGGTTTTTTGAGAATGAGCTTGACAAACAACTGCTAGGGTGGACGGAGATCTGAAGACTGTTATCTGTGTAACCAGTCCTGCTTTGGGCAAGGAAGGGACTAGCCTAGACGACCTCTTGAGATCGCTGCTGGTCCTATTTTTCTAACCTGTAAGAGTTCTCTCTTTACCACCTACCTTGTTCTCAGCACTATAATCAAGTCGTGACTCAGATATATTGGTGACTCTGAACACAGCTGCTGATTGTGTAACAGCCCAGTGAGTCATTTTTGCTTTAGTACCAATTTCTTACCAAAATGGACACAAATATACTGCAGCAGAGAGGATGTGGTCACTCACCCAGTCATTGCTTGCCCCACGAGCAGCAAAGGCCTGTGTGGCAGACCGGGACATGAGTGACAGGCTGCCTTTTTTCCTCTCCTCTGTGCCTTGAAGGTGCTATTATTCCTTTGTCATGGTATCAAGTTATTCTGTGCTGCAACACATTAAGAATATAGAAAATGTGATTCCTCAAATGACATCGAAAGATGGTCCGAGGTAGGGGAGAACCCTCCTGTGCTGTAAGGCAGTGGAAAAGCTCATCACAGATGACAGCTTCAGTTCCAGAATGAGCAGCATGGCAGGGGAAAAGCACACGATGTGTAAATGCAATAACCTGTGGCAGGAAGCAACGCTGAGTGAGTTAGCTATGTGTGGTACTGTTTCGAGATTAGGGAGATTTAGGTGCGTCCGCTGCCGATGATGCCACAAATTAAACAAGAGGGCTAATAGCCTGTCAGATCCTGTTAGCATAGGCCCAGAAGGATGGGCCTTAGTACAGGCTTTGTTTTTAACCTTACCAAGAGTTTAGACTTGTTTGAGGTAAAACATAAAGAGATAAGATGTTTGAAGTAAAATGCTTTGAAGACTGAATTATTACCCCTTGCAGAGGAGACATGCAGCCAATAGCCTGCTAAATGCATTGGATTTTTTTTTCTTGAAAGTCTAATTGCATCATTTTTCATCACCTACTCAAGTGGCTGAGTAACAGCTACAGCACGCGCATAACAGAGGGAGGGCGTCCTGCAAACCCGTGGAAGTAACTCCCGTTGCAATCAATTGGACTATTTACGTCAGTAACGATTTGCAGAATTAGGTCTTCACTGTCAGAGCAGAGACGCCAAAATCTATCACTATTTATCAAAGAAAGAAAGAGGGCTAGACACACTGATTGCCTCTGACGGCACTAGCTTTAGTGGCATCTTTAATCTCATTTCTCATCATAGAAGGAGATAGGGTAGAAGATTAAATGAAGAAAAGGAACGGCTTTTGAAGTTGCAGTATAATCTAGTAGGATCATAGTTACAAGTAGCTTTATACAGAGAACCCGTACAGAAAGTTTGCCAATGGCTGGCTGCCACTGGAAGGAGCTAAGTATGTGCAATGACAGGATGGCAACAGACTGTAAAACATTTTGTCAGCCCAGACAATATTGAGTTGCTCTGCTCTGGAGGCAGCATAACTACCTTTTTGTGAGTTATGTTAACTGTAACTGGATAGGTAACAGTTATAGCCTGACTCAGTTTAAAGGAGGGATATTTCAGGTCCTCTCGGAGTTTTTAAATAACTTCTTAGTGAATGCTTTGCTTCACCTGTAACATCTGCCTATGGAGTTTCATTGATTTACTTTTGATCATACTTTCTGAGTTCCAGATTTTTTGAAAATTGTGAATGCTTCATGAGACGCCTGAGCTAATGCAGTCATTACGATTTTTTTTTTTAATTTAGGTGGTTGAACTGATTTAGTTAGTGACTCAGGACTACAGATGAGTGCTGTGTGACTTTGCCTTCATCTTGGCCAGCTGACAACGTATTGTCTGTCTTGCAGCTGCACATTGATACAGCAGACTGGCATCTGTCAGCAAGGGAATTAGAAGCATGATGTGAACTCAACACAGTGATAAAGAAGTGGACCAGAAGAGAAGCCACTGAATGACTTTTGATTGCTGTTTCAACCTAGAGGCTGGAATAGAAGTTGAAGGGTTGTTATTTTAAACAGGTAAAGTCTTGTGGCTGTTAGTGGTGCAAAAGGATGAAAATGTTGCGTCTCTGCTTACTTACTGCAATTTGAGGACATGTGCCTGGAGATCTTCCTGTGGAAGGAGGAGGGAGAGGTTGGTGTTGTGCCCAGGAAGTGCTCTGATAGCTAGCTGGGGCATGTACCCAGACCTTGAAAGAGATTTAGTTTCCGTAGCCTGGACAGAGCACAAAGCTACTTTTTCTCCATTTTGCACATTGTGCCCCACGCAGCTTGCTGAGACTGGATAATCTGATGCAACATACCTAATTCTTACATCTGATTTGGTGTAGTAATGAGGTGCAAAATAAGTGATTTTCCTGTACAGTCTGGAATTTAATAAGATTAGGACAGAGGAAGCAAGCCCAAGCAGACTGGACATACTAGTGTTTCCTCAAATAGTTAGTGTTACCAATATCATCAGTTTAGCTGTGGGCTTCCCCACTGCCTGATACTACAGCGCTGGTCCTGAAATAAAAGAAATAGTAACAGTCATTCATCATGTTTTTATAAATATGCATTAATCATTCTCATTCAGCACAAGAGCATATTAATAATGATTAATAACTGATGTTTATATTGTAACGTATTTTCTTGTAATAGAAATGTCGATATTTTAAAACTGAGTCATAATTTCAGTATTAAATATATAGACTATGCAAGCAGTACCTCATGTTGGCACACGGTGGCAGGATGATGACGTTTTTAAGTAGATGTCTCTAAGAGTGTTGTGGTAGTCAAAGCAACTAGTTTGAAATGCAGTCTTTAAAGTATGTTTTGCAGAGGTAAATATTCTTCATTTTGCATTTTGAGCTGCAAATTAATGCACTTTTTTTAGTTAGCATTGAAGTTAGCTACATCATACAGGAATGATTTTCCAAAGTTTCATTGGAAAGAACTTTTAAGAGTAAGGTACCTGGACTTCTTGCTACAACTTTAAAAAAAAAAATCCAATGCAAACAACTGAATAAGTTTTTTTTTTTTTTTTTTTCTGTTCAGGAAGCCTTATCCTTATTATATGGCAGAGGAGCTCCGTTCCCTCCCAGGAAACGGGAGGGGGAGACCGAGTTCCCCATCGGTGATGAGCAGTTGGGGAGGGGCGGGGGGGAGGGAGAGGAGAGCTACTTTTCATTTGCTCCTGCTGACACTGTCTTATATATTCAAAAACTGTTGGAGCTGAAAGTCAGCCAAAAGGCAACAGCTTTATGCTAGTTACACCCTCGCTGAAAGAGGTGTAGATTTTTTACACTGAAGGTGAAAACAATTTAACAAAATCTAGAGATGGATTTGAGAATTTTAAAATAACCATGCTGCATTTAATCTGCAAAGTCTGTGCTGTTTCTGAGCATCCAGGTAATGGCCAAACACTTGCAAAAATTAATTCTTAAAACAGTTCAAGAATCTGGTGCAAACTTTTATGTTTTGATGTTTGGTTGTCCTCCGTACAAGCGTCTATTTAGCAGATTAAAAAACAAAATCGAGATAATCTATTAACACTGCTCAGAGTCAAGAGCACCACCTAATCATGCTTAGGGCTAACAAACAAGGGGCACGTTCTCCAATAAAACCCGAGTAACTCTAAACGTTTATCCACATAGATAATGTTTGTTGCAGGACTAAGATCTAGATCTGGGGAAGCCGGAAGTACTGCAGCAAGGATTTTTTTGTTGTTGTTGTTTTTGAAAAAGGAATAAATCTACAAGCTGAGTAAAAAAAAGAAAAGTTTTGAACAAGCTTAAACATGCTTGAGCATTGTTTGTATGAGGTAAGAATGTGGAAAATTAAGATGGTTAGCTTGAGATGTTAGAATTGAGACTCTTGTGATCTCCTACTGCTACCACCCCCACATTTCTAAAGTTTTCAGTTAGAAGTGACTGGAAATAGCATAAGAACTGCCTTTCATGGTCTGGCACTGCTGATTCTCTTCTTTCAGAAGCCTGAAATTATGTACATATTTCAGAATTTTCGATTTTAGTTCCTGTTTGGTTTGAGGGGAAAAAGGAAAGTTTTGCGTGAAGTTCTGGCTTCTTTCCTCTCCTCATGTACCTTTGCCCAGTCACACTAGCCCTCCTTGTATAGGACTGTTATGCCAAATACTTACGAATTTAACCTGAAATGGACCAACTTTTCTCATGTTGTCATGTTGGCACTGTTTTTAAAACACACTTTCTGAAAATGATGTTTGAGAATAAATGCTTTTTAGTTTTGTCTAGCTCTAACAAAAGAAAAGCAAACCAAAAAACCCAGCTAGTGTGTTCAGAAAGGCTTCAAGGAAATGATGCATCTTACTCTTTAAAGAAAATCTGTATATCCAAAACAAGCTGTAATAGCTATGCAGTAAAGTTGCTTTGAGCCTTTGTTTGGAAGTTTACTGCTCCCAGTTTTCATTTATTCAATCATACATATGCGTAAAACGTTATTATTCGGATAATAATTTGCATGAACACCAAGGCTTTATCTCAAATGCACACGAAGATGACTTCTGTTGGGTCAACTGGAAGTTATTCTCCTTTACCGTAGGGCTTTCAGTTAATTAAACTCAAAGAATCTGTTCAGCTGCTAAAGTCTGTTATGCTCTAGATAAGAAAAAAAAATACGCATTTCGTGTATCTTTGGGGAGAGATACTTCTGATGTACCTCATGAGCTATAGTTACAATATGCATTTAAATTCAAGAAGCATGGCCTGTCCAAAGGCCACCTTAGTACCTTAGTGGGACGTATCCATCCATGATGAATATAGAAATGGCTCTTTCCATGCATTTATGAACTAATGCAAAATGAACTAATTTCTAAACTTTTAACGCATTTCTGGAATTTTATCTGGAATGTTATGTTCTGCACATGATTGAAGTAATATAGGGAAGAAAAAGGAGTGAAATCCAGTTGCAATAGAAGGGGCCTTCCTTAAATTATCATTCCAGAAGATTGATAGTGCTTACAATTTCAATTAAAAAATAAAGAAAATTTGTGTGGGGGGGCAGGGGTTCCTGAGTTCTGCTTTCTGATTTAAGCTTTGACTCTGTTAATTGCAGGAGAAGCCCTAGTGGTCACATTCTGACTTTATTTTACTAGTGTGGGAGTTGAGACATGAAATTAAGTGAAAATCAGGTGGCAGTTGCCCCAGGCGTTTGAAATTTGTATCAGCCAGGAATCCCTGAATGTCTGTCAGTTCTGTATAAATCACAGATGATAAATGGGTGCACCTCAGCTTTCACTGCAAATTGTTTGATAATAGTATA
Organism: Struthio camelus; assembly: GCF_040807025.1. NCBI lineage: Eukaryota > Metazoa > Chordata > Aves > Struthioniformes > Struthionidae > Struthio > Struthio camelus. Next base: position 150,813,061 of record NC_090943.1, read on the forward strand.
GCTGTTTTTATTCTACGCTATTATTGCTGTATATACTAATGGTCTGCACTTACTTGCATACATCTTCCATAAATCCCTCCATGAGCTTCTCCAAAAGAGACTAACCCATGATGTGAAGATGAAAGATGGCCACCCAGTTTAAGAAAAGAAGCAGTGGAAACCACGTCCTTTAAGATATTTAGTAGTGTTCACTGTACTATAAGGGGATATCTTTCCTTGGTGTGAAAGCCAAATTCTTAAAAATCACTGAAACTCAACAGCTGTGAACAAAGCTGATTTCCCATCTTTGCGTTCAGGATATATGATGTAGGAGTTTGAAGAGAGTTCCTTTTTATGTTGAATGGAAAGAATGTATGGACAATAGAGTACTTACTGGTCTAAAAAAATCTGGTAGTTAAAGATAATTCTATATTTTTTCACATGTTTGTTGACAATCAGCTTTTGCTTTGCTTTAGACATTCCACCAAAATACGCTAGTATCTACCATAGTAACAATTTGTATACGTCATAGAGTCTTTTAGAAAGTGAATTGGTAACACAGAAAGGCACCCAAGATCAAGGAATGAGTTTTTACAAATTTTTGTATACGTGAGGATTTGGAAAGACCTGAGTTCTGTCTTTCAAACTGAGAATTTGAGACATTAGGTATGTGGGAGAAGGTGGGGGTGGAGGTTAGATAAAAAAGAGTAAAGGAGAAAAGAGCTTGAAAGCCTAAAGAAGAGAGAAAATTTAAAGAGGAAAAGAAGTCATGACACAGGCAGATGTGAGTGGAAATAGAGAACAAAGAATCTATACATCAAGAGACTTCTCTTAGAAGAAAAGTTGGAATGGAGATGTATTTTGCAGGCTACTGCCCTAAAATGAGAAGCTACATGCAACAAAGGCCTGGGATGGATAGAAGTTTTTTTTTTCTTTTTTTTTTTTTTTATGGCTCAGGGTTTCAAGCGCCTTTTGCATTTGGGTGACTGCAAAATCTGAAATCTCAGAGGGTCGCAATCATCTTTTGCTTTTGTTGCTGAGAGATACAGAGCAGAGCTCACTGCGTGTTGGTCCTGCTACAGTAAAATGCCTTCCCATTCAGAGGAGTAGGCAGAAGGCCAGATGGACTCCTTTTACCCAAGTACATGGTGGAAATACAAGAGCCAGTGCCTTGTTCCCCTACCAAGAGTTTCCCTAAATTAGGAGCCAGCTTTGTGCAGGGGCCGATGGGCCTGCACTCAAAAGGCTGTGTTTAAGGGCTCCACTGGAGAAAAGCAGTATGTGTAGCAATATGTAAAGAGCTTTTGCTTTTATTTACGTCTGCCCTATGAAAAGTAGGGGCCCCTTTATATGGAAGGAAACCTGGAATCTGGGCCAATATAGTTGCAGCCTTTCCGAGTTTACGGGTAAAATGTTTGCCATGCCCTTCACTGCCTTTCAGTTTAGTTATAGTAACCATCTCTTAACCCTGGTTTCTAGCTTCTCACTTTCCTCCTACCAACAATCTGCCTCAGGTGCCATTTTGTCCACAGGAGGTGTCTTTTTGGACAATCAGCTGAAGCTTGATTGAGCTATACTTCACCTTTATCTCTTTTCTGCTCTTTTTCCTTGAACAGATGCTCAATGCTTTTTTCTGCTCCTCTGTCGTCATTCTGTTTCCTGACCTCTCTTGTGCTGCTCTGTGCTTAGGAGTGCTGAGACAAAAAGCCTGGGATAGAGCACATCTCCTTCACGCCCTTCCTGGGAGCTCATTTATTGCAGGAAACCTGCTCTATTGCTCTTAGTTACCTTTGTTCCGTTGTTTAATATTAAGCATTTACCTACGAGCATGAATTGCAATTCATGTGAATTACGTGACAAGCCAGTTTCTGCCCTGATTTTCTCCTATTTACATAAACATTAAGCTGTAAGCATGTTTTGCCTTCCAAGTGTTTCCCAAGCTTAAAGGTAGGTCCTTTTCAAAGCCTTTGATGGCTAAGGACACCAGACTCTTAGAGAGGGATGTTGGTGTATGAATCTAATTTACAGTTTTAAAGATCTAGACCTTACCTTGTGGCCAATCGCTACAGTAAGCTCAGGGAGGGATCTGGGTTGGTGAGGGGCTTGGCATAGGCATGGGTAGTCAAAGAAGAGCATATTGAGCATGCTGGTTCATAAAGTTGAAATGTTTTGTGCTGAAGAGAAGAAGATGGTGCAATTGTGATTGTTTTCTTTTTAGTTGAATTTCACAGTGCTGCTTTTAGGTGATGTAATTATGTAAGGACACACAACTTATCTGAGTTAGGAGTCGTGCCTCTTTCTAAGAATCACAGAATCACAGAATCGTTTAGGTTGGAAGGGACCTCTGGAGATCATCTCGTCCAACCTCCCTGCTCAAGCAGGGTCACCTAGAGCATATTGCCCAGGATCACATCCAGACGGGTTTTGAATATCTCCAGGGAAGGAGACTCCACCACCTCTCGGGGCAACCTGTTCCAGTGCTCAGTCACCCTCACAGGGAAGAAGTTTTTTCTCAGGTTCAGATGAAACTTCCTGTGGTTCAGTTTCTGCCCGTTGCCTCTTGTCCTGTTGCTGGGCACCACAGAGAAGAGACTGGCCTCATCCTCTTGACACTCCCCCTTCAGATACTTGTACACGTTGATGAGATCGCCTCTCAATCTTCTCTTCTCCAGGCTGAACAGGCCCAGCTCTTGCAGTCTTTCTTCATAGGAGAGATGCTCCAGCCCTCTAATCATCTTGGTAGCCCTCCGCTGGACTCTCTCCAGGAGTGCCATGTCTCTCTTGTACTGGGGAGCCCAGAACTGGACACAGTACTCTAGGTGAGGCCTCCCCAGGGCTGAGGAGAGGGGCAGGATCACCTCCCTTGACCTGCTGGCAAAACTCTGCCTAATGCAGCCCCAGGATACCATTGGCCTTCTTGGCCACAAGGGGCACACTGCTGGCTCATGTTTAACTTGTTGTCCACCAGCACTCCCAGGTCCTTCTCGGCAGAGCTACTTTCCAACAGGTCAACCCCTAGCCTGTCCTGGTGCGTGGGGTTCTTCCTGCCTAGGTGCAGCACCTTGCACTTGCCTTTGTTGAACTTCAGGAGGTTCCTCTCCGCCCACCTCTCCAGCCTCTCCAGGTCCCTCTGAATGGCAGCACAGTCTTCTGGTGTGTTAGCCTCTCCCCCCAGTTTAGTATCATCAGCAAACTTGCTGAGGGTGCACTCTGTCCCTTCCTCCAGGTCATTGAGGAATACACTGAACAAGACTGGACCCAGCACTGACCCCTGGGGGACACCACTAGCCACAGGCCTCCAACTTGACTCTGCGCCATTCACCACAACCCTCTGAGCTCGGCCATCCAGCCAGTTCTCAGTCCACCTCACTGTCCACTCATCTAGCCCACACTTCCTGAGCTTACCTAGGAGGATGTGATGGGAGACAGTGTCCAAAGCCTTGCTGAAGTCCAGGGAGACAACATCCACTGCTCTGCCCTCATCTACCCAGCCAGTCATGCCATCAGAGAAGGCTATCAGATTGGTCAAGCATGATTTCCCTTTGGTGAATCCATGCTGATTACTCCTGATCACCTTCTTGTCCTCCAGATGCTTAGTGAGGACCTCCAGGAGGAGCTGTTCCATCACCTTTCCAGGGATGGAGGTGAGGCTGACAGGCCTGTAGTTTCCTGGCTCCTCCTCCTTGCCCTTTTTGGAAGATGGTGGTGACATGGGCTTTCTTCCAGTCCTCAGGCACCTCTCCTGATCTCCAGGACCTTTCCAAGATGATGGAGAGTGGCCTAGCGATAACATCCGCCAGCTCCCTCAGCACTCGTGGGTGCATCCCATCGGGGCCCATGGATTTATGGATGTCAGGTTTGGACAAAAGATCTCTAACCTGATCCTCCTCCACCAAGGGAGAGTCTTCCTTTCTCCAGACTTCCTCTCTTGTCCCCAGGGTCTGGAATTCCTGAGCACTGGCCCTAGCAGTGAAGACTGAAGCACAGGCAGCATTCAATAACTCTGCCTTCTCTGTATCCTTCATTACCAGGGCACCCGCCCCATTCAGCAGGAGCCCACATTTTCCCTCGTCTTCCTTTTGCTATTGATGTATTTGAAGAAGGCCTTCTTGTTGTCCTTGACATCCCTTGCCAGATTTAATTCCAACTGGGCCTTAGCCTTCCTTGTCGCATCCCTGCACGCTCTGGCAACGTTCCTGTATTCCTCCCAAGTGGCCTGTCCCCTTCTCCACATTCTGTGTACTTCCTTCTTCTGTTGGAGTTTTGCCAGGAGTTCCTTGCTCATCCATGCAGGTCTCCTGCCCGCTTTGCCGGACTTCTTCCTCAGAGGGATGCACTGCTCTTGAGCCTGGAGGAAGTGACGCTTGAATATTAACCAGCTCTCTCGGACCCCTCTTCCTTCTAGGGCCCTACCCCAGGAGATTCCCCTAAGTAGGTCCCTTAGTAGGAATGGAATCCTTTTCTACGCTATTCATACCAAGCTTCCATAAAACACTTTTCAAGCAACTTAAATCCGATATTTTAAATTCAATTTCAAAGATACAATCTTGAGGCTGGGCCAGTGTTTTCCTTTCTGTCCTTAGGTGGTACAAGATTTATCCTCTCCTCTCCCTCATAAAGCACACATTACACTTCAGATCTCTCAGTTGTTCTTGCGAAGCAGAGGTGGTGATGCTGTACGTGCCACCCTGGATCCCAGAAATCATTACCGATGTAAGGAATATGCTCAGTCCTGGCCTACGTGATGCTATGATTTTGTCTGGAGGCGTCCTTCTCTCTAAGCCACGTAAACGAAGTGCGCCAGTGCTGTACTGACTTCAGCCTTTAGCTGATGGCCTAACACTCGAGTGAAATGTGTTTTCTGTGCAGGCTGTGAAATCAGTTTGTGCAGCACGTTGATCTCCTTCCAGAAGAAGAGTGCTATATAAATGTAAGTCATTACTGTTACCGTTACCCAAGGACAGAAAAGAAAGAAAATATGCAGATATATTTTTTAGTGCTGGTGTAAGTACAGTGTTCTGTAAGTCTATTTAAATATAATTTGTTTGGCATAGTGGTTTGGTTATAGGCAAGAAGCAATGCGGATGATGTATGTTTCTTTTAGTTCAATTTTAATTCAGTGCTATTAAGCTAAGCAAATTTCAGATTGGGGATAGTGAAATAATAGGATAATTTTAAAACGCATAGTAACATAGAATGAAAAATAAAAACAACTCTGGTTACTTAGAGATATGATTAAAGTAGCAAACAGCTACCTGCTTCTACCTTTTTCATCTGCTACTTTTTCCATCCTGAGAGCCTAGAAGCTTGAAAACATCACAGAAACAGTTTATGAAAAATCTGTGAAGTCCATTTACTTCTACAGTAGGATTATTCATCACCACATGTTTTCTGCATCTGACAGTAAATGGCCAAAAAGCTGAGACGACCACCGTCTCACTAGCAAATTGTTCCGTCTATCCAGTATTGCCATTGAGAAGACGTGTCTGCAGTTCAGTCCAAATTGTCTGTAATCATACTGCTTCCTTTCCCTTGTTATCTGAGTAGTTCCTCCCCACCCATGTGTTTAACCTCTCTGAAATATTTGTGGATGGCAATCATATCCCTCTGAGTCACTGCTTAGCTAAGCTGTATGCATTTTAAGCTTCATTCTTTTCTCATGTAAATCTTTTCAGACATTTAACCATTTTTCTCCACTTTCCTGCGAAATCCTCAGCGTTCGCTGAAGTCTTTAGAAGAACTGCCATTGGCTAAGCATGAAAATGGACCCCAGGCGTTACACAGACGTGTCTCTTTTGTGGCCCGTGTGCAGCTGGAGCTGCGCTATAGAGCTATTCTCTTAGCTAGATACGGAGGCAAAGTCCCATCTCTGTTAAAAGCTAATGGCCAAATTCTTACTACCTGCAGCGTGGCCAAGGTAAGAAGAAACGGTGTTAAGGAAAGAAAAGGAAAAGTCTTAAAGTCTTCAGTGGTAGAGCCATGATTTTATTAGATTACTGATGAACTGCGTATGGTCTAATGAACTGTGTGTGAGCTAGACTTTCTTGCCACAGGGAGGTTTTTCCATTTTCAGCATGTTTATCATTCTGATTTGGAACAACAATTTGGAAATGAGAAATGTTCTCTGGAATGGAAATTTTGTAGAATTTTTCCTCAGGAGAAGTAATGCAAAATGACATTTTTAAAAATACTGCGGTCAGGGAACTGACTCTTGGGCAGGGAAGGAGCCCAGGAAACCAGACAGTATTTGGCACTGTTTAGCGTTTTCAGCCTCCCCCTTCCTAGTGAACCTGGTGACCGAAAAGCTGTCCTTCATAAAGGCTAAGGAGCCTGGAAGGCGAGGCAGGTCATACTAGCCTCCCTACCTGCTTTCCTTCGACGACTCTGAGAGGTCCCCATAGAGTGTTGTTGTTAAATCAAATCAGTATTTACAGCCAGAAAATGTCTGTCAGAATATATTTTAAGAAGCTCAACTGTAAGCCTTCAGCTGTCTGCATGATAGACAAGTCCTTTATAGGCAATCTTTCATTCCTCATTCCATTAAAATCTTTTCAGTTTGGCATGCCAAAATAACCTCAAAGATTAAAAAAAGCTTGCAGTAAAGCAAATAGTCATATAAAATCACTTATTACCTTTGCCTCCCAAACTAATTTTAGGGGAAGAGAGTAGTGCTAAAACGTCTAACCAAAACAGGGAGTTTATAAGGCAGTGCAACCTACCCAGATATAAAAAATAATAATAAAATAGATGAGCTAAGTGGCTTGATATCTGGGCTTATTATCTGACGAGTGACTGAAGCTGCGTAAGAACAAAGAGAAAGAGTGAAAAATTGAAACGACAAGGCTGCTGAGGCTCTGTGTCAAGTAGAGTAACTGCGGGAAAGTGCTGTAGCGCACATGAAGACCATCCAGCCCCAATATGCTTGCAAAGTAGAAGCACCTGATAAAGCACTTGGAGAAGACATTAGTACAAATTGGCATACTTATTTAATTGGCCTACTTTCCATAGCAGTCCTAGCTCTTGTAAAAAGAGCTAATGCGTCTTACATTTCTGCTTTGCGTTTGCTAAGGAGTTGGAGCCAACTTCTTGCTCCTAGTTTTGCTCAGACTTTCTCATAGAACTGGAAGGAGAGTCCCACTCATGACAGATTGCAAGTAAGCGTAATTGGTGCGATAGTGAAAGGAGAGAAACAGAGCAACGCGCCACAGTCATGGGAGCAATGCTTGTAAACAAAGAGGTGGAAGTCTCATATTTGTTTCCTTGGTCATGACTAAAAGGAATGCAATTTTATTTTCAGAGGTGTAGAATGAACGCTAAATTAATGAAGTATATTGTAGCTGCGGCATGTTGTTTATGTATGTATAGCTTAGTTGTCATATTTCTTTTCCTGTGTAACTTATAATATATTCCTACTTTACCCCCCTGTCACCCAAATTTAGTTGATTAGGGAGACTGGCAGGAAAGACTCTGTGCTGTACTGTAGGGGAGGAGCGTTTGCAGTTGGGCCAAAGGAGAAGACTGGAGGATGTAGCTAGGAAAACGTGGCTGGATTAGAAAGTGTGATGAGGTCTGGCTAAAGCAGTGGCAAAAACGTGCCACTGGGAGGAGGGTCAGATGGAAAAGGCAAGACCAGATGAAGTCCAAGACTGTGGAGGTCTTTGAACCCCTGCAGAGGCTGTCGCTTGAGAGATTCTGCTGCAGAGTCCTTTCAGGAAAATCCTGTGTTATTGTTATTGTTTGTAGACAAACAACTTTGCGTGGTTCATAATGCTCCAGTAAAGTGGTGTCCATCTTGACAAACCAGTGGAAATGGGTATTGATGGAGCTGTCAGAACCAGCAGTAAATCACCCACCCTAATGTCTTCAAAGAGCACTTTGTCCTGAGGAGCAGGCAGTGCAAGGTGAAGAAGGAAGTTAGAGCATGCCTTTGCCGGTGGGTGGTAACAGAAAGGAGCAATGCTCTGGCCGTCATCAGGTGTGCAGAGTGCTTAAAAAATGTGAACAAATCAACATGGAAATGTGCATTCAATATATATCTGCTTTTAAACAAACGTTCCTTGGATGGGCAGAACTGTCTGTGGTGTGAACTGTTGCTCAGCAAAGATCTTAAATGCTGCAGCCATCACTCATGTCAAGGGGTGTGGTTATGTGGAACAAGCTATTGTGAAATAAGGTAAGGAACAGATGTCTTGCAGATGTCCTGCCTTTCACTGGTTCCTTGGTAACTATCTGTTAGGATAGTCTTACCCTGTTATTCTGCTTTTACTTCCTCTTTCTCCACCATATTTGGGCAAATGGCAATCTGGTCACAATATTCTTGAGAACAGCAACTAAATTAGGCCATGCTGGTAAGGTGAAAGTGGTAGATCCTGCCAGAGCATCAGTGCGCTGCAGAATAACAGCTCCAAAAGTTGGCAATTCTGCCACAATCAGGAATGAGAACATTTTGGGGGTGTGCCGGTGGAAACTTAGGTCACTATTGGCTTCAGGTCATCCACAGTCAGTGATCAGGTGACTGGGCTTCAGCATTATAGGGGCAGTCAGGGCGTCTAATTCTTTCATTATTCCAACTTAAAATCTGCAGACCATGTATCTACTTCTGAGTTTTTAATGGTACAGTTTGATACCTAAGCTTTGACTTAATTAAAGTGTAAAAAGAGTCTGGAGAGGAAGAAGAGAGAGGCTAAAAAAATGCACTGTGTGGAACAACATATACAGTTTCTAAAACCTGACAGATTTCAGAAAGGGAGATACAAGCCACAGTGGTGTTTATTTTCGTTTATTCTTTTCCCCATATGAATTTTTGTATCTTTCTCTTCCTATGTTAGAGGTGGATGATACCAAGCCAATTCCTACCCAGTAACTGGAGTAGGCGCTTTTCATTTTTTATTTACTTAACAGCTACAATAACAGGAATCCAGTTGTGAATGGACCTCATTATGCTACTCCAATACGAATAATTTCTAATTGAAATATCAGTAAACATTCTACCTTCACATCATCAATGCCCGTTCTTAGGAATGGTTACTTACTGCTCACAAACTTGGTAAATGTTTAAGCTCTTGGATCCCACTCGTCAGAAATTGTCCAACTGCTAGTGTATACACCTCTCCCCTAGATGAGTTGAAATAGGTTTCAAATATCTTGTCCCTACAATCATAGAAGTAGCAATTAAAAATATATTAAGGAAGCAGTATTTTGGAAACAGATGTATTATACCTCTGAAATTTTCTGTTTGCTTTTTTTTTTTTTTTTTTTTTTTGAATAGACTTGGAGTGCCTGATTGTCTAATAAACTCAGGGCAAATTTGAAATTAATTTCAACCTCCTGTGTTTTTGAAATAACTGATACAAAACTGCACTGATTTTTTTTTTTGCTTCCATCTGCTAAAAGTTTATTTTTGCTTGTACTTTAAGAACTGGATGGTTACTGAAGTCTGTTTATACCCTTTGAAAAACCTGAGCAAGCCCTTCCATCTTTTGTGCATGATCATAAAGATATGCAAGAAATCTCATCCACTATATATGCAAATAGGTGGGTGAAGCTGGCATTTAAACTACTGTAAATTACATAACAGCTACTAATGTTAAGAAATGATGAAAAATTGATGAATGAAGAGCTATGAATTAACATTTAGAAATTCAATAAGCTAGGTGTTCTATGTGAATGAGTATGAAAGGTGAGGGGAAGATATTTTTAAAAGCTATTATTATATGTCAGCAGAGCATGTGTCAGTGAAGAAATTATTCTGAGAATGCCTTAGTATCACAGTTACAGTAATTTGCCTTTAGGTATGTAGTAAACGCCAGAGTTTTTTTCATTGGGAAAGTTTTCAAAGCTTCCTTTTGCCTGTTTCCAGACAGATTACCTGAAGAGAAGGGAAGGGGGATCCTGGCTCACTTGAATTATCTTAGGAACCACTGTGATTCCTGAAGCCCTTTAGGAAAAAAGTTCAGAACAAAGGCTGCAGTGTACCACCCTGTCAATTTTGCAGTGAGGTAATCATGGATAGCTGTACTGGAAAAGCACATACATTAAGAAGTTAAGAGAATAAAAATGGTTCCTGAAGGTAAGAGTTAAGTAGATTTATTAAACCACAGGCTACCATAAAAAGAAACAGCCTAAAAGAGGGAATTTATATCTACCAAACCCATCTCTGTTGTGATCACTTCTTGCTTTGTCCTGGAGGATGTGCCCACTGGCAGAAGTATTTCAGTAAAACAGAAGTTTGCTGCCAGAGGGATCATGTTACTGCAGTGGTAAAACCAAAGAGCCTCTCAACCTACGGTCACTAATTTAAATTCCAAGTAATACTGCATGTGTCATACCAGCACGAGGTTGTCTAGGGACTTAAGCAGCCTGACCTCCATGCTACGAGGCATATCACTGCAGCTGAAATGGAGGCAGGGACTGAGTGGGCAGGTAGCTGTTTATTCAAAGGTATGGTAGATGTAAATCATGGCCAGAGGAGCATACCCTGTCATTGCTTGATTTTTAAAAATGCGGAAGAAGGATGCTTGAGTGTCTATAGTGCAGTCCACTGCAGCAATGGGATGACTGTGGGGCACCTCTTCCATCTAAATATCCGGACAGGATTTTTCTAGTTGGCATTTGCAGACTGTCTTGACCTCTTCTGGGAGCCATGGAAGTTTAGAGTCAGGGTTATCTCCTCAGTGGTACATTTCTGTAACATAGATGAATCCATCCTTCTTCTTAATTTAGTTGGTACAAATTGTATTTGTTAGCAGAGGTGAGTCTTCACTCTTGGGTGGCCATGTCCAAGGTTCTCTTATTTCTCATGTATTGAAATAGATTGGAGCAGAAGGGATGAACAAACCGTGCAGTTACAGAGTCTGTGCAGCTTCATTGACTAAGCCATGTTTACTATCTGCCACAGGAGATATCAAAGCATCAGTCTCTGAAAGTTCACTTGAACAGGATAGTCGACATAGACCTTCTCCCTTTCCTCCACTCAACTGCAATGATGACAAAGTTTAAATGCTGCTGAGGGAGACCACCTGGCCGACGGACAGACAAACTCCAGCTGTTCATATGCAATGGCAAAACCAACAAAAATATATCTCTAAATGAAAAAACGGTAAAAGTAGAATAATTCAGAGACAGTATGGTCTAGCCAGAAGCAAAGGTCTGAGAAATAGTTGGGGGACTTTTAAGGAAAGGCCACCTTTCTACCACAACAGTCAATGATGCTACTGAAAGGCATTTGTTGAATGATGTTATCCTTTATATTGCTCAGGAGTGTTTTCTATCTCTAGATAAGTTGTTCATTCATTAATATCTGCAAGTCTTTCTTCTGGATTATTGAGCCTATCTTTCTTGCAAATGACCAACAGCTGCACAGAGAAAAGACATGATAATGTTCTGTTAAAACACACTGTGTAAATCTAGTGACGGCTTGGGGATTTTATTGGGAAGTTGTCTGATTTCTGACTGAGTTTATGAACTTGGTGTGTGCAGACCTGTCATGAGTATTTTCCCTTCTGGAACACTGGATTTCTCCTGTTCCCTCCACTAGTTTGCCAAGACTCTTAAATCCTTAGAACATGAGAGGAAAGCCAACATGCAGGGCAAAGGCAGTTATTTGACGCCCCAGTTACACACTTCCTTCTTCTAGGCAGGCCTCAACCATGGTTTATTGCTTATAAACAATAAGCAGGACACAGGATACATGCTAGACACGAGTTTTGTCATCTCAAAAACCCAGTGAAGTCTGTGAAAAGGAGTCCTTATGAAATATCCTCTCAGTTTCAGCTATTATCTTTGGCTGTAGCAATGACTCACTTGCTCTAAACCAAAACCCAATAGTGTCAAGCATAGCTATTCTCTTTCAAACTAAAAGCAGAACGCTGGCATGATCATTGCAGCTGCTTGCTTCCATTAAAGGCAAAAAAACTGTCATAAATGGCAAGCGTACCATCGTCCTGTGTTGTCAGTACCTAATTTGTCATATTTCATTTGAAACATTTTTGAAGTAGGCTGATTGTCAGTGCCACCTTACGGTTTCTAGAGACTATTTCCAATACCAGTCTTCAGGTTCTCAGGGTTGGCTGTGATTTGATAACATATTTAGAAATGTGACTTTTCTTGTCTATGCTAAGCAAACAGTCCTTTTCAAAATCATTTTGGCAAGTCCATTCTAAAACACAACCTTCTTTCCTAGTTTATCAATGGCCATTCATGAGGAGAGGAGCAGCAGAAGGGAAATAGAGCTATAGCTACCACTCTGGGGTGGCTAGTGAGATGCACAGGAGCAACACTATGGCTCTTTCAGCTCCTCCTCAGAAAGGGACCTGTATAACAGTAATTCCCTAAAGTTTAGGATTTTTCTGTGGTAAGGGTCTTTTTCTGAGAATTTAGCCCCTGTTGGGGGACAGCAGGAATATTTGGAGGATTTTTCTATTTTTCTTTGTTCCACTTCTACCAAACAGCAACATTTTTTCAGCATTGGACATTTACAGAAGCAACCTAGCAAAAAAGAGTCCCTTTTCTCATTGCCTCCTGTCTTTCTATCTCTTGCTGGTTCTTAAGGGTCCGGTGCACATATCATTTATACAATGGCCATATCTTTTTTTTTTTTTTTGAATGGGCTGAGAATTGGAAAATGGGATTAGCTCCCCTTCAGAAACAAAAAATACCTTCGAATCCCCCAAAAGCTTTGCTATCCATTGTAGCAGTGCAAGCAACAACAGAAGAATGAATGTAGTACCGGAGAACAACTGACAAAGAATTCAGATCTATTTACTTCAGGAATTTTCAATAGTATTTCAGCAACTTGTGAGATATGAGACCACGGAAAACTTTCTAAACAGCATTATGGCAGTGAATATGCTCCCTGAGGGGAACAGTCTTTTGAATTCTTTACAATGGCTACTTTAGATTAGCCGTACCTAAAATGGGTGATTGCTTAAGGAGTGAGCTAGAAAGCATAGCTATATCTATAAGGGTTGACCCTTTCACTGTTCTTGAAAACCGTATTGGTAGCTAAGAAGCCATATAAAATACTGTGGAAACCTGCCAAGAACATAATAAAAGAATTCCTTTTCATCACTTGTTCTTGTTGGAGAAGCCATGAGAGAGTAGGTAAACTGCGATGAAGTGATCTGTAGCTATTCAAAATGGAAGAAATTCCTGGCTGATGCATTTACAGAAAGACCTTAGAATATCAATGTGCTAAATCCAAATGATCGGAAGCATCCAGTATTCTGTGAAAAAGAGAAACTGTAGTATGCTGAGATGATTATGGGAAAAACTCAGCAAAAAAATAGCCCACAGAGGGAAGTCACAGAGGAGCTCAGAGAGGAGCTAGAAGATATCCGGAGAAACTGACCCAAGGCTTTCTGCAGAGCTATAGAATGGACAGCCACAAATCTAGCTTACCAAAGAAAATATGGATCCAGGTGGGGTGCTTAGAAACTGTGATTATAATATGTTATGTATAAAGGTCACCACTAAAGTTACAGTAAGAGATAATTTTGAAAGACATTTCCTGGGAAGAGGGGGAACAGAATTCGAGGCCTCCCTTAATTCTTCTCACAGGTTGGGTACTAAGAGTAGAAGTTTAACCTGACAGGTTTTGAAAGTGATCCTATTTATAGGCCAGTAATTCAAAGACATAAAAACCTTAGTCCCAAATGCTGAAAGGTATGGAGCTAGAAACCTCAATACCCTTGAGGACACTGAAGCCATTGTTCAGTTAAGCTATGTGCATCCTCATTCAAGTTTACCTAAAATGTGTATAGAAGACATACATGCTCATTATATTATTTTTAGCTAAAAGCCAGTTTCTTCCATAAGCAAATCCCTCAAAGAGAGGTCCTTTCAAGATGAATCTCACCTCTCAACTTCAAGCAGTAGATAATTGAAAAAAAAAAGTGGTACATCAGTATTCTTTCAGTATTTTTCAGTAAAAACTTGTAAGCTCATTCTCATCGCAGCGTTGTTCAGCTTATCTTTTTATCTATATATCAGACAAAATACCAGATCACCTCTAGGCAAAATTGAGGCCTGAGAGAGGTCAGCGTCCCAAACGGAAGAGCCTCAGAAGCTATAGACTCTTGAAATCAGGGAATTATTAAGGGTGTGAATATATTGATTGAAAAGATTGTGGTAGTCTATATGCATTCATGTACTAATATCAGGAATCATATGAAGAATGTTTATGGTTATATAAATGTATCTGCTGGTTATTTAATAGGAAATTAATTAGCTATTGATACAGGAAGCATACAAATTGAACTAGAGTACATCATTCCTTTTCACTTGGTAAGAAAAATGCTGTACTAAGTTTGAACACGTTTGAATTTGGAGTACAACTACTGCAGCATATGCATCTGCGAGCTGTGTTAGTGAATTTAATAGCATCTGAGTTTGCATTTCAGATCTGAAAACCTTCCTAAATATTTATAATTTATTTTTAGGTATAGCGAAGACTCAGAATATGCATTTGCCATCTTTTCCCCGTGTGGATGTGGCACCTTTCCCACCTTCAGCTCTACTACAGGATGCAACCAAGGAAACTTACTGAGCTGGTTTCATTAGAACCATCAACGTATCTTCCATGAATTGAAGGTATTTCTCAATGATTTCATGTTAATTTATACACTGCCATACGTTACTCAGTGAAGGCTAATTGTGGCTGTGTGGGTGGGAAACCAATATACATAGCTCATATGAACAAGTTGTGGTTTTCTTACTTTTACACCTTATTGTAACCAACAAGACAGACTCTCCAGTTTCAGGTAGAACTGTGGTTTACATGTTAATGTAATGCAAGTCCCCAGTGTCAATATGTTTTAGTGTATTTTTGAGGTCCAAATCTTTGCAGAATATGCGTGGGGAAAACAGATGGGATATCTGTGAACTAGAGCAAAGGAGTACCGTGAGCCAAAAGTATCCTGATACTATTACACTGACATAATCCTTTGTGCACTTTGAGAATAAAAATGAAATCCCTAACAAAGGACAGAACCTTTCATGCTAAGCAAAGAGAGCATTGCATGCAAATTACAATAAATACTTTGGAGTTTTCACATTCATCTTAAGTTTTAAGAAAACACCGAAAATGTAGCTAGATCTAGATAACAGTGAAATGAGTAAGATATTCTCTAGCGATTGAACCTGAAGCAGTCAACATTTTGGCTCCTATTCGCAAGCAAAATATATATATATTTTTTCCTATCAATGTATCCTTAGTCTTCGACCTTCACATTACCTAATCTTCCTCCTTCTGGTTAAACACACACAAGCTGTCCCTTGCACCTGTGATGTTCTTGCAGCAGTCCTTTCTATTCTATATGGGGAAAATATTTTTGAAAAGCTATATGATGTTAACAATTATAAATGGAAATCATGTGAACGTTGTGTGTGTGTTTCTGGATACACACCCATATTGTGAATCGATGCTGCGAACCCTGGAAAAGAGACATGGGAGCAGGAGAAAACACTGCTGGTAAACCCTGCCGGTTTACCTAAATCCTGTGAATAGAAGGGATTTTAGATGCCTGGTTGCTGCTCACTGTGAAATGAAGTGTGGAAACAAGCATAAGGTATATTTGGTATGTCAGCACAAAGCCCAGGTACTCTCAAAACAGGGTTTAAATAATCCACAGACCCTAAACGGCGTTCATGAACATGGGTGAGTCTACCTCATTGTTGGTAGAAAGGAGACCATCTGAGACCTTATTTCCCTGCTCGACAGGTTGTTGGCTATCTGTCGTATTTGGAAGGCACTTAGAAACAGCAAGCGCTTTCTTTTTTCAGCTTTCCTTCCTCTGAACAGGGGATCTGTTCTGCGATGAAGAATTACAAGTTAAAGTGGTGTAAAACAAGGCAAATGGCCCAAACCAGCCAACGTGGTTTGAAGAAGTCCGACTATTACCGATAGTTCAGAGCAGCCGCCACCGTGCACGGTGTGAAACGCTGCACCAGCCGCAGGTGCGGGCGCTCCCAGGGCAGACACCGCTGCGGGCCTGACCCGCTGCACGCTCAAGAGCATCCCAGGCACCACCGAGGTGGGCGGCCATGGCGCTGTGTGGCGTCAGCCGCCTCTGCTGCGGGCCCGCGCCGCCGCGTTGATTGGCTAGTCACAGCCACGCCCTTGTGGATCAGCCAATGAGAACACAAGTGGCGTGGCAGCGGCTGCTGTCGGCCAATCAGACCGCGAGGAGCCCGGGGCTGACCGGAGCCCGCCCTGAGGCTGGCTGAGGCCTGGCGGCAGTGGCGGCGCTGAGGAGAGGCCTGCGGACAGGCCCGCACCTCGCCGGCTCCACGACGGCAGCCCTGGCCACCGGTCGACCTTAATCATGCCTGGAGAAACAGCCCTTTTTTTCACAATGTTTTCTGTTAGCCTGGAAGTTGTAAGATTAAAAATGGAAGTGACAGTGAAAACAAATGGAGTATTGCAACTGCTGTGACAATACACTGCGACCGCAGGGCCGTGTTATGCTCTGTTTTCTCTTTACACTAGGCACAGCTTCGCTCGCAGGTTACAGCACAAAATTTCCAAGTCAAAATATATTATTTTTATGTTTTGCATCAGCAAGTATTAGCAAGAAAATTCTGTGGTTTTTTCCTTAGATGACTCATTCTGAAATTAACATACTTTAAAAGTTTTTTTAATTAGGAAAATTGTCAAAATCTGTATAAGGTGGAAAATATTACTCTTATGTCCATTTTTCCCCCACAGAAAATGCTTTCATTGATTTTTTGTTTTTTCTTCTGACCAGGTGTACAGTTAACATAGTTTAGGATCTAATCTCATTAAAACCTGATACTACTCTGAAGATTTAACAGAAGTTTTATTTCTCTTTAATAAAGTAGCTGTGGTAATTCTGGCACCTGCCGAGGAGTGGTGTTTAACTTAGAGCAATAATTTAAGAATACTCATACTAAAATATAGAACAAATCATGTGATTTTGTTTAACCCTTAGAATCTTTCAGCAAAGCTCATGTTATTAATTATTCTACAAATAATCCAGTCTCTTGCTTTTCTACACTTACTGTACTGACTACATTTCCACTGATTTTAGCAGCAGCTAACGACTAGCACACATGTAGACACTGACATGTAGACACATTTAGGAGATCTGAGTCTTATGTGCAATTAATCCTGGTCCTAAGAGCTTCTTTTAACAGACTATTTTATATCCCTAACTCCTCACTCTCAGCATAGTTTATGTCCCTCCTCAAAAGAGAAAGTTGTTCAGTTTTAAATATGTTGGTAGTGCGTCCCTGAAGAGGTGGGAAGTGAATAAGAACTGGCTGACACCCAAGATGAACCCAAACTTCAAAGTAGGAGCTTCTGTAGCCTCCTTTAGGCAGACTGGAGTCTAAAACCAGGAGCGAGTCACTTGTCAGGGCTTCCTGGGGCTCTAAAAGTACAATGCCAGCACAGTATTAAGAGAAAACTTTCTTTTTTTCTTTTTTCTTGATTCTTAAAGAACAAAGCTATCATCTTGCTGAACACCTAAACTGAACTCCGTTTAGGGCACGAGGAGATATGGAAAAATTTTAAAAAGAGAGAGGAAACAAAAGGGTCAAACTTTATTGTCTTTATGTCTTTCGCAGAATCCTGGGCACAGCTAGGGCGTAATCCACGCACCGTCCATTCAGTGACTAGTTCTGGCTTCATCCCCTCCTTTGCCACCATATTATGTTGACAGTGTCAGCTATGGTAGGCCCAGGTAAGCTTTCTCATCCCTGAGGAACTCTGGCCAGGACTGACTAAAGTACTAAAACCCTGCATTTGAAACAATGTGTTACATATTAATCACCCCAGTGGCACAAAGCATATAGAGTAAAGGGTAAAATCAAACAAACCAAAAGAACTGTGAGTCTGGGCCTTATTTATACTTTTAGCATGAGGGGGGAGGGGGAGGGAGAGGGAGAAAGAGTCTGTTCAGGTTATATTTGGCTTCAACATGTTCAGTCCCGTCCAACAGTGCTCAGTAGACAAGAGGAGCACTTGTAGAGCAGTGCTTTTGCTCCTGCGTGCCTCACACCCCTAGGGTACCACACGCAGTCACTCTGTGGGAAGAGGCGTGACATGTCTGGTTGGCTTGTAGAAGCTGTGAAGGGATGAAACATACTTAGAGCAGATGGTGTCTTTGGAAACTGCCGGAACCTAACAAATCTCTACTGACCATACGTAAACTGAGATTTTTCAGAATCTTATCATTTGGTCAAATTGGGTTCCTTTTCTTGGCGTTAAAAAAAGGCGCATCCCTGGCAGCACTCGGACTCTTGTCAAATGTCAAATAAGTGCTACTTGTGAACACAGAGCTGCTTGATCTTCTCAGTAAACAGTCATGAATTTTAAAAACCGTGTAGCATAGGCATAGCATATTTCCCCTAACTACAGCAGTGATGCAATCCTCCTAACTGAAAATTTTCCTACCAAATCCAGCCTGAGGCAAGACCTGATACAAAAAATTTGAATCTGAACAGTTAAAATTTGACACACTTTCAATGAGAAGAAAACTAGGTTGTGTAATGGGAAAACTACCTACCCATCTACATAATTTACTACAAGTAACATCTGTAATACTATTTGATAACATTTTTGAAAATGGACAGTTGCATATTTTGTTTACTCAAGAAAATTAAGACATTTCAGCATCTGAAAATACATTTAAAAGATGGGAAAACAACTACTGAAATTCTGTGTGAACTGGCAAAATGCAAGGTGAGCAGGTGAGTTGATTCCTACTGGATTCCCTTAATAGAGTGTTTGAATCTGGAGTTCTTCAGCCAATTCTTCAATAGGAGTGAGACCAGAAATGTCCAGTGACCACAAAAAACAGTGGAGGAGGGTCACGTTTCCAGTAGTCTTGCATGCAGAATGTCTAAAAGAGTAAATAATAGCAACAATGTTCGTAGTTTAAAAAAAAACTCATTTTCAAAGAGATTTTGATTGTTTTCCACTTAAGATGCTATTAGGTTAATCTTAGATACCCTTTCAGGATATTAAGCAAATTATATTCTAAAGTTAAGTCAGCAAGAATGATTTCTAATACTGATTATCAGATGAAGAAAATAAACAAATGAGTTTATTTAATTAAGAAATAATATGCGTACCTAAACTACCAGTGGGGCATACTGTTTCCTAACTCTATTACCTGTTTGAGGCTTTCGTTTTACTGGCCGTTGGTTACATAACCTCTGGCAATAAAAAAATTAATAGTATTATTCCCATCTGTCTGCCTGGCTCAGCTTTGTATTAGCATGTTGGAGTTTGGCGGGGGTTTGGCCCCGGTGAAAATAATGACCTCATTGTTTATGAAGTGTACTGTAAGATCTCTCTGGAGCTCTCAAGGATGATTTAAATCATTGATCTTTCTTCTATTTCTTTTACCAAGAGTCAACACAGGGTCATAAATTTAGAAGGGGATTCAAATTGTGAAATGCAGTTTCTCAGACTACAGCTTTCATAGCGTTTCTGCTTTTGTGTCTTGACAGATGGGCTGTAAAGATCAGATTAGGGATGAATCTCTAACTTCCTTACCCTAACTTTCAGAATTACTCAGAGAAGAACCAAAGCTCCAGAGCGATTCTGGATGATAAATTCAGAGTGGAATGAGCTTCAAAGGATAATCTATCCCATTTTTCTTCACTAAGGCAAGTTCAGCTATATGTGAACCATTGTCAGAGAGATGATTGTGTAAAATTTTATCAAAAATATCGGCGATGGAGATTCCACAGTCTCGGCAAGCAATAATTCCAGTGTTTCACCACCCCAGCCATAGGAAAGTTTTTCCTCATGGTTTCTCTAAAACATCCTTGATGCACTGTAAGCCTGTTATTCTACTAGCATGGATGACTATGTGTTTCTTACTGTTTCCATTAATATGATGGAAGATAGTCCTAAACAACAAAGCCATACAGTACTAAAAAGGGTTCCCAGTTTGTTTATTTTTCAATTTATTTTCTTGAAAAGGGATCTTTCCATAGTAGATTTGAAGTTTGTAATCTTTGATCTATTAAAACTGTTTGCATTGTGTTACTGTAATAAAAATGGAAGGAAATAATGCATTTGTTTGTCAGACGGCTATATGTAGTAGGCCAAGAAGCAGTTTTGAGTTCTTGGGACTAAGTGCATGTACTGATTGGGTCCTGGTCATGTACCAGTCCTCTCTTGGCTGTGCTATGACTGTATGGTGACCAGCAGAAAGAACTCACTTAGCCTATGCAAGGTCTCAGACATTTGTGTAGCTGTTGTATCAGGAAGCTTGTGATTTTTTTTAATGTAGTGAGGTGAGAAATAGGATTTGGAATGATATAGCTCTTTTCATTTCTCACTTTTTACATCATTTATTAATACAAAATAAGGCTATTTAATCAAAGTATTATTTTTATTTCCGGTTTCAGTTTTTTACATTAAGCATTTGCTGAACTTTCAAGACAATGGGGATGGGGTTGCTTGGCTATTTGGAAAATTTTTCTTGACCTGCAAATTTCTCTTACGTCATTGAAAATTTGCATGTGTTTTATTGGCTTCTTAACTTATAAGATATGTTATTAGTGTGATTGGGTCACTCCAGGCTTCTTGGCAAATTTAATCAAGAGGAACTATGTCTGTGGTCATAGCATGAAGTGTATGTATCCCTGGTGGAGAGTCCTTTAATCTGATTTCTGACATTTCTCTAAAACAGGTTTTTATGTTTCCAGTAGACCTATTTCCTTCTCCTTAAACCTAAGAACTCCTGCTCAAATGTGTTATTCTTTCCTGGACTAAAGTATTTCACATCCAAAGGAAGAGAGAAAGATGACACTAAATTATGTATTTTCTACATTCTTTCTTTAAAATAGTCTGTGGCTTTGTACTTTAAACTGCTGAGAAAAGTGGAGTTCTGGCACGACAACAGAACGTCGGCTTTGGGGGAAAATTATGCTCTTTCTACAAACTCAAGCTTTTCTAGATTGCGCAGTTCTTCGGGGAAGAATGTCAGGAGTGATAGTAGGGCTTTTTTTCCTAATGTTATTAAAGAACAAACAAGTTGTTATAAAAAGCACTATGTAGTTGCTGTGAGGTATAATTAATCCAGTATCGACCCTTAAAGAATGGCCGGTAATACATGGTTCAGAGAAAGACGTACAAGCTTTGTAGTAGACGGAGGTGGTAAATTCTTCTTTGTTCTGATCTGGAGTTAAGAGTTGGATTTAAGTTCTGAATCATGAAGGTTAATATTTGTTCCAGAAGTGCTTTGGCATTAGCTATTAAAGCTCTGTCTGTTAGCTATACAACATGTTCAAGCTAAATTCAATTAAATTCCGGCCTGCAGCAACTTCTTTCAGGTACAAGTTCCCCTGCGTTTATGTACTTACTGTCAGTAAAGGTATTTCTTCTTATCAGTTTTGATTTTGCCACAGTGGGCAAAGTGCTTTCCAAATAACAATAAAAACCAGCTCTGAAGAGTTCACTTCCTCAGCTAATACAAGAAATGATAAACAAGAACATTGCAGACTCCTGTTAGAAGAGCAAACGTGAATCATTTTGAAAAGGTTCCAGTTACATAAAAGAAGGCAGGTGGGGAAGGAACAAGAAGGGGTCAATAATTGGACACAGAAAAAACAAAATGAGTCATTATACTGGAAAATGCAGTGTGAATATGAAGAGTGACCTGCTGTCTGAGGTGAAGCTGCAGAAGTTAAAGATCGCTTGCTTGTTCTAGAAACAAATGGTGTCCTTGAGGGGGTGATCTGGAGAACTGGGAAGAGAATTCCCAAGGCTGACCAGAATGCCCTTTTTGTTTTCTTCCATAATTTGTTATTACAGTCTTACCACTGTGGTCCATAAGAGAGAATTTGACAGCAAGAATCTAATGCTGTGCTAGGGATTTCGGAATCTGAAGACTATTATTCATTACCAGCAGATAGTGGAGTGCTGCAGATTGACAGCAATGCAATTAGAATCTAGTCTGATTTCAATGTCTTAGCAATGCCTTTTCAAAAAGTGTAACGCAGAGGTGGTTTGGAAGGAAGGCAATAGTTTGCTTGTTGTCCGTTGATGACTGAAAGAAAAAAAAACATGATGTATTGAAAGATGCTAAGCAAAATAAGTAAATTAAAAACACCAGTATAACTATATCCATTTAAGAATACATGTCGTGTTCTACTTACACCTCTGGAAGAAACCAGAAATAAGTCAAGTGAAGTATGGGAGTATCATAAATTATCCAACACCTTCTCGCAACAATAACTTTTCCTTTTTATTGACAACAACAAGTACTAAAGGTATTCGCAGTGAGGCTTTTCATGTGGAATGAGGGTTGGGTGTATTCAATAAAAGGTTGAGAAATGAGTTTAGCAGACTAGATTTCAGTTAAATAAAGTGATGATGAATGGTTTTTGACTAGCTTTTATACTTCAGATTATGTGGATTCCAGTCCCATGCAAGTCAGAGGGACTTCATATGCCAAAGGGATCCACAACTACAAACCTTCGGAAAGGCTAAGGCCAAACAGCAGTGTTGCAATATTTAGTTTCGTATTTCCTGAGCTTTCTTAACACATCTGATCTCTCAGCTGATGCTGCTTTGAGTAGGAGGTTGGACTACAGATCTCCTGGGGTGCCTTCCAGCCTGAATGCTTCTGTGACCTAAGAAACACCTCAGTGAGCCTAAAATGTTCAAGAACTGTTCTTTTCATATATTCTAACTCCCCTCAGAAGGAAAGGTAATCTTGTATTACTTTGAGATTTAATTTTACAGTAAGATTGCAAATGGTTACTAAGTAGTTACTATTTACTGAGAAAAAACTTCTTCACTGTGAGGGTGACAGAGCATTGGAACAGGTTGCCCAGAGAGGTGGTGGAGTCTCCTTCGCTGGAGATATTCAAAACCCGTCCGGATGTGATCCTGGGCAATATGCTCTAGGTGACCCTGCTTGAGCAGGGAGGTTGGACTAGATGATCTCCAGAGGTCCCTTCCAACCTAAACGATTCTGTGATTCTGTGATTCTGTGATTTATTCTTTTAACTGATTGTGAATATACGAAATAATGCAGATGATAGTGTTATGGATAATAGCTAAGACCAACTTGGCAATATGCTTCTTCCAACTTTCTTTAACGTAGCTATAATGCTATTACTCATTCAATTAATATGCTTTTTACACAATCTATTTATGTCATGACATCTTTTCATTAATACTTCTTTTTATAAGGTGTTGATAAATAAAGTATGAGTACTTAATTTCCATGAACAGCTCTCCACGACGATATAACCCTGCGAAAACTGAAAATACAGATAGCCAGACACTGTGCTGGCTTTTAATTGAGTTTACTTGAATACTGGCTATTTCTGTAAAATTTATATCAAGTACTACTTCTATTGAAAAACACTTGCCACTTAAATATAACACTTTAAAGAGTGTTCAGAATTATTTATTGTAATGCATTTAAACTCAAAATCCAATACAATTGTCAGGAAAGTTGATTTTCTTCTCTTTAACTACTTAATGGTTGCTAAGGCAAAGTCCCACAACTCTGGAATGTCTAGGAAAGCCATGATCCCTGGCAACCTACAAATGCGATTTCATCTTTTCTGCATTAGCTTACATTATTTCACTTTATGTTTCATCGGAATACTAGCTCCGATTGTCTTATTCACAGAGTATCTTGAAAGTTCATTTCCTGGCACAGCTTTGTAGGAAGGCTGAGGATACTTAATGCAGAAAAATTTCAATCTAGGTGGTAAAGGTGCTTGTGCAGAATGGTGAAAAACTGTAGCTTGAAATTCCCTTAGGGTGAAGAGGAATACACATCTGACTTACACTTTTCCGGGAAGTTTGTTACAGCCAGCAGGCTATTGTATAAAAGAAGATGTTCGATAGCTCATTTAAATATGTATATGTATATGTATATGTATGTATGTATATGTGTATATATATATTTATGTGTGTATGATATATTTAAATAAATAGATATGATGTATTTTCTAGATATAATTTCTGTATATATTTTCTGTATGTAATTTATATGTTTTGAATATATATAATTTATATATTCGAAGTAGACTGAGTTCAGCTCAGCTCCTGGAAAGAAGGGAAAGACCTTTCAGGGGTTCACAGCTGTAGATATTAAATGGACAGAAGTGCTACTCCCGTGAACTGAGGATTTAACACTTGTCTGCATCACCGTCTTAGCTTTACAGAGCCATTTTGAATTAGCTTACTTCTGGTTCAGGGTATTGGGTGTCTGAGATCTTATTCTGAGCTAACTTTCTCCCACTATACCAAGTCCTACAGCAAAATGTCTAAGGTAGGCTTCCCTCTTTAGAGATTAGATATCTATAAATTAGATACTGCAGCATCTGACTTAGAAGGCTCTTTATCCTTTGCAGTATCTTGAAGAATTTGGAAGATCCAATCCAATCCTCAGAGATATGGGACAGGAGGGGCGTGGGAACTGCATTAAATAGGACTGTGTCCACTTCCTTTGTAATACTGCACTAGGTGGAGTGCTGCACTGGAATATATCGAATATCCTCATCTGTTTCCTTAACTGCTATCTATTGAATTGTTTGAGACTGAACTGATATAAAATGGAATATGGTCTTCTCCTGTTTTGTACGCTCTTTTATACGTGTTCAAAGGCTGAAGGAAGCAGTAGGTTGCCCTGGAGTGAGAACCAATCAGGGTCTGCAACAGAGTCTTGCAAAGAAAGGAACCGTTCTGTTCATATGACTCTAAATTTCTCACATATCCCGCTGGGCAAGGGTTGAGGAACTAACCTGAGCCATCCTGAAAGAAGTGTTTCTTTGTTAGAAGAGGTAGAATAAAAATACGAGAAGAGAGAAAAACAGGAAACTGTTTACAAAGTTAGGAAACTTAACTTTCAACCTGCTGTACCATTTTGGAAGAGAGACTTCCCCGGCTCACGTGAGAGCCCTCTGGAAGGAACTTGCCACAGAAAAATATACCATTTTGCAGATACTGTGGCATTACCATACGTACTAAGGCATCACATTTTTTTGCCCAGTATATTTTACAGCATTGCTTGCCAGCTGAAAGATGTTACGGTAAAATACAGTCATGCCATTGTTCACCTGCTCCTCAGGAAGCCCCAAGGCAAAGCAGAGTTTTTCAGCAGATTGTCGTTTGTTTCATTATTTTGCTTCGCAGTAAGGAAAGAGATCTGGCTGAATTAAACGCTTTTGGCTGACGGACTGACTGACTAGCCTTCTGTTGTTACTAGCAGGGTAACAGACTTCTTGATGGGAAATGATGTGGCTTTTTCCCCGGCAATATGTATAATATTGAATGAAGAATTAATATGTATGTTGCAATGTTGATCTCTTTTATGGTTCCAGAACTGTGCTTACAAGTAAGAACCTTCTCATTACTGGAAAGGCTTGTAGCCCTGCTTATTGTTGACATTGCATGACATTTCTCTTTGGAAGTCTCTGCTTTCAGATGCTTATAATTTAGCCAAACTTTCCCCTGTGTTGAAGTTTCCTTGTACTGGGTGACTGCTCAGGTTGATTATTTTTTCTTTTAAATTTCAGGTAAAATATTGCAGCCCTTTTAGTCATCTAGACTATGGAAAAAAGCTTTGTGGGTATTTTTTCTTTTAGTCCAAGATTAAAAAAATATATATTTTTCGTTAGAACGTTCTAGCTTCTCTCTGCTTGGGAATCGGGATGTAAGATTAGGCAGGACAGCTGCTTTGGATATCTTTCAGCCAGCACTACTGTTGAGCTAAAGCTACCAGTAGAGACTCAGGAAGCTATTGTACTACATAACATTCTGTTTTTCTTATTTGTTGTAATATCAGCTTTGAGACATATTAAACTGGATAACCCAAATGAGCGGATAATTTTTTGTTTCATCTTTATGCCTCAGCTCCCTGTCTATAAAATAGGGATAACTGGACTGTGTCGTCTCTTAAGGGTTTTGTGAAAATCCATCTATTCCTGGCTGAGTTGATTTGACTGGGACGTGATTTCTTCATTACACACTTCCTGACATTTCCAAAAACAGAATCAAGAGTCTTCAAAGGTTTCATAGGTGTGGGAAGAAAGAGGTGAAAGAAGAAAACCCACCTGAGAAGAAAGTTGATTGGTCATAATCTTCATCCAAGGGGAAGATTCAAAGTCTGCACCACGTCTGGCTTGGTCTGTCTTCCACATTGTGTAAGGAAAACCTTGAATCTGAATCTTTTTTAAAATCAAGTGACTGTTCAGACCACTGGCATATTGGCTGGTCCTGCCTGGATTTCTCGGAAACTGAATGATTCCTGCAGAAAGTCCAAGTAACTTCTTTTTTTCTGACAAAACCTTTGAAAAATTCCCATCTCTCCTCTGTGAACAGTGCCTGAAAAAAGTCAGTAGTGAAACTAATAGTTCTGTGTTCAGAGCAGGACTTAAAAAGAGTGACATAAATAAATGATCCATGGGGTCAAACAAGGTAGAGAAAGCAAAATAAGTAATAGCTACTTGTTAAGTAAGTACCATCCATGCTGTTTACTAAATGTGGCAGAAAGGCCTCTGGGAATAAGAGGCAGAAGGAGGGGGAGAGAGGGGAGGGAGGGGGGAGAGGAGAGGGAGGAGAATGTGTTGATATCATTACAATCTCTAACTTAATGCACAGGCACAAAGGGGCAAACATTAATCCTGGTATTTCTTCCGCTTTGAGTAATTGATTTGACACGTTAATAATGTGTTTTCAGTGTATGGTTTTGTGTGAAGTTTGTGTAGACAAACCTAGAACATCACAGCAACTTTCTAAGTGCATGCAAGGACAGCAGCAATATCCCATAGACCTCATCTCTTAATGAGGCCTGGAGCAGTGCAGTGTTTGAGGAAAGGATGGGGAAAAACATGTGTTAGCAGGAGCAGAAAAGTGGGATGTTCAGCTTTAGGTGATAGACTTTCTGTTAAGGATAACTCAAAGTTGTTTACTCCCTAAATTGTTTGTTTAAATGTTAAATTTCTTTCAGCTGTGGATTAAAATAAAAAATGTTGTGAAAGCATTGAAGAGGAGGAGCTTCAACGGCTAGCAATGACTGGTCACGTACAGATGCGTTTCTAATGAACTGGCTTGAGGCAGTCACAGGGTAAATTGCAGGGGTTCAAGCAGGGAGAAACACCATTGATCTGAGCTGCTGTTAAACTTCCTCTGAAGGATTACTTCACAGAAAGCAAGCCTGCTCTCCAGAGGACACTGTTGCTTAGTCAAAGCTCCCTTCTTCTCCATACTCTTCAATACCAAACCTCTCAAACAGGAGCTTTGAACTGTCTACCTCCTTGGAACAGGCCTTTTCCATGGCCCATTTAGTTATCTTTGAAAAGTTACGTGTCCTTAATGAAGTCAGCTGCACATCCTGCTCCAGAGCTGGCTGGCTGTGCAAACCTGTAACATGTATCAGAGGATTTTCTTTTATTCCTAAAGAGAAAGTGACCCTACATTTTAGAGATGGCACTGCTGAAAGGCACAGTGCTATCTGAGTAAGTTGGTCTAGAACATCATAGAAATTGTCACAAGGCCAAATGGCACTGCCATTTTCATCATATATATGGTGAAATGTATAGCTGTGTACGTGTTTGTGTACGTATGTATATATGTATATACACACGCACACTTTTTTTTTACTAAGCCAAATTCATCCTGTTACTGGAAGCCAGAAAGCAAAATTCCGGTCTGATTCCCTTCTCTTTTTACTTTCCACACTTTCTTCCTTTTCACTCCTTCAAACCTCTGATCTTTCCTTTCTCTTCTGACTTCTGCTATAATTAATCTTTCTTACCTGCAGTGTCCAAATGTGTGCTAGGCATGTAACCAAGTGCTTGTCATATGGGACAACTGCAGCTTGGAAAGCTGAACACAGACTTCGTTCTATGAGATTTTGGTAATGTCTAGAAAGTGCGGTGGAGACTAATGTAGAAATTCCCAAAGCAAATTATAGCACAATACAGCTTCCTGCTCTGGAATAAGCTTTATCAGCTTATCTGTGCTCCACTGCATGTTGTAGAATAGCTGTTAATCAAGGGAGAAAATTAAAAAAGCGTCGTTGAAGTTGCAATATTATAATTACCAGTCTATCACCCCGAACACTGAAATGTGTTTATTTTAACAAAAGTTTGCTTAAAATAAAAATAACTGGGGAGAAAGCATTTTGATACCGTCAGACATTTAGTTTTGATCTTTTCAAAATGGAATAGTTTTCTATTTTCACATTACTTTTCCTTGCCATGTATTCATTTCACATGATTCCAGTTAGTCAAAACCAGAACGAAACATGTCATTTCTGATTAAACAAAATATTTCGATTTACCCAAAATATTGTTCTCTGATTGTTATTTTGCACACTATATATTTTATGCATGGATTTATT
Source organism: Struthio camelus (assembly GCF_040807025.1). Classification (NCBI taxonomy): domain Eukaryota; kingdom Metazoa; phylum Chordata; class Aves; order Struthioniformes; family Struthionidae; genus Struthio; species Struthio camelus. The sequence goes on from NC_090943.1 coordinate 150,841,389, forward strand.
TATGACTTTCATTCTATTTTAGAACACAAAGTGTTTTCTCAGTCTAGCCTGCAAAATGAAAAACCCTGCATTAGCATTTTCTGTGTTAAAATACCACAAAAAGAAGAGGTACCTGGGGAACATAGGAGTGCTGAGGAGGCTGTGAGGGCAAAGCTTGTTGCTTTGTCTGCGAGTGCTCAAGGCTGAGGAAAGGCTAGGGCAGCAGGTAATAGCAGGAGGTTGTTAGACTCACACTTTAGGCATGAAATTCACTTTTCTGGTCCCAAAAAGAGCACAATACTGTGCTCTATCCCATCCTAAGGGCTCTTCAGGCACACTGTGCAGTAGAAGCGAGTTTCAGAAGTGCGCTGCTGTAACTTGTGGGATGCGCTTTTGAGCGTGATGCACCTGAGGCATGTCTGTAGGGAGCTCTGCGTACAGGCGCCGTTGCAGGTCATTCTGCAGCAGCGCACATCCAGTGCAGAGGTGTCAAATCTCATGTGTAGAGTGCAAGACTCCTACATCTGAATCCTATGTTATCCTCCCACTTGCTCCCCTACGCCTTCCTCCCGTCTTACTATAGTTAATGCACACGGGCTGCCCAACTTCACAGTCTCTGCCCTTGCCTGTGGCCTGACATGCAAGGCCAGCTGTGTGAGGCACATAAAGGTCCCAGAGCAACAAAGAAGCTGAAATGGAGTCCTGAGGCAGCAGGGAGAATGAGCGGAGATCAGCCATGTCATCACGAGGCTATGCTGGGGAATTAAAATGGGCATACAGAACTGCCCTCTCTGGTCTCAGTTTTGATCCAAGGGCCCTCCTGTGTTTCTGTTTCTATCCAAGAGAAAACTTGTACATTTTTCACTTCAATATATATATAGTTTTCAGTGCTGTGGCCCTGCTCCCTAGTGTTGTTTTCCACCATCCTTCTGCCACTACCTTTATCTATAGTATTTTTGAGGCTACACAAACTCATTGACTCAACTCCTAACTTATTATAGGTTTTGCTATATTTGGTTTAGAAAAGCCTGGGTGTAGAGCTCAGCGGGAACTTTCACATACTAATAGAGAAAGTTTGCCTCTGTGTTTGAAAGCAATCGAGCACCCTCCCCTCTCTCTTCTCTTTCCTCTTGTCTAGTCTTAGAGCTGGCAGAGTCTCTCTGCCTAGTTGAAAATGTAAAAGAGTGTTTGGGCACTCTTTTGGGCACCCTCTGAACTCAGGGAGATCTTTTTTCCTATCAGTCTGAAGTCTTACTAATATAAATACCTAGCTGTTACACAACACTTTTCATTCATCGCCCTCCATGCGCTTTACAAAAAGAAGGGTATCATCCCCTCCCCACTTCCCTCCCCTTTGCTTATGAGGGAACTGGGAGACATGGGGTCAGCTGATATGCTCTAGGTGACCTGAAAAGCCTTTTGCAGCTTTAGGGATAGAAGTCAGGTCTCTGTTATTTCCATTCCAGACCAGTGCTACCCCCTGTCAGATGTGGCAGTATGGGGTAATGTTGGGGCTACCTGCATAAGAGGAAGAGGAAAGCCTCTTGAGAGGGTAGAGTGGAGAAAGAGATAGGGGCTACTGGCCTGATGCCAAATATGGCACCTTTACTGTATGGATAAAGACAAACTTTAAAATATTTTAAGGACACATCTAGTTAACCTCCAGCATGCCTGAGAAATTGCTTATTATTAGTTTTAAGCCTTTGCAACGTAGTAGCAATGCTAGGAGAGAGCATTGGCACCCAGACATCCCGATTCCCAGCTCTTCTGAAGCTCCTTCATCTAGGCACAGCTGCAGTCTGACTTTCTGTGGGGCTTCATCAAACCAGAACTTCGCGTTTCGAGGGGCAAGTGTGGGAGAAAGAAAATCCAAAGATGAATGTGGATGTATTAGAAGACAGTAACTCCAGAGAAGGTAAAATCTTCTACAAACGTCCAAAGAGGTCATACTTACTTCTCACTTACACACCCATAGGCTTTAGGATTATGTTTCTAGAATCACCTCTATTTATGGTTTGGTTTATATCACTGATATCGACCACTTTGTAATTAAGGGAGTGATGAGTCCTAGTCTTGTTTTGCTGACAAATTTGCCTTGGGAAATCTAACTCCTGCTCTTGATTGTCCCCAGTCACTCACCCTTTATTTTCAGATTAGATATCAATCAGTTCCAAAAATCCCCTAAGATCGCTCACTGAAAGTTTCCCTCAAAAGATAGCCAGTTAGGCCTGAGAGGTGTGCTGTCTCCAGGGAGTTCTGAGCATAGCCTCTGAAAACAGAGCTGCCCTACTCGGAGTAGCTCTGTCAAGTATGCTGTATTCTGTAATCATTTACATAGAACATCTTTCACATAAACTATCCCAGGACACTTTGCAGAATTAAGTAGTACAATTACAGACTAGGAAGCTCTGTTGTCAGACGGTCTTGTGAACCAGTTATTGATGTCATTGGTATAAAGTTTGCACTCTAAAACATTTAGACAAGTTTCAGAGTCTAAAGATAATCAATATATAAGCAAGTTAAAACACAAATAGGGTAGATGTTCAGTGTTTGCTTAAAAGATAGAAAGTTGGATGTCCCCTAACCTAGTTTTACATAATAAAGACAGCGTTTGTTGCCAGCAACTCCTAGCAGTTTGTATTCCAGATCCTCACTAATTTCTCTATGTCTTATTCTTTAGATTCAGTGTAATTCTCTTTTCCACCTGCCAGTATATCACTGTATACTACTGCTTAAAAATTGTTCTTCTTTTGGTTATCTCTTCACCTTCACTTCCTCCCTTTTCCTCTCTCAAGTTCTAATTTCTTCTTACTGTCTGCAAATTTCTATGATGTTCACAGTTCTCAGTTCTTATTCTTGTCCTACTTCTCTACTCAATCCTCTTTATTAAGTGACTTTTTTAACAGCTTTCTTTTGTTTTACCACTGTGATGTTTCCTGTAATACTCTTTAGGAACACTTCAATCACTTCCTAAGTAGGGCCAATTGCCTTCAAAAACACTTTTACTATGAGGCATCCTCAATATCTAGCATTATGGAAAATGTCTTCCTAATGAGGAAAAGTCCGTAGATTGTAAAATAGTCTTCAAGCCAGGACTGTGAAGAGAATTCATACTGTCTGATTTTAGCTATCTAACTTGGGCAGTGGAATTAAGATCCGAGTGCTTCTCTACAGCAAGTGAAACTTCCAGGAGGTGCTTCTGAGTGCTCAGCCATTCCATAGGGAAATGTTATGATTTCAAAAACTTAAAGCTACATTTTAATACTACCTTATAGTTCCTAGGACTCTCACAAAGGAGAATATGTTTACAGTCTATAGGCCTTGGATTAATCCTCCTTTTTCTTGAATTTCTTATTAGTGTGATGGCGATTTGGAGAAGCGCTACAAAAACAAATTCATGAATGTTAGTGAAATGCTCAGGTTCTAAAATGAAAGGAGTCGTAAAGTGTCTAGAGTGATAGCTATTGAGTGGTTTAGAGCTTGAAATCAGTGACTGTTCTGTCTGCTGTAATATGATCTTTTAATCAGTACTCTTGAAGGACTGGGATGTAGTAATGATGTGGAGAATTTAAAGGATCCTCTTAATGTATTGAATATTCAAAATCAGGCAGGAAAGTAAGTAGATTTCATTCAAATCTGTTCTCTGGCATATTTGTTGTAATTAGATGTAACAAGAAGCTCATAGTTAAGGTGTGACTGTTTTTCCAGTGTGACGGCGTTAAAATGACCAGTATACGAGCCACTACCATTGCCTTAGCATTTAAAGAAAAGAAGCAGTGTCAAGTACAAATTAGACCAACTAAACTTCATACAGCTCTGCACAAAATCATTATTAAAGTGATAGGTAGATTATCATTAGGTAGATTAAATTTTGAAAAAACAAGACAGCAACCTCCCAAGACTAAGGAACAGTATTTTGATGGAATTTTCAGCTTTTCAGCCTGTCTTTGAAATAGAACTGATTCTCACTCCTTAGTTTTCTTTTTTTTTTTTTTTCCTGGAAGGACATTGAATTATTTCTCCAATTAAAGACCCATTCAGTGAGCACAGAACCTTCATTGATGAATGCATACTATAGGCCTGTGAAGAAAAAAATGTTCTTGGAAGGATTCTTGGTTAAGGATTTAACCACCTAGCAGGTGGTTATTTGCCTCACCTGTGTTGGAACCCTGTCGATGGATGCCCGTATCCTGGCTTAATATGACTTTTATGGAGAAACCATAACATTCTACTGAAGACTATAATGTTCAGCTGAAGAGTATGTTTTTCAGGGATTACGTAGAATTCATGGAAATGTCAATGGATTTTCAAGGGACTTAAAGATATCTGACAATTCTTCAAGAAAACACTACTGAAGGCACAAGAACAAAGTGTCCCACTGCAGGATAAAAATGCAGTAAGAGATCAGGTTAGTTAAATCATGAACTCTTCACTGACATCAAGTCCAAGAAGAGACAATGTGGAAAATAGATCAGACCACTAAATAAGGATATAAAAAAATCAACCTGAGCAAGTAGGAAGACAATCAGAAAGATAAAAGTAAATAAAATGCAGTTATGAGGAAACATCAGTAATGACAAAAAATCCTCAGTGCCTTCAATATTAGGAGCAAGAGGAAGACCAAAGAACGTGCTTTTATCAGGAAAAGCAACTGAGAAATGACAAAAAGAAAGCGCAAGTGTTTTATGTGTTTTTTGAAAATGTCTTCACTGAAAAGGTCAACTGTGAGCTAACACAACTGTGGCCAGCAACAAAAGGGCAAGGTCTCAGATATGGAAATATGGAAAGAACAAATATGGCACTGTATTTTTGGAAAGCTATGCACCCATTGAAGATGCCCAGAGGATAGCCACAGGAATGATCAGAGGTCTGGAAAACATGGTCTATATGGAAAGAATGGAAGATTTGGGTTTATAAAAGACTGAGGGATATCTTGATAACAATATGTTTCAAAAAGGAATGAATAACTTGATGTCCATGTTCATGGTAGGTAAAAGGGCAAAAAATATTCAAGTTAGATATTAAGATGGACTTTCTAAGGGTTGACTGGGAAGGTTAGAATCAGTTTCCAGATTCTCAGAATTAGTTCTAGGAATCTTTGCAATAAGCTGGGCAAACATCTCTGAGATGACTTAAATAGCCTGCTGAGGGGAGTGGACAAGGACTACACAATCTTTTGAGATGCCACATAGTTTTCTGTGCTTCTGGGAAACTACTCTCCAACTAAGCCTTTCTTTTCAAATGGCTCCAGTAGAATAACATACTCCACAATATATTTTTCAGGAATTAGCAGATGTTCAACATTTCCCAGCAGATGGCTGTGCTCGTTTTGTTTCTGTGGAGTACTGCCTATTTCCAGGGATATAAGAAAGAATTTTTCAATGAATATAAACCAAATTGATCAATTCTGCATACATTCACTCTGTCATCACCTATAATTTCAATGCTAGGATGAAATTTTTGCAAACTTTGGTCGGATATTGGTGGGGTAGAAGGAAATCTGTTATAGTGAAGTTCTTACGATGATTATGGAGTGATCAATTTTTCTTTTAGGGAGTTCTTTTTATTCGTGTGGTAGACCAACAGTATGCTTCAGTGTCTGCTGTTGCAGAAACCTACAGACCAAACAGATCATCTTGTTTGTTTACAATTAGTACATACAGTTCTTTGAAGAGCAGCTGTTTGTGCATTTGATTTCCTTGTACTTTTAGTTGCTGAGAGAGCAAAGATGCATTATCAGTTTGAGCTAATGAAAAGTGGTGATCCTAAAGCTTTGAAAGGATTTAAAGGACTAATCCCACATTTCAGAACAAGAATGGTTCCAGGCTAAAGTAATAACAGGCAATGAGACTAATGCTAGCCCTACAGGGCATGTAACAGGTAAATGAGCTCAGGACTGGGCCTGAGAAATTAAGAAGTAAACTGTCGTAACATAGAATCTGAAAAAATTATCTAGGGCAGAAAAAAAAATATTTCTTTCTGAAGAAACAAAACCTCTTCAATATCCCACTAGCTTGACTTGAAGATGCACATTTCTTGCCCTTTAAGGCCATTTCCTTTTTTAAGCCTTATTGCTTGGTGTTACCATGGCACCGATCATGAACTGAAAATGCTGTGTAATATAGTTTATTTCCAGTCATAATCGTGCTGAGATTCTAGCAGTCAGTTTTGAGCTATTAAAGTAGATAATGTCTAAGGTGGACATGACAAAAGCCTCTAACCCTAGCGATGGTAAAAATTGCTGGCATTTTTGAAGTGCTTGTTCTTAACTTACAAACTGCATCAGTATACACAGTGTCATTACAGACATAGCATAACATGGAGTAAATCAGTCAGTTCATAAATGACATCTTTTCATGGAATTAAATTTGTTGCTCATGAAGTCAAAGACCAAAGAACCAACCCCCATCCTCAAAATACACCCCTAAATCCTGAAAAAATAACTCTTCTGCTCTTTGTTTTCCCAAACCCGTCTTTCTTTGAGTGGGAGTCATCCGTTTTGTCTGTTGGATGGCGTATCTTCTGCTTTCCCAAATACTGAATCTAGCCTTCGCTCACGCTCATTGCACTTTGCCCAGGGAATGATACTAGGACAAAAGGAAACGTAGAAATAACTGGCACCAACACCCTGGCAGTCAATTTAAGTGTTCTAGGAGGCAGACTTTGTTTTTAATTGCAATTTTGTCACATTGCACAGGTCTCACTCATACCACTTTTACATTAACTCCAGTATGTTATTTGCAGTGGTGTAGGTGGGATCATGTTCAATTACAAACTGGGAAGACATTATTATTTGGTGCTGACATAGGACTTACAAGCACCAGCAGACTTTTCTTGTTGGTCCTTGGTTTGGTAATGATGTCAACTCTATGCAAAAGGCTTTGCAGCAGATCACCTTGTGCTCTTCCCCTAAGATTAGCACAGTCAGGCTGAAATAAGTCTGCCCCTCTTTATTTCTTGGGGTCACTGTGTTCTATCACAGCTTTAGGTCAGTAGAGGCGAAAAAGTCTCCATTTGACACTTCTGCTCAGAGAGCTGTTGTGCAGCTTGATGATATAATGTTTGTAAAAAACTTGAAAACTACAAACTGAGAACTAGATTAATTTTCACTTTTTCTCATGATTTTATTGTCCATATTTTCAGTGCTCACATTTGTGTCTGGTGGAGTTTTTATGGTGAATGAAGAGATTTTGTTCTCCAGCATGCATCACGGCAAACAGAACAGCTAATCCACAAAATTAACTTGTCCTAACCTAAACATAAACTGTATCCTCACTAAAGGACCTGTGAGTAAATCTGCCTGTGAGGAACTGATTGAAACAGAGCCAGATTCACACTGCATAAATAAGATGAACTCTAAATTTCCAAGTCCCAATGAGCTAAACTTCAATACCACTTAGCCTACTGCTTTCTTAAAACAAAAGGGAGCTATGGTCGATCTGGAATGCTGATAGGTAGCAAGGAGGTAAGGTGCAGGATAGGTTCCATGAAAACTAGGAATGTTAATGCTCCCTGTTGCTCTCTGATGTCCCCTTAGTCTGTGCCCTTAATTTGGAGTAGGTTGTATGGATTCTAGTCCCTTCTTTTATTTCTATTTTTCCTGTACAGTCTGAATGCCCTGCTGACAGAAACCTATTTTGAAACCCTAAGTGAATCCCCTAAGCTCCTGAGTTCAGGCTCAGTGTGGCATTTCCTGCTGCTATTGTAGGCATCACTCAGCAGCTAGACTATTTGGGTTGTTCTTCAGGGGTGCTGTCTCTCTCCTTGAGATGTGTAGAGTGGTTGTGCACTTCAACCGAGTGGTCTAGATCCTTGTTCTGATGCTAAGGAAAGAGATTTTGGGCACTGCAACACCTAATTTAAGCACTTAACCTGGGTGTCTGGATTTTGTCCTGAATGCTCAGCAAAATGTGAGTGCAACATGACAGCTTCAGCAGTTCAGACGATTACTGCCCAAGCAAGCCTAACTGAGGAATGACTTGATCTCTTTTGTACCTTAGACAGCTGGTTTTGTGGTGAATTCAGAAGCGATCTGACTGGTCACATAGCTTGACTTTTAGGAGAGTCATCAGTGCATCCGTGCTGCATGCTTTTGCCTTAGCTCAGGGCTCTCCTGACATTCAAATATACTCTCCCAAAATACTTGAAAACTGTTTTTAAATTGTTATTAGGATGACCTTTTTTATTTCTTATTCAGTTCCTTGTTTCTGTTAAGGGGATAGTTTATGATGATATTTTAGTGTATCCTATTTTATTTGTTACTGTAAAATGCTGTGTAGTGTCTTGACTGCCTTTGAAGAAGGATCATGAGAATTGAAAGCACTGCATCTAATTCCTCTGACATTGACCACCTATCCATCTATCCATCCATCCATCCAGATCATGGCTTGCCATGACTCACCTGCTTTAGGCTGGAGCACGTGATCTGAAAGATGTCCCTGATGTTACTATGCTGGCATTAGGAAGCAGGACCAAGAAGCCCTGCCTTAGCCCAGTTGTTGCTTCCATAACCAACACCGTGCATGCACAATACTAGGTCGATGTCTGGTTCCTGCAGCAGGGCAACTTTATGACCTCCATGCTTTAAGGGCAGCCAGAATTCAGACTATTTCTAAACCACGTCCTCCTCTCGCAACCAGCATATCTATGCAACACTGGCTGTGTTACATTACCCCAAGGATGGGGATGTATACTGATGCATGTATCTAATGTATACTAGTGTAAGCATCTGAAAGTTGGATGTCTAACTCTGAGCTAGTTACTCTAGGTTCTCTTTACAGTTTTTGAAGAGAGAAAGGAGCTTCTGCAATCTAAGAAAGGTGTGACCTTCTGTGGGTTGCTTGAATTTGCTCACCCAGCAGTAGGTGTTTTATTCTGCTGTAGTTCTCTGTCAGATTTGATAAGCTGAAATGTCTCTTCAAAATGCTGTGGCCAGAACAATGCAGGTCGCAGGAATGAAAGGACAGATGTGTTAGGGAATAGGACCCCATAGGTGGAGTCTGATTGGGTTAGCTCCCTGCATTTTGGACAGGGACTGTTTTGTGTCTGGGCCCATATCAAGGAGTAACTCAGACTTTCTGGCATGTCCTCAAGTTTACCCAAAGCTTATATCTGTACACTAGCTTTTGTTCAAAGACTGTGAAGGTGCTAGACATGTTTAGGCTGAAATCTCAGTCCTGTGCTCAGAACACAATGATGATGTCCTCTGAGTATTTTTGCTTACCACTAGCTGCAGTTCTCCTGGGGAGACAGTTGTCCAGATCCCTTTGCACACCTGAAGAGGCCTTATTTAAGATCGTCTTTAAGAATTCTCGAACAACTACTGGAAATCCAAGTTTATTCATTTAACTTGTCCATCCTCCGTTCTAAAACTCCAGTGCCACTCAATGCCATAGCTAAATCCTGTGTCTTAATGATCCTTAATTCCCTTTGTACTCTTTTTTTGGCTGTGATCACACCAGATTTTTCCAAATTAGTTTAAAAAAGCTACTATCTCTGCAGATGAAGGCATCTTTGGTCTTCAGTTTCCTAAAAGCTCTCAAAATCTGTTTTCTGGTGTTTCCTTCAACACTCGTACTCTATTTGTATGTCTCTTTCTGTCCGTGAATGCATTTGCAAAACATGTTTTGTAACTTTTCTACTCCTAGAAAGCGTCATTGACACAAAATTGACCATCTATAAATCCAATGAAGAGAAAATGGACAATCCTTATAAATGATTGATGCATTCCTGACTTGCTGGTAAGAGCTGTGCAGAAAGCCTACTAGTAGATTCAGCAGTATTTTTGCCATGATACCTGCCTATCTAACTCCTGTGATCTGCTGTGCATGTATCAGAATTGAAATTAATCTAATGTTTTGCTTCAGATGACATTGGACCAACTGCTATCTTAGTTTACACTTGCAAAAGTCTAAAGCAACTTTAGCAAACAAAGAGTACACTTTTATTTTAGCTAATATTAAAATTCTTGTCTTCCATGGGAAACAAAGTGTATGCATCCAAGCAACCTTTTATAATAGCATTACAGGAAAAACTTTAATTCTACACACTTGAATACTTAGTTGTACTAAAGGATCATAAAAGTAATTTGAGGTTCCTGCCTTTCCAGTTTCCTCACAGTAGTTCATTTTAAGTCTGGGTCTAGGTTTTCTGTTGAAATAAAAGATAATTACTCTGATTTTTTTTCGGCTATTTTTTCTTACAATTTTAAAGTTAATTGCTTAATGACAGGGTTCAAAGGCAAGTGAGTAAAACAACTTTCCAAAGAAAACATTCAACAGTTTTGTTTTCTGTGTTCTTCTCTGACTAAAACTATTAAGAGATTCTGATGGATATATAAAGAGAATGGAGTGGAGCTGGAATGGAGTGGAGAATGGAATGGGTGTGGAGCTGAAAGCTATTTTAATACATAACGTTTTCATTCATGAAGATCAAACATAATTATGGAATAAAACTTCATTTCTTTTCAAGAAAAGTTCACAAACAGACTGCAAGTAATAACGTATCACTAGTGCCAATATAGACTACTCACCGTCTTCCTTCTCTGGAATAAAAGTGATATTTTACACCCATGATGCTATGATATTCTTTCTCCACACATAAGCCATAACAACAGAATCACAGAATCATAGAATACTTCAGGTCAGACAGGACCTCTGGAGGTCACTTCGTCCAACCTCCTGCTCAAAGCAGCAACTGCATCAGGGTTCTCAGGGACTTTTCCAGCAGAGCTTTGAGTATTTCCAGTGTTGGAAGTTTCACAGCCACTCTGCACAACCCATTCCAGTGTTTAACTACTCTCATATAGAAAAACTTTTTCTTATTTCTAACTGCAATTTTTCTTGTCACAACTTATGACTGTTGCCATTGTCCTTTTGCTGCTTGTCCCTGAGAATTATCAGGCTCCATTTTCTTTATATCCTTCCTGGAAGTTGTTTTCATAGGTCAGCTAGTCTACGTCTTTTTTCTGAGGGAGGACCAAGAATACTGACACTCCTCCTGACAAAGATTTACTGAGACAGTCTTTAAAATTCCCAGTAACAGGGATTCCACAGCTTTTGTAGCTTATTAATGTTTGTTCATCTTTGTGGTTAGGAACGCCTCACTTAATTTCTAACCAGCATCTTGTCCTATAGAAAATTAATTATTATTTTTTCCCACCCTGGAAATGAAAAACCATATCTCACCACCCCTTTAACTATGTTTTCTATATTGGAATTTTTATCATGTTTTCCCCTCACTTTCTGTTTTATTCCAAAAATAAACTGAACTGATGGATAGATCACATCTTCTAAAGCCTCTCAGCATTCCTGCTATTCTTCTTGGTATGACTGCATCTCTCTGAAAGTTTAGGGCCTCGAGCTATGTGGAGACAAAAAGATTAATTGCTTCATAAGTTCTGCAAATGACACTCCTGTTCATAGTGGACAGCATTTGCTTTGTTTGTAACAACATTGCATTGCAGTCCAGTCATACAGTTTGTAGTCCACAAATGACTCTGATGCCTTTCCTCCAAGGTGCTGTTTAACTGGTCTGCCTTTTTTTGTATTTGTGCATTTCCCTTTTCTTTTTCTGAGTTATTTTTTGCTGCCTCCCTGAATTCTGTGTGGTTGTTTTCAAAAACTTTTTCCTTCCAGTGTCAGGTAATTATCTTGAATTCTAATCCTGTCCTCAGTGGTGTTTACAGTCTGCCTTGAGCATTGATATCTACACGGTTTGTAATAGCTTCTGTTCCATCAACTTATTCATTAATCCAAATGCTGATTGCCACTCAGGAACTCAGGAAAGTGCCCTACTAGATCTCACTTGAAATGCCATGCCAATGTGGCATGATCTAGTAATATTTGCTGTGGCTCAATTTGCTGCAAAGCCACATTTTGATAAGTTAATCTAGATCACTTTTCTCTAATTTCAGTGGAATAATATTAAAGATAGTGGGCAATTCTTAGGGGGAACAGAGATGCTGAGGTCCAAATCCTCAGTCCAGACAACTCCCTCTCCACTACTGCCTGAGCTCTGACTCCAAGGCTCCCACCTCAGTATTGCTACAAAGTTCCCTAGCACCTAGACCCCTCTTCAAATGCCTAGGCTGAGTATCTGGGAGCTATCTATCTATCTCATGCCTAAATCCATTCAAGATCTTGAAATCAGACACAAGGATTCACACTTTTGGAGACAATTAATTGAGACAGATATGCTAGGAGCACTCTGAACATGTATTGACAGCATCTCACTCTGAGATATTTTTCCTTCTGTCATCATATCTATATCCTTTCCCTGTATAGCAACAGCTCTGTGACTAACACTCTTTAAACCTTCCTGCGTCTTCACCATGGATTTTGCCACTAGAGCAGTGTCAGCTCTGTGGGCGATTTTCTTACCCCTCTAGACATTATAGGTATGCCGGCAAAATCCTTTGGTGGAGATCTGGTTTCAATTTCTGCAGCTCCAAACAATGTGTTTGCTTTTAAAAGCCTTCTCCCTTCCCCTAGGCACTATATTTACACTTACCATTTGAGTGGTGACTCATACCCTTCTGTCTCAGCCGCATCTAATCAGTGGCCTATTGAAAAAAATATTTTGCTCTGACTTTGAAGAGCCATGCGTCAATTCACACACTAACCACCAATTCATACGCTAACAACCAACGTGAAGAGCAATCTAGACCAGACAGTCAGCCACCATATCCAGGTCCCAAATAAACCAATACCCAAACCGTAGATTTGCTCAGAGCTTGTCCAGTTCAAATGGTTTCCCAGCTCTGGAAAGGGTTGCTTATATCCCCCAAAGGCAGTAATGAAGAATGAGGTTGATATTTTTTTTGCTGAGAGCTTCTTCTAAGCCAGAGCGGCAGAATCTAAGAAGTAAGCATGTAGTGCAGATCTGGGAACAAAATCCTACCCCGACAGTGATGATCTCTTATCTACCTGGGTGCAAATGAACTCTGGGTGCCTACAATAACATTTTAACTCAGATCAGGAGTGAATTTTCAAAATGAAAACTCCCATTCCCATGTTTTGTCACATCACAGAGCACTCTTGGAACACAGAAACTGGATGACTTCCAGCCAAAACCAGAATGTAAGATGAACTCTAGCAGTGCACCTAATTCACTCCAGTTGCTAATGGATGTTCAATCCAGGGGATCAAATTAGAGTTAGTTCCAGGAAAAAAACCCTGAAATGTATAGCCACTGGGTTGTCAGCACAAAGTGTTTCCTTCAACGGGTCCATTTATTTTGGGCCATGCTACTTGCTAATGCAGAAATAGTTTTTGTCACTCATATTGTAGATCCCTTTCCACTGAAAGGCAAGTTGATCATTTCTTGGTCCTGCCTACTTCCTTGTCCCCAGCAATGTGTTCCTGCCTTTTGTCTAGCATTGCACTGGTGCTTTTCTGAGTGAGTCCTTTCAGAGAAACTAGTCACTTTTCTGCAGAGGTTTTTAACTCTAAACCCTTCCTCCACTGTTCATTAAAAAACATGGGCCACTAAAAAAGAATCTTTCTTGTTCTATGCCAAATAATAATTAAAAAGAGGCTGTGTGCCATTTTCTTTTAGATAGCATAATTTGAAATACACATCACAACTCTACAAAAAAGTATGCTGTAAATTATCAGGAAGGAAATTGCTTCATTGGAATATCTATTTCAGAGTGTGGCCATCAAAAAAGCAGAAAGAGATCGTGACAGTTTGATGCCAGCCTGGAAATATATCACAATCATGGGAATTCATTTAAACTCCATCTTTCATTTTAAAGAGTGGCCAGCCGTGGCTGCCTTTTGCCATAATCATAATTTCACAATGCTTACAGATTACTGTAATGCGACTGTGTGGAATTTATGAAATATGACAAGAGAAATGGGATTCATAGTCTTGGTAAAAAGGAACCCATTCAGTGGAGGTATGTCAATCAGATTATGCAACAGTGAAAGAACAATTTATTTCCTGCCTAAGGAGAATGGCAGCATAAATAGAAATTCAGTAGGCACTTGCCATGTGGACATTAGGATTTCCTGCTCTCAAAAAGTGTAATAAACTGAAGAAAGACAGTGATAACGTCAGTCACAAACAATGACCTTGATATAATTTCAACATGTCATTGGCAGTACACTGTAAAATGCAGTGAGCTTAAAATAATTGAATACTTCTCCAAAATCCAAACTAGCACACTAAATGATTGTTGGGGTAAAACAAACATACAACTGCTTTTTCCTGGTTAATGCTTCTTGCTTTAAAAGTCAATTATTTGTCTTCTTTTTACTTAATGGCTTATTTAAAAGAGTAGCAAAAATAGCATCTGAAGTTGTAGATCATATAAGGCAAAATTCTATAGTGGTGTTATTTCATGAATGTGAATTGAAAGGGGTGAGTCCAGGAATTTTAAAATCTACCTGAAAGTTGATCATTGTTTTTTTTTTTCAGTAGACATACATCCTTTTCACTAGTAATTATTATTACAATCTTAAAAATAGAACAAGAAAAATAACAACAATAAAGAAAAGGCATCAAGAGAGATTAATCAGAATACAGGGAATATATACAGGGAATAACACAGGGAAATGTGTCACAGTTGCATAATTCTATTTGTCATAGATCACTTGCATGTTTAGAACTTTACATTTCAAAACCTTGAGGCAGGCAGGTTTTATGTTGAGCTTTGAAGTCACAGAGACTGCACAATAGTGCAGTCCATTCTTCTTCTAATTTTGGAGACTGAAGCCTCTTTCACGCCTATAAAACTCCCAAGACTAGTTTGGCAAATGGAAAGTTTAAGTCCTGTTCTAATGTATGTGCACGTGTCTTGCAGTGCAAATAGCCTTGGTTTCTCTAACCTTATTATTTTTCCCCATTTCAGTGCTTTCACAATATTTTGATAATATACAACACTCACCACCACTGGCTACCACTGAGTTATGCAGATCTTCAAGACATTGATTTTTCTCCACCTTTCTTTTGGGAAACTCAAAAACTGAAGCAAGGAAGGAGAGATAGGCTTATGAAACCTGTTACGGACTAAGGGTGGAATTTCTGTTCTTGGAGATATTCAAAATTTCTTGGATGATATGACCACCAAAGGTCCATTCCAACTTGAATTATCCAATAATTCTCTAATTTTTTTTCCTCAAAAAGACAAATATTGAAAAATATTGTTTTCCTCCTTAGACTGGAGCAAACTCTAGAGACTCTACAAAACTCATTAGGAGCCAAACATGCCTTTTTATCAGTATCTTCTCCATAGTATTTCCTACTGGCATGCAACTCTCTGCTCATTTAACTGGGAGTCTCGATTCCTAATTTGGCCTATAACATGGGCTAAATAACCCTATAGTACTATCTCGCACAGATTTGATAAGGATGAATAGAATGCAGCTAATGAAGTGACATGGGAATGAGGTTAGCACAATAGCTGCAGTAATTCCATGACAAATTCTGAGCTGCTACAATAAAAAAATTGTCCAACTTCGTTTTTCAGACTTTTTCTGAGTTTCAGGTGCTTGCATCATGTGCATCTTCCCAAAAAAGGGCTTCCCAATGATCAATCACCTTCACCTGCCTGAAGGCAGACTCCCATAATGTGAGTATTCAGAAAAGATAAATGGGTTATCTTTGTTTGCAGTCATGTTAAATGAAACAGGCCCAAATACTTTTGGCAGTATCAAGAAACTTTCTTTTACGAGCCTGAAAATAAATGATTTCAGTGAATCAAAATAGCTTGTTTAAATGATTGTCACTTGCTCCCTCAAAAGTATGTACCAGCTTGAAAAAGGGTAGTGAAAGGTCTATGTGCTTAAGTCTTCTGCTGAAAACTTATTAACCTCCAAGTGGGAACTGATCCAGCTGCCTAGACCATCCTTTACAGCCTGCATCTCAGTCAGTCTGTTCTACCTAAACTGGCCTACAAGCTAATTCTCCTATGTGCCCTCCTGGAGAAGAGCACTAACTCTTCAATATTCTTTTTGTATTAGGGCTTGACAAGCCAGATATTTACTCTCCTTAGTACCTGGAAATAATATTCCAATGAATGTTCCATCCATGGTTCTCTTTCTCTCTTGAAACGATTTACCTTATGACAACCGTTTTTCTTCTTTTTGTTTACTTTAGAGGTCCTTTGCGATGTCCATGTGACAGAATATCAAATGATGGACTAAATTCAGTTATACATATTGTTCATAGAAATGATATAGATATAAGCCTCTAGTCTACAATTGTTTCTTAGGTGATGAGAGGGCATGCTGTGGTTAAAAAATAATGCACTGATAAACAAATTGCTTTGATGCAATGTAGACATTGGCAGCATCTTCCAAAACTGACAGTAAGGCTATTTTCAATAAGATATTGAAGGAGGATGATTCTAATGGACCAGTGCAAATCACATAGGAAAGATGGAAATTGATATGGTCGATTCAAATATAGAGGGTATGATAACAGAGTTTATACTACAGGCACTTCAATCGTGTAATCAGCCTTTATATCAAAGTACACAAGATACAAAAAACTCACATCAAGCCCAGAATTTCTAAACCTAGTCAGTAAAGTTGAGTAAAAGGGGATGTTGCACGAAGGACACTGAGATGGGTTCATACACACAAAGATTTATTAGTGGAATCCATAGCTGATGGCATAGTGAGAAAGGGAGAGGGAGAGGGAGAGGGAGAGGGAGGGGGAGGGGGAGAGGGAAAGGGAAAGGGAAAGGGAAAGGGAAAGGGATAGGGAAAGGGAAAGGGAAAGGGATAGGGAAAGGGAAAGGGAAAAGCAAAGGGAAAGGGAAAAGCAAAGGGAAAACTCTCCCCAGTGGTCAGCCATGGAGAGTAGCGATGGAGTCCCAGAGGAGTGTCCTCCTCTGGGGAGAATCTATCCAGTGCAGCAGTTGGTGAGGATGAAGATGATGAGGATAACGATTTTTGCCATACTTTTCCCCCATATGATTTCCACTATATGCTTTTCATTGTGACCTGCTCAAACTCCCTATTGCTTCCATTTTTTATGCTAGTGGTGCTGACTGGAGTATACTAATACAGCGCAAATTTTGCACCTCGATTGTTTGTTAAACTTCTGTGCCCATATATGATTGGATGATATTTACTGAGTATTTAAATTACTATTCTATTTTTCTTTATTCACTATTCCAGTATAAGCTAAAATCCACAAAACAAGAGGTAACAAGCAGGGAAAAAGAGGGGTAATTCTCACACCAGTGGTAGTTGCTTCCCATGAGAATTTGCCATAACACCACCAGTGGGGTTTGCAGGTGCAGGGCCATCAGAACAACAATACAAGATAAATGGTGGAAAAATACCACCACAGAGACTCTCAAAAACATTGCCACAGCAGCTTAGGTGAAAGGATATAGACCTGGAAACAGCAGACACTTAGCGTTAAGCGTTGCCAAGGCTAAGGCAGTAGGGTGCCTAAGGCACCATGCAATAGTAAGTGCCATCATTTTACTTCATTTATTTTTTCCATTTCATACATTTGAGAAATACCCGTTAATGCAATAAAAATTCCTGCTCCAGCTTTACCTGAACTTAAAAAAGTGTCTTTATCAGTTGGCAGCTATCATTAGCAGCTTACCTAAATGGCCATTTCAGTCCCAAGCACAACCTCATCTTTGCTGTGGTGCCTATAAAAAATTACAAACATACTTTGCCAGAGCATTTTTTTGCTGAGTTATTTTGATTTGTTATCTCTTTGTGGCCATGTGTCTGTTCACTGTAACCTATTGCTGTTAGGTTTTTTGGTATACGTACTCTAGAAGGGCCTTAAGGCAAGGAACGTTTTTACTGTACACTTGCAGAGTACAAGCGCACTTAGGGCTGTAGGCAGTACTGCAGCACAAGATACTTTGATTGGTTCTCGTAACGTGTATGAAAGCTAATAAATAGCAGCTCAAATTCACATGGTTGAGTATGTGCCCCTACATAAGCTTCTTGACAGTTTTTTCAGCCATTATATACACTATTTATTATCATGGGTTATGAATGTGCACTGGAAAGATTGGTGGGTCTGCTCTGCAAAATGCAAGAGCAGGGTGCTGCACAAAAGCACAGAAAGTATCTGCATTCTTTCGTGGCCTCCACTTGGTCATGCCAAATGTTCTCTGGTGAAAACTAGAGTCAGCAGACACGCTAGCTTTTGTCAAAGACATAGTGCTAAAAAGTGGTGGGAAAACTGATTTTAAGAAAAAATAATTTAAATTCTCACTGACATTCCTCTTGAAAAGGATGAGACTCTTGTATAACTTGTCATTTTCACGCCAGTGCTGAAATATTGAATATGATGATTTATTTTCACCAAAAGGTGGCCTTTCATGTCAACGTTTTTAGAGTTTGACATTTGGATAAGAATGATGTTCAAAAAGAGAGTGGTGAAAGTGGCCACAAATGAGTATTTTTAAAAGGTTGTACTTAATGGACTGTAATGAATGTAAAGATATGCAAACGATATTAGGCAAACGAATCCAGATGAGACAAATTAGAATAAATTAAAATATTGCTCAACAATATAATTAACCTTTCAAAATTGCAAAAGCAGCACAGTAATAAAACTGTGCTTGAGTTAGTTCAATAAAATGGGACCCTGAAAAACAGCAAGGGCAAAATTCTACACTGAAATAAAATTTTGTAAATTTTGTAAGTTTGGAGGAATTCCTCTGACTTAGCAGAGTCCACACGAAAACTGCTGCAGGAGTCTCCCTCATTCTGTGGTTTCTTCCCTGAATTCCTTGTAGGGCAGTTTCTATACATGGGCTCATACTCTAAGAAGCAGCACTGAGGATCTGGCCCACAGCTTCCTGTTTATGCTTTTTCTCAAAACCTAGATATTTGAAAGCCTAATCATTTTCTGAGCTGGTTGTTGCTACCGGTAACAAAATTGCACATTTACTGTGCATAAAAGCAGAAAGCCTAAACCTAGCTTTCTTTCGTAACTAGTGCTTTACGCACAGAAATGATCTTGCACCCTGTAATCAGGACTGAATATTATATAAAGGCTAAGTACTTCCATAAATTAAGGAAAAGAAGAATGGGACACTCTAGAGTATTTTATCGCAAAAGATCCTAAAGCACTTCATATACTAAGTTGAGTTTGTCAAAGCACCTTCAGAGGGTTTGGAAACTTCAGGTTCATTTGGCAAGCCTGGTGGGGGGAATGCACATGTACACATCTGTGTATGAGGGAGTGAAAGATGTACATTAACTGCAAAACACTATGGTAAAATGAATAGTTGTTAAATTACGTTAGGCTCACAAGATACTGTAACTAAGGTTTTCTGTGGAGCTGCCCTTTGCTCTCCCTCCACATCTGCATTCTGGTGTATTCTGTTCCACCCTCTCCAACTCTCCCTAAGCTACAGCCTTGTCACCTCCCTGTCATTCCTCTGCATTGGATCTTCTTCCACTTCATCCTCTGTTTCCTGCAATCTTTTCCCTGGGAGAGAAATATCACATTGCTATAGTGAAGTTAGGCTTCTTACTCCTCATCCCATCTTGGGCACGAGCAATGAGAGCCTTGGAGTAAAACTCACCTGAAGGCTGAAGAAGATGGACCAGAAGCTCAAAAGAGCGCTGAGCCTGCTTTGAACTATGGTTTAAAATAGAGTAATGGCACTATATCTAAGCAGACTTCTTTGCTTCCACATTACTGCCTTCTGTTGGGGAGGAAGCCCAGGAGACTTCTGTTGGAATCACACGGAAAAACAAGGTGATAGATGGGGCTGACCGTTTTCATCAAAATGCTTGAAGGTTATTATACTCTAAGGAGAAGCCTTATCTTTTGCTGTTGGAGGTACAATACTTGCAAATAAACAAACAACAAAGCATATTGAACATTAAATCACTGTTCACTAGCTCCCTGATAGCCTCTTAAAACTGCTGGTGAACATTAAAGGGAGAAATTAATTTGTTATTCTCTGCAAGTACTGTGGCTGGGGCTGCTGTTTTCCAAAGGAGTCACAGCTGAAGCATAGCAAATTGTGAGGAAATCATGACTGTGTTACTCTGTTATGATTCTTTGTGTTTGTGTGTGTGTGTGTGTGTGTGTGTGTGTGTGTGTGTGTGTGTGTGTGTGTGTGTGTGTGTGTGTGTGTGTGTGTGTGTGTGTGTGTGTGTGCGCGCATGCATGCTGCTTCTGCTCTCCATCACTGGTCTGAGAGTGTTGCGTCTGCCTCTTCATCTGCTTTATGAGACACAGCAAAAAACCGTGCCAGCTGAAAGGAGGATTAGAGTATGTCTTTCCTCTGCCAAATCTGCTGACAACAGCAGTGGAGAGGTGTCTCAGTGCCCCCCATACAGGATCAACCGAGAAAAATTCAGGAATGTCAGGTCTATCTTCTACTCAAAAGAGCACCGAGGAACAATTCTGAAAATAAATGAAAAAAAAAGAGTGGGAAACCATTGAAATGTGCCTCTGTGGTAAGCCGGAGTCTGCCCACTATCTGCTGCAGAAGAGACAGCACAGTAGGAGGAGTCGGAAGCATCTTTACTGACTTCACAATATATAGCAAGGAGTGTGGGACTTTTGTTCACAGTTCCAACATTAGCTGAAAAGTTCACCTCTTTGTGTTTCAGTTTTGCTATCTGTAAACGCTACATTGCCAAAATATTGTGAAGATGAAGAGGTAATTTTTTTCTACAAAAATATGAAAATCTGTAGGGAGCAATTCTCCATTGCTGTTGTCTAAACAAAAACATACAACTCTTTGATATTCCACAATATCCATAAAAAAACATAACAGCGATTCCAGTTTAAATCTTATGTCTGATCCTACACCCAAGGGCATTCTTGCCTTGGCCTTGCCCAAAGGCATCACTCTGCCTTCAGTGGGATGTCTGATGGTGCATAGCCATAAAAGGATGCAATCCAGCTTTTGTACTTGGCTATACAGGCATCCTTGTAGCTGAAGGTAACCCATTTTCAGGTGTGGAGCCAACCTAAAGGCGGCCAGACAGTAGACCTGCAAACAGTCAACCTGTGCTGGCCCTCAAGTGGGTAAGGTTGACTATAGTTCCAGTGACTGGCAGAAGTATGACTGATTTTTGAAGCTAAGGCAGCTCAGTGCAACTGAATCAGCCTTTAGCATCATCTTCTAGATGACTGTCAGAATCAGAATGAAGAACAAACTTGTGGTCAAAAAAGTGATACTTGTCTTCTAGACTGACACAGAAACATTGAACTTCTGTACAGGGTTAGACTGTGGGTTCATCTAGCCCAGTGTTTCATCTCTGGTGCTGGCTAGTAGCAGACGCTTAGGAGTGAAGACACTCCAGAGCTATAAGAGGGGTCAGGTCATAGTCTTGTAACAGCGATTTAAATCATGAACGCATCAAGCGCTGTTTGCACCTTCTCTGATCTGCTAGCATTTGACATACTAAAACAAGAAAAGTCATGTTTTTTCATTGTTCTTCTGGACAAAGAGCTTTGAAGAGTAATAAAAATGTGCTGTTATTTAGCATTATTAATGATGTGAATCCAGTATCAAAATGAGAGAAACAGAAGGGTGCACAGGAAAAGCTGAAATAATCTTAAAAATAAGAGAGGAGACTCTTTTAAGCAACTTAATGTAACTCTGAAGTTGGGCTTCCTTTGAGCAGTAGATTGGACGAGACAACTTCCAGAGGTCCCCGTGGAGCTGAAGTATTCTGTGATTCTATTCTGTGACTCTGCATAACCGGATACGAGTACATTTATTGCAGCAAGAAATAACCTTGGGCCAGCACTTCTTTCATCTTCTTTCTTCTTGGAGAAAAGTATTCATTAACAGTGAGGTGTTTATCAGCCTATCTGCCTGAAGCTTCAGTGTGCAGGAGTTCTCAATCTATGGCTGCATCAACTAAGCTACAGGTCTAGCACCACAGTGCACAATTTTGCAGTCAGACACAGGTTAAATACATGCAGGTGTCTGACAGTACTCTCTGTTATGAATCCCCCTTTTCTCCGGTTCCTTTCACATTTCCACAGCAAATTGCTGACAAGTCATCTTAATGATCTTGTAAAGAAGAAGAGATCAAATAAGCGGAAAGTTTTTTAAAATAAGACCTTAGAAAAAATAAGTATACAGCACGATTGCAGAATATGAATTCAACTGGTGGAAATTATGTCATTTGCAAGCGTATGTCATCTGCCAACACTTTCTTTCACCTCTTATGTGTGGGCAGGAGAGGGTGTGTGGGAGGGAAAGACATGCTGGGAAAGCAGAGTTTGCAGTGTTTGGCTGGTGGCTACTTCGTGGCCTCAGATGGTGAAGATGCATGAGACTATGAGCTGACCCAATAGCTCACAGCCGCAAGAGGAAGGAGTTCCAGCTCCCTCCTCTCTCTCTGGTTACCTGCTGCCACTGTTCAGCTGGGCTGGCTCTGGTGCTTCCTGGACACTTCCCTGAGCCCTTCTTCTCATTAGCATGGCAGAAAGCTATCTTTGCAGAAAAGAAATGGATGAGGTTACTAAATCCACCCCATGAAGCAGCCTACAAATGTTACAACTGGTGCAAACTTGGGGTGGGAAGGTTCAAAGGACTGGGAGTGAGTTAGGAAGGAGAGCAGAACAGGGGAGACACTCCATGTCCCCCAGTGACAGTGAACTCTTAGATCACATCAGCTGCTCCTGGCACCCAACCTGAGCCTCAGACACAGAAGGGCAGCAGATTGGCTGAAAATCCAGAAAAATAACCCTCTCTAGACTCCTGCTGTCACCCTCCCAGAACGCTCCTTCTCCTTTAGTAAAGAGAAGCATCAAAAATGTGCACTAAAACTTTATATATTCAGCCTGTCTAGACAGGAAATGATATTCTAACGTAAAAAATTCTCTTCCTTTCCCCTTCTACCTTCACGTAACTTCAGACCAGGAAAACTTCCTGATGTTCTTTTAAAAATGGAAGAGATTAGCTTGCTTGGCTCTGCACTTGACTGCTACCTTTCCATTACCTCTTTCCCTCTAGAAAGTTAAGTCACCTTTTCCAGGGACATAGTAGATTCTAAAATAAAATAATTGTAGTATATTATTTGGAAGTAAACTGGGAACTGATATCTTCTAAAATATTGGGCAAGGTGACTAGGGGCTTGGTGAGGTACGTTTTTGGGTGAAAATATCTTCTTAGACTTACTTTCACATAAAGGGGGAAAATCATTAACAAAATGAAGTTTTGTATGATATATTAGAATTTAAAAGCTATTAATGTTATGTTTATGATCCTGTAAAAAACAGAAATGACAGAAAATGGAAGCTCATTTACACAATGTTGAATCTGTAGTTAACACCTATCAATCCTAGTGCTATAAAGTGCTTCAAAGTTTTAGTGAATTAAATTGTTTGGTCATGGGAACATTCCTGATCCAATAATTCCAGGAAAATGTCATGACCTTTTCTAGACGTGCATGATTCATAAGCCTTCAAGCTCCCACATTATAAACCAAACAAGCTAAGACAATCAAAGTCCAGTTCAGTCATCATTTAGGACTTAAGACATCATATGGCAGTTGGCACTAGCCATTTGTGGCGAAGGTTGCTTTACATCCTGCTGCTACAAATTTAGTTGTTTGCAGCTTACTCTTCTCCGTGCGGTTGACTATCGTGTTGAGTCAAGGAAGGGCCTGGGCCATAGCTTGTTTCCTCTTTTGGTGGATTATGCCCATTTATGCCCATTTATGCCCATTCAAAATAGGGGGCAGGTCACCCAGTAAAATTCTGCCGAAGCAGAACAGAGAAGGGAGTATCATTGTGTTCCCACTCATATCCATATAGGATAACGAACTGAACGAGAGCTTTAATATCCAGGCTCCCTGACCAGGAAAATAATAGAAATAATCTCTATAAGAAACTGCCTTAAAGATTTTTTTCTTGACATAGGTAAATAGTCTCATCTAACAGTGAGATTAATAAAAGAGGGATGTTGGGGATTGGACAAAAAACATTGTATATTGACAATCACAAGACTGTATGTAGGGTTGGAATTCTACTATTGGAAAGACGAAATCATTTCCATGGTAACAATGAATAAATTGTTCACTGAAAAAGAGGGAGAGGAAAGAAAGAGTGTGACTCAAACAAGAATTGCTCAATCCCCATCTCCTAAGTGAAAAAATGTTTTAAGTAGGACAAGACAGAAATATAGCATGTGTAAAACGTTACAGGAAGGTTGATTACTGCCTGCTTAAAAGCCTGTCCAAAGTCAATGTGATACCACAAAAGATAATAGTCCTCCCCCCACATTTCACCATGAGCTAGGCAAAACTGTCCTAATAAAAAAAAACTTCACAAAACATACTACTTCTCTGTGACTGAAACAGAAAAGATTTGTTCTTTGTTGGTAGACACTGGTGAATCCAGACTTCCTGATCCCATGTTTGTGGGAACATGTTGTTCCCCTGACCTTCCTCATTTGCAGTTAGCATATTGTTTGTACATTTGGTAGGACACTGTTCTGCACGACTACCTCTCAGCACAGCAGTATCACTAGATAGGTGATAAATAAGTAATTTATTCGTCTAGCCACAACTGAAGGAAACTTCACTTTAACTTGAACTTGAATTTTTTATTCCTTTTATTGCAATGAGGCGATTTCTAACTTTCATTCCACTCACTATATTTCACTTCGTTAAGCAGGTTTCATTGTAGAGACATTTCTGCTAAAATAACCCTGTGCCCATGGGCATTTTTGTTATTCTTTCTTTATGGTCACAAATATTACCTTTTTAGTAAGGTAGATTTGGTGCTACCATTAACTGAGGCATTATGAAATGACATTGTCTTTTCATTTATCTGCCGAGTTTTATCAACTGCACCGTTTTCAAAAAAGGATCTGGAAATCTTCTTAGCATCTTCCTACAATTTTCAGTAACCACTGTTTGCTCCACCTTGAGAAGTTATGCTGCAAGGATACATACCCCGGGGAAAAATCTGTCCTGGTGGCATTATCTCCTTAAATCTGTAGAGCAATAATATGCAGTAAGTTTCCATTTTAGATGCTCCAGACTGGAAAAACGAAACAAAACAAAAGCAAAAACAAAGAAGGGAGGGGTTGAACCTTGAGGTGCTTGTTGTGAACCTGGGATGGAACGAGACAGTGAAAACACTAAAAGTTCATCCACCTCTGCCAATGGGAGGGATAGCAGGGAGCTCTTAGTAGGTAGGTGCTCTCTGAAACTGCCTCTTTGGACACATTCAGTGTGATAGTCCCTTATATGAGGATTTTCATTCACTTGAAGTAGTGTTTCACTTGGTTTCCACAATGTTTTGTGGGGGTAGAAGTAGCAGACAATTCACACAAAGGACATCTGAGTGTTCAGGGACATTGTAAAAACGGGAGCACCCAGCAGGTCAAATTAAGCTGTGGCATCATTGGATTCAATGATCCTGAGACCAGCTCAACAATTGAACTTGCAGACTTACACCAGGAGGGAATCTGGCCAGTGCTAACACTGTACTTTTCATTTTGCTTGTGTTTGGCACAAAATTTGGGTATTTTTTTTGTAACTGTACCTAACCTAGCAACTTTTGCAAGAGTTATAATTCAGGCAACATCTAAAGGTTCGTGTAAAAAAAACAAGAAAAAAAAGATATTTCATGATTCTAAAGACAGAAAGTTAATAGTAGGTCAATGTGTCTCGTAGAAGGATAGGTATCAGCTGCAGACTTATCCCTGACTCTTCTGGTAATTCTGTCATCTTTCGTCTTACTCTCTGGCTTAAACTATTCCATTTTACCACTTCAAAACCCAGGTTTTGCAGCTAGTTAGTGCATGATACTGCTTGTCAGAGCCACTTCTGTGTCCCAGATGGTGCTGTGCTAGCTTCCTGTGCCCTCCAGCTTTTGCCCTCCTGTCTATTCAGTGGGTGTTTCAGTGGGATCCCATGGTGCCTTGAGGTGTTCCTGATCCCTTCGAGGCCCCATCTCATGTGGTCCTTTTTGCAGCTCCTAATGCTGCAGATTCAAGGTAACGTTCTGAATAGGGAACAGGGACTGGTTTGTGGGACATTCATACTAGTGGGAAGCAGAAAACTTAGCCGGTAATCTGGGATATGGCAATAACCTACTGTTTGAGGTTGTTACTTAATACCTCACAAGTAATTGGGATCTTTAGTCTAACTGATCTTAATCTTTCTGAGTCTTGATTTCCGTTTCTGTGAAACAGGGGAAGTAATACTGGGTTTCTTACCAGGAGTGTGGTATGGTGTTATATACTACTTGGGAAGCACTAGAGAAAACCATCTTTTCATTCTTTGACTCGTGACTTTGTAGCTGAAGCAGCTTTTCACCAGCACAACTACATCTTTCTCCTTTAAAATAAAATAAAACAAAATAAAAATCCCAACCTGGGACACTAAGGAAGGTATATTTCATTCTTCATTGTCTTTAAAAATACAGCCATCCAAAGCAAACAACTTATGATGTTGGCATTGACTTACTGCTGTGGCCGCCTCAACTAACTCGCTCTTGTGACCGCTTCAACTGCCTTTGAAGTCGTTTCAGCTGGTGGTGTTCAGCACTCCCACAAAGAGGAACAAATTAAAAAAGCCACATTAACACTTTTTTTTTCCAAGATTGTCATTCACTTAGACCCATAAAACAAACAGATTTTGTCCTTGCTGGCCTGTTCTTACGGTTTTAGTATCTCTTGAACATAACAGCTTCAGGAGGACTGGAACAGTCAGGTATTTTCCCACATATGTTATCAGTATGAATTAAAAGGTTACAAAGAACATGAAAAATAAGATGAAATTTTCTAAACACCTTTTACAATGACGTTCTGATGATGTTCTGGTATGGAGGGGGTGCAAGAGATGCAAGACAATGCCCTATCATTCCTTCTTCCAAAGTTTACTCTTTTACCCTAAAGTTTGTGTTCTCACATATAGCTGAATACCAATTTCAGAAATAACTTACTTTCCTCAGATGTGTCCAGCCTGGCCTGTATTTCTGAATATGTTCATGTGACAACAGCAGTGCCATGCTGCCACATGGCCCCACAGCCTGGCATACTAGAGAGATGATATCTGTCTGTATCAGCTGTTTGTCCAGGTTTAGCATCACTGGGTTTATGAATGCTCTTGTTTTAGGCGAAAGCCATGACTTCCAAGTTGTTTGCACTATCTGATCTTCAAGCCTGCATGCTTTTCCTTCTTGTGCTCTTGTTAAGATCACCCTAGCACTGTAATGCTCATGCCCTCATGCCATTTAATTTGATGTTGCTTTGCTGAAGCTTTGCATATGTACTGAGAAAGATTTTGTAACCTACACTGCCTGTCTGATATTCAGTTTGCTTTTGTGTGTATGCTGTTGTTTTGTCTTTGTATCTAGTGCCAATCTGAGCTTTACCAACCACGTATTCTTAATTAATATTACATTTATTTTGGAGCTCTTCCTGTGAGTCACTGCTTGCTTCCTCAGTGTGGTGCATTTTCACTTGGCTTTTCTTGTCTGCAAATTTTGGCATAATGATTTCCCTAGCCGTAGTTACAAATGACTCAGTATGTTGAGCTGTTAGGAAGTTTTTCTCCAAAAATCCTCCTTTTTTTTTTTTTATTTTCTCTGACTGTATTTGAGCATTTTGCACATACTTGGCAGTGTTTTGCCTTGTACAGTTTTGATCTTTTCTGCTTGGAGAATTATTTTTCTCTGCATCTATAAAAGAGCTTTTTCACTAGGTTTGCTCTTATCTACAGCTGAGAGAGTCTGTGTAGGTTCTCTGTGCTTTCCCATACAAGCTCTCCTCTCTTTGCTCCTTATCACTAAGTCTATCATGACCCATTTCATCCGATAAGATCTAGCAGTTGCATGAACTGATGAGTTGTGTAGTTTGGTAACATAATGATCGAGTATTTCCGCAGATCCTTGATTACATTCCTCAATGTGATGGAGCACTTCTAAGAATTGCCTGGGATCTTTACTCTGTTGGTCATATATTGCATCGTGGGTAGAACATGTAATAGTGTGATTGCTCTTATTTTGTTTTCTTCGTTTATCCTGACCTCTTTCCATTTCCATTTGTATTTGAAAATATGTATGATTTCTAATTATATCTCTATTCAGGCTCATCTGGTCTATATATGTGAGCAGTATCATTATTTATCTTTTGCTTTGTTTTCATGTTTTTCTATTTTTTTTTCATTCTTTTCAGTCTCTGATTGCAGGACTTGGAAAACCTAACAGATTGCAATGTCTGACATCATTTTCAGAATGTTAATCCTACAAGTAAAGAAAGACGTGCAACATTCAGCCCTTGTACCACACTCTCACTGTGCATTCTCAGCCAGCAGCTGCAGAAAGCACTTACTGTTCAGTGCTGCTGAATTAAAACATAAACTGCAAACAGCCTGGCAATGCTTGAGGCTCGTAAAACTGGAGACAACTCCTTGTGAAGAAGTGCTTTTGAATCTTTCTTGCTGGGGCATACATAACTCTAGTACATATAAGTGTTATTCATAAAGAATGCAAGCTTCGGCGCGGCCTGTCTTCATCAAGTTGTGTTATCATTTAATGTCAGATGTAGCTGCTTTGGCTCCAGTTTCTGGCGACAGCTAAAGTGGCAGCCAGCAAAGCTATGAGACTTTAAATCCTTCTCGACAACGCATGAGATCTGACGCTTCTACTGCAGACTCTGAGTCCTTTCCAAAGGGCTGCTGGGAGTTAGAAGAGATACCTCCCCAGAAATAAAAATAGAAGTTTTTAAAAACAGTTATTTCTGATTTTCAGTGGGGTGAAACTGTGAAAAGAGAAATTCCTTGACTCTATGTCTTTCTGTACAACCTCCCTTAGCTAAAATCCCTAATGATTAGCTTGATGATTATCCCCTTCCCGCTACATGTGCAAAAAAACTGAACTCCTACCAGAAGGTTCCTGAAATGGGCTACACAAACCGTAGTCCGTATCTGACTCCACAGACTGGAATACAGGCTTGCACAATTCAAAAATGAATGCCTTGGAGTTGAGAACTTTTGTTGTAGAGGAATAAAGGAGCTAATGATACCCTGTTCCTCTACAGGTACGGGAATGGGGGGAAAGGAGAAGAGTTTCAGAATGCACGGTAGTGCCATTCCAAAAGGTACCTGATTTCATAAAAAATGGGAATTACAGAGAATATTACTTAACCTTGAAATTCTCTTCTGATAAATTTATCTGAAATTTACGAAACTGTTTTAGTCAAGAAATAGATTCTGTGTTGGAATCCAGGTTACAACAAAAACTCATCCTTCATTTAACTTTTAAAATTATGAGATTATTCAATGTATAATTTGAAGCTGCTGCAGTATAGTGTAAGGGCCATTAACTTCAACTTCTTAAGGAAGTAGCTGTAATGTCCGAAAGGCCCAAGTGATTTAGAAGCTTGAATCCCACTTTCAAAGGCATATAGGAGCCTTAACCCCTTAATTTACAAGGCCGTGATATGGTTTACTACCCAAACCATCCTTAGAAATGAAGCATAAACAACTACATCTTTGGAGACTATTACTCTAAATCAATGTGTACACGCTCTTTTCTAGGATGCTGGGGGTTCTGGGAGGACCCTTTAACTTTCTTAGAAGTTAGGCAACTGGTCATGAGTTTCTGCTACCATCTATAGGGAAGAAAAGGCACATTCAACAGGTAATTTGTCTGGTCTATCCAATACATGATCTGATGAAGGCATTGATCTCTGCCTTTTGAAGAAGCCTTCTCTCCATTAACGGCAGCTGCATTCCAGCTTAGACCAAATGCCTTTTTGAGCACTACAGTTAAGTAAGATGGATTTCACCCTTGGTCATTTCCGTCTCATTGCCTTTTGGCAAAATCCAGAGATCTTATCCGCCTTACTGAGAATAGTGTCTCTTCCTTTATCAATATCCTACCCTGGATTTCATTATTTTTAATGCCTACTTTCTCTGAATTTAACCACCACTGGGGCCTACAGGAAACAAGTTGCATCATGTCATCTGTGCAGACCCTGAGAGTCCACGACTTGCTTTACCATGAAGTGCAAGAGAAATAAAAGTAATCTACAAATCAAAATAATTGCTCTTAATGGCATGAAAATATGTGGCAATGGCGTCCTCTTTAGATACTGACTTTCATAATACCTGTTAAAGCACGTAAAGCATTCACAGAATGATGCGGGCATGGATTAGCTTTCCACAGCACTGCAGGTTATCTGGATAGCTATTCACCTTGTTTGGCAAGTGATTTCAAAGGGCTGTAGCAGGAACCTTTGGGGCCAGCCTGGCGACATCATGCCTGAACACTGCTGAAAGGTACCAGAACGAAATGTGCAATTGGACATTTTTGTTAATTGACCTCAAACCCCAAGGGGCGTGGGGGAAACAAATGTGATGTTGTAACTATTTTCTGCTCCTTCCCACTCAAGGACTCAGTAAGTCCTTGGACCTAATTAAGATCTCTTGGGTGGCTGTAAGTTACTCCCTGAGGGTGCAGTAGCAGCAACACATGAGTCAAATCCTTAATTTTTCCTATGGTGTCTGCTCTGCCTGGAAAGGTTTCATGGTGTCAAGCAAACAAGCCTTAGCTGAGCTGGTAATGCAGCTCCTGTATGTTTTCCCCTATCACACTCCTGCTGTCTCTTCTCTGCAGACTACAGTTCCCTTAGAGGGGACATCTGATCAGACCATAGGGCTGCATCTGCGCTGCCATATTTACAGCCCAGTGGACTATAACATTTCAGCTACAATAAAGGACGGAGAGAAAAACTATGGAGGTTCAGGATGGACGCACAATCCTCTCAAACATCCCTGCTGTGGTGAGGGTGAGGGGTGGGCAGATTACCTGAAGAAATGGGGTAGCTGCTTTTGGCATTTCAGCTTATCTGCTGCTGCACAGGATGACAATACTTCGAGCAAATATATACAGTGATCTTATTGTAAGACTCCTGGGGAGTCAAAATCCCCGCCATGGGCACACAGATGGACACACACACATAAGAACAGCCTCCATGCACCACAAACTACAAACAGACAACGCAATTAAATGACCATTTTTGTCACAGGAGCAATCTACCTTACAGTATTACTCTAGATCTTGCCATGAAAAGTGACTCACGGTGTGTATGCCGAATGCCTCACAGGAGAATTAAAACATGCCAGAACACAGTGTATTCTTCCAGTAATTTGTGCTCCCTCAAATAAGCTTCCCTGTCTTTTATGTTTTAGATGCTATCAAAATATACAGCAATGTGCCTTAGCCCAGAATTTGAAATGTGCTAGTAATTAAGTTTATCTGGGCCCCTTCTTCACACAGGAGATTTCTTCTTCTTGTGGTTGTTGTGTAAAGAATAAAATGCTCAACAGTTTGCAGGTCAACTTGCAAAGTTCACCTCCGGTGCCTGCCATCCCCATGGTGCACAAAGGAGGGGTGGATTTCTCATCAGCTGTTGCAGTTCCTGTCCAGCTCCAGCCATAACCTTTAACAAATGCCTTGAGGCACAATTAGCTGCAGCACAGTTTGGTTTGGCTTTGTTTTTACTTGCCTGAGACTTCAGAGCATAATAGCCCTTCAGACTACAGGGAGGCAATAGGGACAAACTCCTTGACCTTTCATTTTCTTTGTAAATCATTTAATGGAGCAGATTTCTTGTGAACCTCTTTAAAAAATACTGATGTGCTGCCAAGTCTGTTCTGAATCTTTGCACTTCATCATTTAAGCATCCATCAGACATGGTTTAAAATTACCTTAAACTACTATAGATTGTAGCTTTAAAGGAAAGCTGCAGAAAATCTATCCTAAACATTAAAAAAAAATATGAGAACAAATATTTTAATATATTTCTTTGTAAGGAGAAAGGATGAATTTGCACGTGAAATGTAATCAGTAATTAATAGCCACAAATTAATTTGCTGCCTTTGTATGAGTAGGTAGGCAAAGGCAGACATCGACTGGGAACCCAGGAAGAGATTCTCTGCCATATATACCCCTGAAACAATATTTTTCTTTGTTTGATTGCAGTCCTATATGCCTTCCCTTAGCTGTTCCTATTAATCTTTCTTACCAGGTGGTTCCCAGTAATTGCAACTGCTCCGTCTTGGCCTCAGTGCAGTTAATCTTATGTGACCGTTACGATACTAAGGATTTATAGAGCTCAGAAAAAGATTTTGCAGAGATCAAAAAGTGAATCTCACTTTAAAAGAAATCGCAAAAGTTACTGGGAATTCCAAGTACCCAGCATAGTCTATTTGTTTTAATAGGGGTCACTAACCCTTCGTGACAGTCATCTTGTACCTTTTTGCATCTCTAGAGCAAGGAGTGGCATCTCTAAATTAGGATGAAATTCAGCCCTCAGCAAAGGTGATCCTTTACAGCAATAATGAGATCTGCAGCTATGACAGCTCAGAAAGGAGAATACAAAGATGGCCTCTGTGCCACTTTAGCCTTGATTCAGTCTGTATCTGAAAAAAAAAAAAAAAGTGGCTTCTGTACTAAAATTAGACTTTTATTGACCCTGTGTTCAGAGCTGAATTTCTATCAGGAGGTAGATCTCTAGAGGTATTGTCATATGCTACTGATGACCTGGTTTACCTTTGCTAGACAGGAAAATGTTTATCTGTACTTTGGCTTTACCTTCATTTTAATTATGCCTTTGGATAATTGCTTCAGAAATGCAATATTCCTTTCCCTCCCGTTCCTTTCTGAGGTGATACAGAAGGTTAATATCAATGGCTTGTACTGAGGTTCACAAGTCTGAAGTTAGTTCTAAAAGTTATTAAAGATATTCAATGATGATCAATGTTTCTTACTAAGGAAATTGAGGTGAATATTTAGGCGTCTTCATTTTTAAACTGAATTCTTCCATTAAGCTTTTTAAGGAAAATTTCTATCAAAAAGTTCGAAAAGAATCACTCTGGCTGCATTGATTTAACCAAACAACTACAAGAAGACAATAACTAGGCCATGCAATTTCATTTCATGCAGATTAATTAAGAACCTTAATGTTATATCAACACCCTTTCATTTTTGTTAGTATTCATTTTGTTTGTAACATATTCTTTACAAATATCTTTTGATGAAATGTTTAAACAATCTCTCTCAGATTTACATTGGACTAAACCATTCTAAGGATACGCAGACCTGGAAGAGGTGTGCCAAGTCCTGTCTCTGAGCCAGCCTTCCTTTACCGTCTGGCAGGAAAATACAGTACTATTTCTACAATAACAAATTCGCTGCCCTCCAGTGGTCAGTTTTGTCAGTAACAAATAGACAGTTTCTAATGGTACTTTGGATATGTTTAACAGAAAGTACTTCTCTATTTTCTTGTTGCATTTACAACTGTTTCAATGATATAAATAGTCTGATTTGGGCACTATTCCGAAACTTGTGTGCCTAAAGTGCTATAGTGGCTTGTTGTCTGTCATAAGTATTTGAGAAAAAAAATAGCACACTGCTCTCATACTTTCAGGTTGAGGAACAGATGGCAGGAGAGTGAGATTATCCAATTTTAATTCTTCACATTTATTTTGTAGGTTTAATGAATATTGAGAAATGCTGGCATTGAATATACTTAACAGCAAAGACTGCTTACAGGATGTAAATACAGCTAATACAACCACAGATCTCAAAGCTGTGGTATTATACATCTGAACTATACATCTGTCTGCAGTATCTTTTTCTCTTTAGCTTTATAGGTGTGCATGGCATTTGAGAAGCATCTAATTATATTTCATGTTCTGATCAGTATATTCTGTGCAAGGGATCATTATCAATGTGTATTACGTAGATATCCCTACATAAAGAATCAATAGAAGAAACCTTACATGTTTCCCTTGTCACAGTAGCTCTTTTACACTGTTTTATCATTTTGTGACTACAGAAAAAATGAGTCTTTTAATTTAGTACTGAAAGCGGGAGATGCGTGTGGAGGACAAACGCTACCAATTCCTGTTTGCTAGCTGTGTTACCTAGAGACCATTTGGGTTGCAGAGGAGCAGGGAGAAGACTGAAATTGTTTTTGACATAAGCACGGCCACTGAGCTGACTTCAGAGTGCATTGGGGTCAGATTCTTTTCCCTGGGACTAATTATCCTGCTTTTAATGTGTGAAGAACTTTCATATTTATGTAGTATCTTCCATTCGGGTGCTGCCAAGTCCACCACACATAGGTGCTTTAGCTGCTGAAACCAAAGACCTAGGCGATGACGGGACCTCCCTGCTGCTCCTCAGCCTCGGCCACTTTGCGTGTGGCAGATTCCCCAGAGTAATGTCAATAGCCTTTGGCAGCTGGCGCAGCCATCACTGAGAGATGAGCAAAGGGATATACTTCCAACAGCCCAGAGACACAGCAGAAAGGGGCTGGCTTTGAAGTCTTGGAAGATCTCCTTCCACTCAACTAATGCTTTTGTCACCAGAGACGGTGACGTTCTTGTAGCTAATGCTGGTATATTGCTTCAGATAGTCTGGCATAGGGTGAGTTTCATCATGCTGGCCTTTAATTTAGTTATAAGGTCAAAGCTGGGTGTCTGGGAATCCTTCTAGAGGTTATGGAAAGCAATGAGCACCTCTAGGAGGTGACTCGTTACACCGGAGTAGAAATGTCAGAACACTGAGCTGCTTCCCTGCCTGGAATCACCTCCCTCTCCATGAGCTATAGAAGAGTTTGGACTCTAGAGAAGAGATTGGCACACAATTTTTAGATGACTACAGCTAGAGGAGAGGAAGACAGAGAATAGTGCCCCTGGGAATTGCTTCACTGGTTTACTCAGTATTGAACACACAGGTCTGAGGATCACCCAGCAAATCATGATACAAAAATGTAGGTGTCTACTAGTGGATGTTTACCTGTGTGCTATGTGCTTAATTGCCCACTGTGGTCCACAGAGATCTAGATAGAAGAGCCGAGGAAGTGATGCAGCTCCTCCTACCATGGACACTTAGTGTTATGGAAATAGTAATGAATGATCATCTGAATCACTTCAGTGTCCATCAACTGGACTGGCAAGAGTTTCATTCACTGTAGTAGGAGCTGAGACAGGTAGTGCACATGTATACACCAGAATTCAATGTAAATCGAATCTCACCCTACACATACACAACAGCAATGCAAAGGAATAAGGAGTAAAATAGGACCTGAAATAAAATCAAATCTACCAGAAGCTGAAGAGTCCTTTTATTAGGTGCTATGTTATCTGCCAAACCTGGAACTTTGTTAACAAATTGGTATTAGTATACTTAGGAAAAAAACTGTCAGAAAATTTGTTTTTAGGAGTATCATGTTGTAATATCTCAACCAGGAAATGGAATTGACAAAAAAGGGTCACATTTCCTTTCCCTAGCACAAGTTCAGCCTATAGAATAAGTTCTATAGCAATTCTAGAAAAATTTGTACTTTCCAAAGCATCAGTGCCATATTCTGCCAAAACAGGGAATGTTTTTTCTACTTTCTTTCTTTCTGGCTCTTCCTGTAGTTTGCTATGGCTTATTTTATGAGCTCAGGTGAAAGTTCAGCCTGAGAAAATACAACTTTGCTGAAGATGGTAGTAACTTTAAAGGTACTCAACAGAGTCTCCTGAAGTGAAAGAATAATCTCTGTCTGTAACTGTCAATGAGGTTCCTTTTGTATTCATATCATTTGTGAAGAGAGAGAAAAATTTCTAGTTGCAATCTGTGCATGTCATCCATACCAGCAGGCAAAGCCTGCCTGTTTTCTAGCATTGGGTTCACTGGGAGCTATTCACTGACATTTTTGTATTTGACAGTGTAGTTCTCTTCTGTGCAGTTTGAGTCTGAGGCAAGTTATGTACCAGTTTCTTTTTATCACTGAAAGTATCTTTGCAAACACTGTGAAAAAAACAGGATGCTACGTATCGTAGGAAAATGTATTTTTGAGCCAGAATGTCTTCAAGTACCAGTTATCACCACTAAACTATTTGAAGTAGAAGGGAGCAAAGGAAGCAGGCCCTTGCAGACTAAAGCCAATCCTTTTGTGCCTGCATTTCTGGCACTTCCTTTGCCTCACCGGAGTTTGTGTTGCACTTAGAAGACAAAAACCTAACTAGAATAGTTCAGAAAAAATCTGCTCTCAGACTGCTCATGCTGCCAATGGTAGTAGCAGAAAGTAATTAGTGTAATTTGCTTGCAAGGGGACAAAGCTTTCTATACCTTTGACTGAGTCAGAGGCGGTAACTCTTAGTGGAGGAAATGGGGCATCTTGGGTGGTCCTGTGAGGGTAGGTTGAATATGGGTCACAACAGGCTACTTTAACACAGAGGAAAAACAAGTTAGGGTTGCCATCCTGCAAAGAGAACTGCCCAGAAGAACCATCAACCTTCAGCAGGTTGCACTTCACTCTCTACAGGAACAAGGCTTAAATCTTCAGACAAAAGCTAATGTTTTCAGGAAAGGATTCAGCAAGAGCCAAGAGCTTCTTTAATGTTACACAGTCCTTTTTATCCAAGTAAAAAAGTTAACTTTTGCAGTGCATGCAGCTCCTTTCCTAGAACATAGTTAGTTAGCTTGCAGAGTTTCATGCACAGTGTAGTTGGTAATTAAAAGGCTTGGTGCCTTTACAGCTAAACTTCTAGTGGAGATGCACATCAGCTGGCATTTGAGACATTTCCTGGAGTCTTTTCTGAACTCAATCCTTCTGCAACCTGTGCTCCTAAGTCGTTTGCCTTGCAATTATCTGACGTTTGGGAAACACTGCGATACCCAGGGGCTTCCCCAAGTTTTCTGTGGAGAGATGGGAAGGTAGGGCATGGATGCCAAATAGACACCTGTCTAGCAGACTGTGGGCCTACTCTGTCTGTTGTTGAGGATTAGTACAGATTTTATGGGTAGGTCCTTGTGTGCCTGGAACCATTCACTGTTTTCGAGAATTCATGCTTCTGTACTTCCAAGGACAAGTCTGGAAGTGTAACTAAGTTCTTAGCAGTATAGTCCACGAAAAAAAGAATAGACTGATAAAGACCAGAATCTTTCCCCAGATGCAGTACATCTGTGGTTGTATAGCGTATACAGGTAGCCATTTACTGTTCTGGCCATGCAACAATCTCTCAGCACTGAACCATCTTCGTAATCCTGCATTATTGTTCTAATTAAAAGCTTAGGAAGGTGTTACCAGTAAAGGAAGTCCAAAAGTGTTACCGGTAAAGTCCTTTATGATCTACATTTTATGGCTATGTAGAAACAAATTGTATTCACCACAGTATTTAAGTATTTAACATGTTGTAACTGATGACTCACTCTGTTTTAATGGCATTAATGATGAATCGTGTTGCTAGGAATATATTTCCAAGAAATAATATAAAAATTGAAGAAGCTGTGTTGTTGATACCTTTTATCTACATGAAATACATGCTTATTTTACTAGCAAAGTCAATGTGTTGTACAAGAAACAGAAATATTGGTTAGTTGGTGTTATTATATTTTGTTCCTTTTCTGTAAATGTAGAACTTTCAGCAACAAAAATACCTCAGTATAGTAGAGATGTTATTGCAATGCAGGTGTGCAGCTATTGGAGGGAAAAATTTCTTTTTCCTGTTATGTCTTAAACACTGTTATGAGAAAAAAGCACCTTAGTAGAACAGACCTTGAATTTTATGATCTTTTGTGCCATATTCTGAGGGAGTTAAAGTCAGGAACATTTGTTAGAATATTAAGTAAACACGGCTTGACAGTAATCTTAGGTTAATTAACCAAATATCCATCGCTGCAAGTGAAAAGAGGATCCCAACCTCAACAGAAAATGTGAGGGTTTTTTTTTTTCCTTTATTTCGGAATCAGGTGAAACTGTGCTAAAAACAAGACTACTTTTAAGCACTATAGCTATTGAAAGAAAATGCCATTGGCGAAAGGGTGAATATGCAAGTAAGGTTTTGCTATGAGAGGGGTATTTGTTGATAAAAAAGCTTTTTGTGATATGATTTCAAGGTTGTTATGTTATAAAAGCAGCAACATTTCATACTGGAAGATTCTTCACTTACCTTGTGTAGAGTTTTCTGGTCATGTATCAGTGCATACACACACTGCTGTTGACACTCTTCTGTGGGGGAGCGATCCAGGAACACGAGCCGTGCTCTAGAATTATACACACTAGCTGGAAGCTAATGTCAGGAGCACTGGATGCTAATCATAAAGAGACGTATTTACACAGGAAGACCTGTGCTAAGTAATAGGAGGTGAACAATGGCTGCATATTGAAAAATTGGGTCTTCAACTCAAGGAAGTAGACTGTGACAAGGACGCTTCCTCCACCTAACTTTGATTGATATTTTCATGCTAAATGGTTTCCTTCCATTTCCAGGCTGAAAAATTAAAGAATTCCAGTATTTGCAGTATTCTCATTTTAAGGGCTTACTTTACCCAGCTATTTACCTGGGTAAAACTATTACTAGTGGGTAAACTAGTGAATATTGTAAGAGAGTATTTCTTGTTGCAGTCCCTCGTAGCGGTGCCTATGCAACAGTGAAGCCAGCAACAGTGGCCTTCAGTGCTCAGGCTAAGGGGACCTCTCCGGTTTCCATGGATACTGAATCTCCGCACAAGATGACCTGAAGCCACAAGGCTGGAGACAGAGACACGGCAAACACACAGAGCATCCTGCATCTTTCGTTGTCCTGGTCCTGCAGCTGGGGGTTGTGTCCCGTTTGTGGAAAGTCCTATCTCCAAAGCAAAGCGGCGTGTGCCAGACTTACTCCCTGAGACTGTGCTGGGTTTACCTAAGTGAATGTTTTCTGAAGACATGGGGTAATATAGTGCTGTTTACCTTCAGTGTTGCTTTTCCTAATTAGTATGTACCTTACTGAAAAACATTAACATTTATGTACTGAATCTGGGGATGAACTTCCTAATAATTCATGTATTAAATCCAGAGGTCATCCCAAGACTTCAGTACTTTCACTTGAAATGAAGGACTCTTTAAGATTTCCTATTTATTTTCTTTGCCTTAATTATCCGTCTTTAATTCATGAACTTGTTTCATTAAAATGGCTGAATTTATTGATTTATTGCTTTAAATTCAGTAGTCTATGTGCCTCTTGAACTTCCTCTCTTTACTTGGATTAATGCACAAGAGTCTGAAGGATTTAAAACAGCAATACTTGAAAGAATATTTAAGTATTTTACACGTAACTTTTCCTAATTGTGAATGGAAAAGTCCAAAGTTCTACAAAAGACAGTGTTCATTTAAAATATTTTGATTTTTAATGGCTAGTCAGTTCACTCAGCATGGCCTGAGGACTCCATTGTACAGTAAAGGAAGTCTAAACATTGTCAATGTCAGCCTGTATTTGTGGCATACAGAAAAATTACCTGGACTGTGCGAGTGTGATTAGCTGAGGAAAGTAAAAGCTCTCAAGTCTGTAATTAATTGGAATTAAGAAGTATATGTATATATCTATGTGGACTCGTAGGAAACTAAAGCTAGAAGAGATGACATGGCTTGGCTTACTGAACTGAGGCAGAACGAGAAATCCCATGAAAAGGTATTACCCATCTCAGAAGTCTTCAGTGGTGGAGACTACATCATCTTTGTCTAGCCTCTTCAGACTTTCAAGACATTTATCATTAGAAGTTATTTATCTGCTAACTTCCATGCAGCAAACCTGCTTATAATTAAACTCCGTTCCACTTTAATAGCGCCAACACTACAAATTATTTTTTATAAGTTACTAGAATGAACTCAGGGGAACAAATCTGACTTCCAAACAATAATCATTTCTCTTTTTTTTTCTCAGTGATGTGTGCTGTTTTGATTTTTGCCTAATTTAAAAAACTTCACAAAAGTTGTTTAAAAGAACAGGTTGCACTGGAATATCTGAGTTTAAATGATAGAATTTCTGGACTAGGCAGCTGAAAAACTCGCTGAATGGAAGATTATTAAGGGAATAGCTGATAGTATAATACAAAGGGTGCCAGGGAAAGTTGCACCATTAAAGGAGTTAGAGGTTGCAGAAAAAATCAAGTCAAATAAGGTGAAGTATATCCAAAAGTACCAGTGAATCTCTACTCAAAAGTATTTTGCATGAATAGGAAGAGTATATTATTTATACCACCAGTGACCCAACCAAAACTGTGAAAATGAGCATGAGACAAAATGCTAGGGGAAATGAGAGAGATTGTGATAGCAGAAAACAAATCTTAAGTTGAGCCCCAAGAAACAAGCAATGGCTTTAGACAATATAAGTGATGGGGCTTTGAAGTAGCTGATCAGAAAGTCTACAAGAGGAGAAGAATATTTTGATCGAGTACCAAGCAGTGCACAGATATAAGCAGCTGAAGACTAGATCCGCTTTACAACAGTGACCCAGTCCTCAAATTGGATGTTAAAAAATTTCCTTCAAAAAGCAGAAACAATTATAAGAGATCATGAATTCTGATAATAAGTGTACAATCACAGTGTGATAAGCTAAGAAAGTTTTGCAGAAGCAATTGAGATAATGGATATAAAAATAATAAAGTTTTTAAAACGTATCTAAAGGAGAAAGTTTCCCAGGAAGTCAGTGGGGCCAGTAGAAGATGAAGGTGTAAAGCACAGCTGGACAGTTTTGCACAGAAAATAGCCGTTGCACTTTGAGGTGACTTTCATAACTAAACTAGCAGAAATGGGACTGTAATTTTCCAGAAGTTCAACCTCTATTTAAACATAAATGCAATTGTTGCTTTGAAAATTCAGAATGACTGCCCTAAGAGGTTACAATGACTTTATTTTTTTTACGGTGGCCATTTCCTTTCAAGGCGATTATTTCAAAATGCCAACTTACAAGAAAGTATCTCCTTGCCAAAGGTTCTGTAACTTATGAGAAACATGACAGGATTGTGCCAGCAGGAACGACAGGTCTAAATTTAAGTTTGTTTTTACAGTTTTCTGTCTTTTAGATGTAAACAAGAAGGCAAATGTGCACACGTAGGCACGCACATTTATCCTTATATTTCCTCCTACTGCATTTCCAAGGAGAGCTAATGGAAACTGCATTTGGGTAAGGCTAATCAAAGGAGCCATTGCCCTGACATTTTATTTGCACATACTGGATAATTTATTCAATTAGTTATAGAATGGCACATCTATTTTTAATTTAGCTTGTTCTAAGCATCTAGTAAGTAATATCAGTAGCCCACTAACCCAAGAAAGCATTATGGGTGTTAATTTGAATAATATTCAAGGGTCAATAAAAATAAAAATAATAATAGAAGTGCTTGAAAAAAGGCATGCAGTTAATTACAGTCCTATGAAGAAGAACAAGATTGCAAAATAAGTACCTGCTAAATCAGGACTCTTATTTCACATATGTCCTGCAGGATCCTTATACAGCTGAGGAAGAGCACTTCAGTCTAAATAAGCTGACATTTACTGACAAGGACCCTGCTTTAATAAGAGCTCCCTTCCTATCGCCACATCTAACCTTTGCTTATCTGTTTTCCCTACAACCATCCTATCCCCTTCTGTAGCTTCACAACATATGACAAAAGCTCTTTCGTTTGTTAATATTTAGCATCATTATCTGACCTTACAATATGATTTCTGATGTGCTAGAACAAACAAACATGATCCTCATAAAAAAAAAGACAGGAGGGACAAATTTATTTTAAGAATAAATTGGGTATATTGGGTAAAAATAAACTGAGTAAAAATAAACAGGGCTTTGCTGTCGGGAAGGACTCTGGCTGCTCACACCTTACTGTAAGAAGTAAAACCACTCACAGATTCTCATCCCTGCTCTCATTTCCAAATACTTCTCTGACACTGAAATCTAAGACTGTAGGCCCTAGAGCCTGCTAGAGCAGTCCTGGGTCAGCCATCACTCTCCCAGACTGTTCCCAGGCATATCTAGGAGTGTGCATGGGTAAGAACCACTCTTAATAGCAGTTTGGGTGCAGCCAGAGATGGACTGTAGGCAGAACATGGGCCAAAAAAATGAGGTCAAGCCAGTCATGGCACAGGGGTGGAGAGACAGGGATCCTGTCTGTGGACTGAAGTAGAACTTCAGCACCAAGAAATGGGCTTTATTCAGCATAGCTAGTCCAGTCTGTGTGCCAAGTGATAGAAGACACTGTACTGTTAATATAATGCACGCATAAAAAAAGTATGATTTCAAATTATGAGATCAGGTTAAAAATAATGAAATGAAAAGAAACACACTAAAATAATGCATTTTTGCTTTTCCTCTTAGCTTCTGATTTCTAGTTTATAATTTTTCTGCAGATTTTTTCTGTAGTCATAAGAGACAGAAATTCATTTGACAAATGCAAGCTGAGACTCTTACATAATTACAGGTCTCCAAACAATATGCATGCAGGAGCT
Organism: Struthio camelus; assembly: GCF_040807025.1. Classification (NCBI taxonomy): domain Eukaryota; kingdom Metazoa; phylum Chordata; class Aves; order Struthioniformes; family Struthionidae; genus Struthio; species Struthio camelus. The sequence goes on from NC_090943.1 coordinate 150,883,570, forward strand.
GGCAATGCTGCACTGCGTAATCAGTTTTAAGACAGAGCAGAACAAGCAGAAAATCTCAGTACCTTGCTGTATATATCCACGGATCAGCCATGTCTTGAACTGCAGTTCTGGATCTCCAATCTCAAAAAAGACAGAGTATAACGGAAAAATTCAGAGCAGGGTGACATGGATGTTCAAAAACATGCAACAAGTTTCAAAAATATGGCACAGTTTCCATAGGAGAAAGAGCAACCAAATAAATTCTAATTTAACAAAGAGAGAAACTGGGGAGAGGGGGCGTGGGAAGAAGTGGTATATTTTTACAAAATGGCACAAATCAGTGCACTGGGAATGATCGTTCATGGTCTCTGCCAAAGCAAGACCTACAGGTTATCAGGAGAAATAAGTGAGTGGCAGACTCAGAGCAAATGGAAGGTGATTCTTCACATGGTGTAGTTAAATTATAGGATTTTATGGATGCTATAAGTCTACGTGATTTCAAAAGATAATTAAACAAATTCATGAAAGAAGAATCCATCACGGTTAGTGAATAGAAAGACAGCATCTCTGTCTTAAGGAGTCCTTAGAGCTGGAAAAGTGTTCTATTGTTCATCATTATATTTTTGACCTTTTCTTTTTCTCTTTCCTAGGTGTCTGGTTTTGTCTGCTTGGTGACGGGATACTGGGGAAAAAGGATAAATCCATACCATGCTCTGAATCTAAAGCCTTTATTTTGTATTTTAGGCCTGCCCAGAATCTTGAAAATAGGACGGTAATCAAAGGACCCTTTGATTTTTTTTTTTAATTCTGAAAAGCCACTCAGTTATTTCAGTGAGGTTCGCAAAATTTCCTTTGAGGATCGGAGTCCTCTCCCCCCTAGGAGAGGACTCCCCTAGGAAACACTGAATGTCATGAAGGTACCTCTAAGTGACAAGATGTTCTCATGCGTTCAGCCAGAATTAAAGCTGCTTCACACTATTTTGTCATCAAGCCTTTGCACCTGTGTTAGTGTATTTCTTCTGACAACCTTAAAAATTCCACATTTCTTAGGGTGCAGCTAATTCCAGTCTAAACGTCACGTGAATTCACTCTAAGCTTTCCTGTGGGTGCTGCACAGAGCTTGTTCACACAGCATGCATAGAGGTAACCTCCTCATGGGTCCACATGGGAATCCCAGCTCTGCCTTAGACTGAGTGATGTTGTAAACTGAACACAACTGATTAAAAAAGACCAGACATGCTGCAGAGGGATTTTATCATGCAGGGTTCAGGATTTTAGTCCCAAGAATACCAACCTTTTCTCCCAGTTTTCCTCTCCACCTAAACCTAAAGTCGTTCCTCCAGTGATGCTAGAAGGAGGCAAGCTAGGAAGCGTCCCCAATGCTCCATGGACACCTTGCATGACGCTGGCTTAGCATGAGTGCCCACGTTTGTGCTTCTCTGAAGACACCTTGCAGGCCCCTGCCAGGGAAGACAACTCTTACGGATGCTGCACCCATTTACTGGCTGGATCAGGTACTGACATTTTCCTTTGATAAGGCAACTGAAACCTGAGCATTGATCATCATGACAAGTGTATTTCCTGTGAAGAATTGAAACTAATCAATTAGTACACATAGATATCTGTACAGTGGTTTGTAAAGAAGAGTTACAGAATGGCAACGTAAAAAATACCTGACATAAAAATTAAGAGTTGTCTCAAAATATGTAAAGTCCAGCTGGGAGTGATTAGGTAGATAAATTGGTGCTTGTCGGTGAACCATATTCCAGCACTTCCTCCGTCACTTTACAGCAGCACCATTTGGCTTTTAGTCTTCAGACATATATTGCTTCATCTAAAATTAAGTCCTCTAATGGTCTCAGTTGGTATCTTAGGAAATATTTACAGTAATTATGCTACTTTGGAGGCAACATATAAACATAATTTTGTGTTATTGTATTTCTCTTCATAGCCATCCAAACACCATTAAAAATAATCAGAAGTGAATTGCATTCACAGCACCAATACAAATATCAAATTTCTCCAGCATAGTAAGTACTATTGAACAACTAGCAGGAGTCCTCCTGACTAAACAAATACATTTTGCACTTCTAGAGCAATCAGATAGGAAAGCACACCACCAAGGGAAAAATGGTAATCTTTAACAGTGTTAACAAGTGATATAATGGAGAATATTCTATAATTAGTTCAATAGCTACTTTACAGAAGAGAAGAACATTCCTAAAAATCAGCACTTTCAGTGCTGTACTTCTAGGCCTGCACAGCAAATCATTCATATCTTCTTTTTTTCTTAATCGAAATTTACTATCTTTGTCACGTCAGTGTCCTCCGGCATGCTCCAGATGGCCACTTGCTGAATGCAAGGTTTATAAATCTTCTTGTTTTACCACTGCTAGCTAGAGTAAATTAAATACAATGATAAGGAGATTTTGAAACCTCATAGTTCCACCCTGGACGTAGCTCCACTTTTCTTTAGGTGTTGGCCTGTTTTGGATAATAATATATTGCTCTGGACATGATGCAATTTCCCTGTGTCAGGTAGAGACCAAGAGAAAGAAGCAAAGATCAAGAGGGCTGGGGGCTGTTAGGGGCCGCAGGGCGGACTGTCCCCCTCCCTGGGTAGCCTTGGCTGGTTGCCACTTCTGCCCAGCCTGCAGTGACCAAGCCTTTTAGCACTAGCAACATCCTGGAGCAAGGAAGTGCATGGCTTAAATACCTCCTGCTCTTACACTGAACCAACCATCTGATAATTTCTTTTGATGACCCATAGTTCTTGTATTGTAAAAGAGTGTGGTTAATGTTCCACGCTCATCTTCCCGCAATGCTCCTGGCCCTACAGACCTGCACCACTTCCCTGCAGACGTTTCTTCTCCAGCTGCTTTAGCTGGTCGAGCTGTGGGATGGGTTCCTCCATGGGACGCTTTCGTCACCTTCATTGCCCCTTCTTATTTCTGCGATATCCCCTCTGAGACTGTGGGACACACAATCACGTACAGCTTGCAAAAATGAGATGTAAATAAATAACATTAGTAGCAGTAATAATCACCGGTGTCATACTTGCCTCGCACCAGCTACCAGAGGTACCACCACCAAAGCTATGCCTGACACCTCAGCCCAGCTTACTGACAAAGCTGTGTAAGTAAGCTTCAGAACTAAGTTTCAGTAGATCTTGTTTTTTCTGTGACAAAGGTAACTAAACAAACCCACCAAAATACTTGAAAATACTTGCGTTCATCACAGAATAGCCTTGGATGGCTTAAATAACACATGTAGCTCTCGTCAAAATATATTCAGCCAAGTTCAGAGAGGTTTGATTCGTGTCTCATTCAGAGCATCTAAGTAGTATTTTTACTGTTGAATATTATTCTGTAATCAAGATGTGGTCATGAATATGTTCCTAATTATATCCATCAGAATTTTACAAAATTTTTTCCTGTGCTTAATTCTCCTTGTGCCTTGTTAATCAGGTAGAAAACATTACATATCTAATCTATTTCCTGATGTTATATCTATTGCTTTGCTTTCAGCAGCATCTATATGAGGAAGTAAATACTCTGGTCAGTTGCTCATGTTGGAGGCTGGACTTCAAATGTACTAACAGAAGCTTTCAGAGCCTGTCTAATATGCATAACATGGTTTCATGCAAGATGCAAGTATAACTATTGCATGGATGACCGGCTCTGCTTAGCATTCACTTTGCTTTCAAGTTGCAATGGAGCAATGTTTCAAAATTTGGACGCACAGCGTTTGTCAACATGATGAATAGAATGTAACTTCCTGTCTGTTTTCTGAGAATTGTGAAGGAAGAAGAAAGTCCAAAACTTATTGCAGAGGTAAATCCAAAGACAATACTCTCTTGAGATGGGTTGTTATTCACAAAGTACTTTAGTGGAATCAGCTTAGAGATGGGAGCAGGAGTTCTTTTGGTTCCACATTGGACTGGGCAGATCACCTGTGTCTCCTCTCTTCCTCATCTATAAAATATGGATAGAGCAATAGTGAGTGCTTAGGGTGTATGATTCACTTAATGTTTGCATAACACTTTGAAAACATCAGGAGCAACAGAGAAATAATAACTACTGGATATATTATAGAAAACACAAATACCTTTAATTCCATCATGTTCTCTTGTATTGATTCTATATTTTATTGAAATATAATTGGTGATTTTTATGGAATGAGAGATAGATTACTATGCAACATGAGTAAAAGTCTGGCATGAAACACTGTAAAATAATAATTTCCCTCCCAGCAGAAACAAAGGTATTAAAAGATGCTCTTAAAAATAAATAAATATAAACCACAAAAAGTTGGCAGGGACTCTTTGAGCATAATTGCAACAATGCTTGTTTCAAAATGCTTATTAAATCTGATTCACCAGTATTACACAGCTACTATGCCTCTGCCTATGGGAAAAGAAAGCCTGGGCAGTAATTTAAAGTACTTTAAATTGAAAATTTAGAGCTGTTATAATTAATTGTGAATCATTAAAAGTATGGCTATTCTGTTCATAGCACAGTCACTGTATTTTAATAGAGGGCAATAGACTAAAGCAGAGAGTACAGCCAAACAGTGACCAGCTAAAATGAATAGTATCTGCCTGAATGGTAATTTACATACACCTAAGTATTTACTTTATTTAAATCTTCAGAAAGTGCTTTTCATAAGGAAGAAATCTGATTAAATTAAATTCCTCTCCAACAGTATCTTACAGCTGCATATTATAAGCTTCTGAAAAATGTCAGTGGAGATAATGAATGCATCTCTTGCCAATTTGAACTTTTCTTAAAAATTAAAGTTTTTGTACATTTGCACAGTATTATTCTGTTTCTGTCTAGAGGCACTTTGTATTCTGTTCTACAGGAACTACATTCTATTATTCATGGCTAATTTTAATTACTGGATCTATAATTTCAGTCAGATCCTAATTTACCATGTTGATTGTCCATTGAGATCCTGTGAACTGTAAACTGTTATTTCCATCTCTGCCTTGGCAATAATATCAGTTATTCAGTCAGTTTTCCCACAGCAGGGTCTTTTATTCAGAGATAAAGATGGTTGATTATTTATTTTTACAGTAATAATGTCCAAAACTGTTAATGTTCAGTTGACTGCACATTTTCTTCATTAGAACAGTTACGGTTTCAAGCTGCATTGTATAAAACTGAAAGTTTATACAGTGAGAGAGAAGCTCACTCTTCTCATTCTCCTTTTTGGAAAAATAGATTATTCTCAATTGCACAGTAACTCATGCTTAGAGTCCTGATCCTTATACAGCCATTTAAAGTCTAGGAAGCAAGGTCTCTGTGAGCGCTCACCCTTAAGCAAACCTTAGAAAAGTAATCATGCTTGGGGACTAAAACTGTCTATTTTCAATGGTTGGGCAGGAAGACCATGCCTATGCTGTACTTCCTGATAAGAGAATTATATCCCTTCAATAACACCGGGGAATTGATGTTGAGCTTTAATGGCTGTGAGCTGCATTGCTCACCTGTGGCCAGTGACACCAAGGCGTCAAAAGGGAGATGATGAAAGCGCCTGCTCACGTGGACTGAGCTTGGAGGTTAACAGCCCTCTGGGGAGTGATGATTTCATGCCTGAAAGTCACATGAGATTTCTACAGCTTTACAGGGAGATGGAAACATTTGTCGAAGGAAGACCAGAGCGCAGCAAGACTAATGAAAAGACGGGAGGGGGGTGTGAAGTCAGGGTTAAATGCAAGAGTGAAGAGAGGCAAGCGCAAAGGTTGGTTATATGTTTATGGGGATATATGTTTATATGTAAGAGCACAGTGAATTTGGAAGACTGACTGGTGTTTTGATGTGCAGGTGACTGCAGACCCCCACGAGGGGAGGAGCTGCTCCTGGAACAGGGTCTGTGCACCATGTTTCAGCCTGTCAGTGGCAGAAACAATTACTGTCTGGGCTGGAGGCAGATGTCACCAGCCAAATTATCCCCATTCATAGACAGTGTTGAAGGTGGTGTCCAGGAGACATGAGCTGCTATCTATTTGTCCTACCATTCCTGCCTGCTGGTAGGGAACCACAGGAAGTTCCACCTGAACCTGAGAAAAAACTTCTTCGCTGTGAGGGTGACAGAGCATTGGAACAGGTTGCCCAGAGAGGTAGTGG